>NC_134535.1:12970720-13273333 GCF_050624435.1 Tenrec ecaudatus | reverse complement strand
GTCCGGGGAGCCCTAGAGCTGTGATAGGTGGAAGATTCTAGGAGAGTGGGTGCGCTGGGAAGGGTGTGGGTGTCTGCCAGGCACCCAGACCCAGGAGGGGCTGGGGAGGGGGCATGACTCAGCAGGTGTGTGTTCAGAAGGGACCCTGACAAACCTAGCTGATGCCCATGGGCATGGAGGGTAGGGGGCTCCCCCACTTTCAAGGAGAGGAGAGGATCCCTGGCTGGACAACTTTCTGCTTTTTCTCTGTCCAAAGTCTGGAAGCTCAGAGTGGCCATAGAGGACTAAGGTCCGTTCTAGCCGGCTACATCAGAGTTCCTTGATGAAGAGTGGGCAGCCAGAGGAAGGCTGGTGCTGAGGAAGCTCGGAGGAGCGAGCCACTGGCTGGACCAACACTCTCCTCCAGCTAGCGCCCTCCTGCCACAGGATCAGCCGCCACCACCAGTCCGGTGACTTTCAGGGTCCCCTCTGTATACCTCACCCAGACTCGGGTTCCCTCCTGGTTCTGGAAGGCAGCTGCTCCCCAGCTGAGGCCCTGGCAGGCTTGACTCGTATCCGGAAATCTCTCCTTCCTCTCTGGCTCTGTGGTCCCCCGGGCGGCCCTGCTCAGCCCTGCCCATGATGTCCCTGACATCTGTTTCTGGTCGTGTGGAGTTTCTGCCGATGTTTTTCCCTTTCCGGCAGAGGTACACGTGGCAGTCTGTAGCTACTGCGAGCTGGCGGAGAGCAGCTGGGAAGGAGGAGAAGGAGGGGGAGGGGGGGGGGAGAAAGCGAGCTTCAAGATTTGCTCTCAGGCCAAGACTCCTGGTTCTTTCTTTCCCTCACTCCCTTCTCTGACAGACCCGGACCCCAGACCCTGGGCCTTCTGGGCACCTGCTAGCTCCCACGGCATGGCATTGTGCTAATGTCTAAACACCCCTTCACAACCCAGTTTTGTGGGGATAGGCAGAGGTCAGGAGGGAGGGAGGGAGAGAGGGCCAAGCCCCGGTCACAGCCATAGGAAAAGGAGGTTGGGGTTTCGAGCCATGTCTGAGAAGGTAGCTGCTCCCACCCACCCCCAGCCCTGCCCCCGAGCCTGGCTCCAGAGCCCCTCCCTCTGCAATGTGGGCAAGAGTGCTTCTCAAGCCCACTGCCCAGGACTGTGGCCTCCCTGGGACAATCGGCCTCTCCCACAAGCTGTTTCCCCGATTGCTTGTCAGTCCATGGGTCCTGATTTGGACTTCTGAAAATAGACACCCCAAAATAACCTTTCCTTCCCCCAGAGGCAGGGTGAGAGAGCGGGGTTTCAAAGCCAAGCTACAGAGGACAGTGGGGGGGGGGGGCATGTTCAGAGAGCCAGGTTACTCACAATCCTCCAGTCCCCCAGGCAGAGCTCATCCTGACATGGGAAGAACAGAGGTTGGTGGGCTCTTGGGCCAAGCTGGCCTCCTACCTGACTGCCCTCCACCCTCCCCTCTGTGCTGAGACTCACCTCCTTCACAGAGTAGTGGGCCCTCTCCCAGTGAACACCAAGATCCACCTGGCCTCCAGGTGTCTCCTGGACCACCACCTGGGTAACTCCCTGTTCAGAGGCCTCACGCAGCTCCCCAGCACCTAGCAGGTCAAGTCTTTTCGAAGTCTTTCATACCCTGCCCTCTGCCCTTCTGGTCATCATTCCCACCACCCCCCTCCCCTTGCCCAGCTGCTTGTCACTGGTGTATCCAGCCTTCCTGGTACCACCCACTGCCCAGAATATAAACTGCGCTGTCCCACCTCCAGCCAGCCACCTCCCCCCACCCCACCCACTGTCCCCTTTCCCCACCTCATGTGCTTTTTAAACCCCTACTCATCCCCCAAGGCCCTGCTCCAATGGTCCCTCCTTCCCAGGTCACCCCCACCAGAATGTCTGGTCCCTTCCCCCAGGGACCCATCTGGTAAAAGAATGCTGGTGCAGGTCTCCTGCTTGGGGGAGAGCTGAGGACATCACAGCAGGACTAGCCCTACCCAAGACTGTGGCCCAAAAGAATGCTGGTGCAGGTCTCCTGCCGGGAAGGGCTGAGGACATTGGGACAAGCCCTACACAAGACTGTGGCCCAGGGTTTCCGCCCAACGGCAAGCCTCCTGGGTCATGGCCAACTTCAGCCAAATGCACCCCCTCTGCCTCTACTGTTCCCACAGAGCACTGCCCAGCCCCCCTTCTTCTCCATAGGCCCCTGCTCTCCTCTTCCCTGGCTTTGGATGTAGCCTCCAGCCCTTCATCCACATGCCCATTTCTGTGAGAAGCTCCACTCCTGGCAAGAAAGCATGCTTGCCCCTCCCCCACAAGTGGCATGATGGACAACAGGGAAGCTCACGTTCCAACCCAGGCAACTGACTCTGGCACTTTCCTCACCACCAAGCTTCTCGGCTGCTCAGGAACGGACTAGCGGGAAGAAGGTCTCGGTGCCTGTTCTCTGTGGGGTCAACTGCGGGGGTTCAAATCTTACCTCCACCACTTGCGGTCTGATTAAACCCGACCCAAACTCACTGCCCGCAGTCGATGCCGACGCATAGCGACCCACAGGACGGGGCAGAGCGGTCCCTGCAGGTTCCCGAGACTGTCACTCTTAAGGGGAGTAGAAAGCCCCGTCTTGTTCCCCAGGAGAAACCGGTGGTTTCGAATGGCTGACCTTGCAGTTAGCAGCCCGACGCGTCACCACTGGGCCATAAGCTGGGTCGGGTCCCTTCTCTCCCGAGGGCTCCCGTCTTTGACTGGAGGTGGAGCATGGGAGAGTTCACAGGAAGCCCTTCGAGGGAGTGCCCCCTAGTTCTTAGCCACGATGCACGGAGAGACAGCATAACAGCGAAGGAAGCCGGGAGGCCCTGAGCTGGCCAGGCCAGGCCCACACCCACAGCAGGTCTGCAGGGGTCAGCCCTGGGTTTCTGGCTGGGGTCCAGGAGGTGGGAGGTCCTGGGACTGAGACTCCTCCCCGGGTCGGCCTGGTCCACCTCCATGCTCTCTGACCCAGACAAGCTGCCTGCCCACCCCAGCTCTGAGCTGAGCCCGTCACTCCCTGCCCGGCCCCATGTCCTGCCTCTCCTCTCCGGGTAAAGGTGCCCGCATGACTCTTTGGAGAAGCGACTACCCCCATCCAGCTTCAGTCGGAGTTCTGCTGGGATCAACCCACTCCTGGGCACAGTGGTGGTTCAGGGAGAGGTGCCTAGTTGTCATGGGGATCAAGGAGCACCTGTCCGCTCCCCCCACCCCCCATCGCTTGCCCTGCTGGTAGAGGATGGACAGACTATGGGGAACAAGGAGTAAAAGATGGACAGAGGGGATGCTCCGGGGCCGGACCTGCATGTTCTGAGCTTCTAGAGCACGCGAGCCAGCGAGGTCCCTCTGCCTGCTTGAGAACGTCTGCGTTTCTGTTGCTTACAAGCAACAGAGTCAGGACCGTGTCCCCATCCTACTCTGCGCCTCAGCCTGGAGCTCCTGGCTCTGGGTGGTCCACCTCGGCTCAGCACTCTGACCTTGGTACAGGTGGAGGGAGCCATTTCCAAAGGCCCGCGACACCTGAGTTCACCACCACCACCACCACCTCATGTCCCAAGCAGGAGCCCTGAGGCCCAGAGAGTGGGCAGAAGGCCCAGGCCACCTAACTAAGGGTGGCCAAGCGGCATCCACCGTTCCCTGACCCTCAGTCAAGGGTCCCTTCTTCTCCTGGCCACTTCCCCCTGCCGCACCCAGGGCTCAACATGCCAAGAGGACAGTAGTTTTCAAACTGCAGGATTGACGGGGACTGTCCTGGGACAGAGGTGGATGCCCCCCCACTCACCGGCTCACTAGCGGTCACTAGGCCAAAGCACAGACCTCCTGGGAGCCTGGTGTGTGCTGCTGCTCACTGGGCAGCAGGCTTCAGACCTCCAGATAGGACGGGGCCCTGACAGCCTGGGAATCCTGAACACATGGGATGCAGTCTCCAACACCTGCTGCCTTCGGACTGGGCATTCCCAGGTCCGGTGCCCATGGCACATGTGACAAGAGGCTCCTGCTGGGTGATCAGGCCATCACAGGCCACCACAGCCCCAATCTCAAATGCTGGGCAGCCAGCAGTCAGAACAGGGCCCGGCTTCCCCGCACCCTGTGAAACGGGTCTGTCTGGGGAGCCTGGGAAAGGCCCTCTGTGGTCAGAAGCAGAAGCGGTCATGGGCTCTGAGTGAAAGGTTTCTGAGCCCCTCCTCCACTGGTCTGAATTTGGTTGGGGGGCTCCTGGTGCAATAGGGGATGTTTCTCCTGTGGGGTTTTCAGAAAGTTCCCTGACACAGTGGTAAAACAAGGGACAGCAGTGCCCCCACAAGCCGGGGAGGAGCTGATGTCTGAATGTCTTTATGCCAGGAGCCACCATGCAGGTAAAGACAGCCCGAATCCGTCCACAGGGAACTCTAGCCAGAATCCTCACAGGAGGAGCGATGCTTGCTCAGCACCCCCAAGGAGTGCTCCCAAGGGGCGGGTGGCCAGGGCCCTAGGCTAGAGCCTCTGAGGTCAGCAGCTGGCCCCACACACAGTAGGTGCTCACAAGGCGCTAGCTCAGTTCATGAACACCCCTTCCCATCTCATCCTTATGGCCACCCTCAGAGGTTACAGGCAGGAAGGGTGTAGGCAACTCCCCAGCTGCCTGAATGACTGGGGTGGGTGGTGTCTTTGGGTGGGGGCCCTCCTGGATCTGGGCTTCAGGGACCCTTCCAGAGAGAGAACAGAAAAACCAGGCTGCCCTGCAAGGAAGATGCAGCAGCCTTTAATCAACAGCAGAAGCAGGGCAGGGGCGGCGGGGCTGGGGCTTGTGGGATGGGCCCTGCAGTAAAGGGTCACCCTGCCACGTAGCCTTGGCTCCCAGGAGGCTGGTGGGTGGGGTGGGGGAGGGATGAACACCAGAGACAACTGCCAGAGCCATCCAGGCCCCAGCGCTTGCCTGAGCACCAAGGACACAAGAGGCCACCTCCCTCGGGGGAGGGGGTCAAGCTGTGGGGTGGGGGTAGGAGGGCTGGGGGCCCACCAGCCACCCCAGCTCCCCTTTCAGGCTCCACAGGCCACCTTGGCCTGCGGGATGGGGTCACCTGAGGCTGTTTGGACAGACTGAGAGTGGGACTCAGGGCCAGGGGACTGGGGGATGTTCCCTGCTTCATTCACCTGGGTCTCTCCTTTGGCATGTGGCTCAGAGGTGGGTGCCCTGATGGTGCTAGCTGACCCGCTGACTGCTCTGCTCCCCAGACCTGCTGGGGTACAGTCATGCTGGTCCCTGGAGGCTTGGCTAGGCCCCGTCAGGGCCTTTAGCACCGGAGTTTGGGGGCTTGGGGCTGAGGGAGGCAAGGAGGGGCACTGGAGGGGACAGACATCTATGTCTCAGCAAATTTGAGTCCTGGGAGATTGGTGGTCAGGGGTCTTTAGGAGGAGGGGTTGAACAAGGTGGTGATAGCACCCTCCTCCCTTCCCCCGCCCCTCCGCTCCTAAAGAGCCCAGAGAGGTTTCAGTAAGGAGGGCAGAGGGCCTTCAACTATTTGGCCAGCAGTGGGGGTGCCTGGGGATGAAGGGGTGCAGTGGGGCACGATCTTGGCTTTGATTCATGGGGTTACCTTCACCCTAAGATGCCCCCAAGCTCCTGTCTCCGCAGGTCCCACTGGGGGTCACTTTAGTGATGGGCATTGGTCAGGACTGGAACACTGGCACGTAACACCCAGCCACAAAGGGGTCCTGTCCCACCATCTGTAAGCAGCACCTGGTAAGGGGCCATGCAGTACCTGAAGGCCCAGGGCACAGACCTGCCTTCCATGCTCCCTCGCCCGCCCGCCCCCCTGCTGGTCCGGGTGCACACAGAGAGGGTAGGACCCATATTGGCGTCCCAGGGGCCAGGCCCAGTGGGCACACTGGGGAGTCGGAGGAGGGAATCCACGCTCAGTGGGAGGACCCGGAGGAAGGTTGGTGAGGAGGCAGGCAGGGCAGAGAACCAGCAGGGAGCCCTGGAGTGAGGAGAGCCTCTGAGGATGTGGGGTGCAGTCTAGAGCACTCAGAGGAGTCTTCGTGTCCCGGAAGGACTCCCAGGGCACACGCAACTCCGTGGGACCACAGACAGGTTACTTGGCATGAACCAACACCGGAGCATGACCCCCAGGGGACCCATCTTGGGGAAGGGGGCGCATTCCAGTTCCAAAGGATTGGCCTGAAAGAAAGTTCTGGAAGGTGGCGCTTCGCAGGCTCCTCACAAGGTACGTCAGACAGGAGGAGAGAGGCAGGCACCGGCGGGGAGGGACGGTGCTGTTCAGAATGGAGAGGTCCTACCTAGTGAGCACGTCGTTCTGCAGGGCCACGTGCCCCCCACCCTCCCATCTTTCAAGAGCAGGCAGCGGGTGGCGGTGGGGTGTCCCCCAGAGGGCCCGGAAGCCTCAGTCCTCGTCGGCCTTGATGAGGTGGCCGCTGAAGGTGATGTAGGTGTCCACGTCGTCGCTGTAGATGGCGTTGTCCCGCTCCCGCTTGAAGAGCCTGACCCAGACACGGTCACCGGGCAACAGGGCCAGTATCACGCTCTGGCTCTGCATGACGCTGCGGTCGCTGGGCTGTGCGTACAGGATGACGGCCGCCGCCTCGTTGTGCATCACGTGCACGTATGTCTCCTTGAAGTTCCAGCTGTGCACGTTGAGGCTGAAGAAGTAGAGGCCGTGCAGTGGGGCGGCGAAGTGGCCGGCGGCCAGGTCGAAGTGGCCGTCCGGGTTGACGAAGACGGTGTCGAAGAGCAGTGGCTGGAAGTCCTCGCTGCTGTGCAGGGCGGTCCGACGGCCCACCGAGAAGGCGGAGGAGTGAACGTGGCACGGGCTGCCCGGGCTACCTGCCTGGCCCTTGGCGCCCTTGGTGCCCTGCACGCCTCGGTCTCCCTGGGGGCCTTCCTTGCCCTGCTTCCCCGGTGTGCCCAGTGGACCGCGGTCCCCTTTGTCACCTGTGGGGACAAGGAAGGCAGAGGTCAGGTCCTGACTGGGGAGGACTCGGGTGCATTTGATTGTGTCCCCAGGCGCGTCCTGAGCAGTTCTGACTTCTGCCCTCCTGCTATACCCGCAGCCCGAAGCGCCCAAACCTAGCCAGGGCTGTCCTGGGATCTGCGCTGACCCTTCCCTCCCCCTGAAAGCTCTTCCTGCCCGTAGCAACCTGACAGCCTTTCTCGCCTGCTCCGTCTGCTCAGCTATCACAACCACCCCACTCAACACCCCACACGCAGCCTTGCAGCCTCCTCCTTGCCTGCCCTCCCACCCCGCTGACACCGCCAGAGAACCCAGCCTGGCCTGCGTGGGCTGAGTGGGTTTCACTGACTTCCTGCCCGGGCTTACTGCTCCCCCTAAGCCAGCCGCTCTGCACTGGGAGGTGCTTTGCCTGGTCTGGGCTCGGCTCCAGCCCCGTGTCTGAAGCGGTTCCACACGGGGATGGCCGCCCTGGACTTGCACATGGCCCTAGGGGTGCCATGCTCCTGAGGGTTTCAGAGGCTGGGTTTTCCAAAGTTGATGGCCAGGCCTTTCTTCCAAGGCACCTTGGAGTGGACTGGACCTTCTCACCTTTTGGGTAGCAACCGAGCGCCTTGGCAGCACCCAGTAACTCCTCTGGGACATGGCAGGAGGCTGACACACATGGGCATGATTTAAAGGGTCTGATGGCTTCTCTGGGCCCCCCCAGCCCACCCCTCACGTCGGATCCAGGGAGAACCCCTCTGCCCTCCTCACTCCCTGCCCCTGATGTGGCCAGGCTGGATGTGGAACTCACCCTTCAGGATGGTGATGTTAATGTAGGGCCTGACCTCAGGCAGGGTGTATGGCAGGGCAAATGGGGAGGCTGCCGGTATTGCAGCATCGGCAGGAGCTGGGGGGTCCGCTGAGTCACAGCACCGTCGGCAGCCTCCAGGGGGTCTGGAGGCCACAGCTTCTCCAAAGAGGGGCTCCTCGCTGCGGACCCCAAGCGCCAAAAGAGAGAGTAGGAACACTGCCCAGCAGGGGCCCGGGGCGCCTCTCCCCATGGCGACCTGGAGCTGGAAGGGGTGTAAATTAGCATAGAGGATGTGCCACGGAGTCTGGTGGCTGAGCAGGCAATGAGGTGAGCTGCTAACCGCAAGGTCAGCGGTTCAAACCCACCAGCCACTCTGAGGGAGAAAGATGAGGTTTTGTACTCCCGTCAACAGTGACAGTCTCAGATATGCAAAGGGGGAGTTCCACCCTGCCCTAGAGGGTCTTCCTGAGTTGGAATAGACTCAGTGGCAGTGGGAGGGTGTGCCCAGGCCGAGTGTGGGCCACCCACACCAAGAGGACGCCTGGTGACGCGCAGCGAGGGGGTGCAATGGATGACAAGGCTGAGGCCGGCACAGGGAAGCCGGCTGACCAAGGACACATTACAACTGCATCCCCCGGTCCATGAAGGGAGGTGTCTGAACCCCCGGAGTGTCTCTGAAGAGACCCACCGCCGAGGGTTCTGGGAGACAGGGCCCTGGTGGGCACAGAAGAGACCTCCCATGCCCCACCCACATGCCATAAGCACTGAGGCTGCTCCCCCTGCCCTCCCCCCTCAGGCCTGTTTTCGTGTTGTTGACTCGGCCACATCCGGCCAGCCTATGGGTACACCACGAGGCAAGTGAGTGGACCCTTGGGGACTAAGAGCCAGGCTCTGCAGGCCTGCTTCCCAGGACAGGGGGTGCCGGGCTGAGCCAGCAGACAGAGAGAGAGCCGAGGTCACTGCATAGTGGGGATGCTACAGGATCTCCAAGAATCCCAGACTGCCGGCCCCTGCTGGCCCGCCTATGCCTCCTGGTACCCCAGGGGTGAGCAAATCAGAGAGACATCCCCTCAGGGCAAGTGATGCTGAGCTGGGCAAGTGGCAAGGCCTGGTGGGAGCCCCTCCACGAGTGAGAAACTCCATTTCAGGCAGTGAGAAAATGCCACAAGCCAAGCTTCCACAGGGCACTACCATGAGGCTAGGTCACTGGCAGGCCATGCCTCCAGCATCTGAGACCGGCCCCTCAGCTGTCTGGTGGGAATTGGAATTCAGGGTTGGGACTCGGAAGCCTGGAAAATCCAGAACAACCCAGGCATCCAAGGGTGTATGAGGCTCGGACTGAGGCCTGGCAAGAAGGGGGTCAGAGTGGCGGGAGATGAGGGCGGAAAGTCCCCTTGGGCACCAGCCGCTGGCCGCAGCCGGGCTGTGTGGGCAGGAAGCCACAGGGCCCTTTGAAGCCGTGGCAGCCTTTGGGGGGCGGGGGGCGGCTGGTGCCCAGTATCGCAGGATCAGAAACTCAGCTTCAGAAACCAGACTGGGTTTGACACTTCTAGCGTTTCCTTGTTGACTTCCGCCTGGTTCCCTTGAACGTGTCGTACGAGGCAAAATATTTTTCTAGGGTTATCTGAGCAGAGGAGGCGATCTGGTTGTTACTCCTTTAATGTCAGCCTATTTCAGCTGGAGACCGCTAAGCTCTGGGGGCTGCCCCCGGCCCTGCAGCTGGGTGGGAGCAGTAGGAAAGGGACGGAGGGCAGTGACTGAATGCAATACCCCTTCCTGGAAGTGACCCTTCCCAAGCTCCTCTCTGCCCACCCTAGACTGCTGTACCGCTCCTGTTCAATACGGCAGGGCTCAATGCCAGCCGCCTGCCAGGTGGCATCCCCCACCCCACTCCACCTCTTCATGTTTTAGTTTGCAGCCCCCATGTCTAGAAAGCTGTTCCCGAGCACAGCAGACCCCCTGTGATACAGGGTCGCTCTGGGTGGCATTGGCTCGATGGCAGTGGGTTTGTTTTTGATTTTTGAGTTTGGATGTGACTTCATGTGCAGAGGGTGGGCTTATGATCCCCCTGAGCCAGTTCTCAAGGGCTTGCCCTCTTGAGACTCCCTGTTCCTGGACACCGGCAGAGAAATGACAGTCACACAGTTTCCCACGCGTGTTATCTGGGAGAGGAAACTCAACTGTGTTGCAAAAGGCCCCATAAAACCTTGGCTCTGTCCTCAGCCCCACACCGCCCGCACCACTCTGCCTGCCCTGCATGGGAAGCTGCAGGACATCCATCAGAGGACTGGCTGTGGTGAGGACCTCCCTGTTGCCCGAGCCACCTAGGAGCCAAGAGCTCAGAGACACAGGAGTGGGGCTCTGCAGATAGGAGGGAAGATGGCCCAGGCCCGGCCTTGTCACAAGTTACAATCACCATACATTACGGATCAGTGCCCCGGGGAGCGGGCCAGTGAAGGTGACTTTCGGGGTCCTTCCTACCTCCGCTTGGGGGCTGGGTGCTCTGGGGGAGGGTGAGCAGGCCCGGCTGAGCCAAGTTGGAGCAGGACCAAGCAGGCAATTGGCACAGGCCGGGAGGAGCCCCGAGCTGAACCCTGGAGGAGATGGAGAGGGATCAAAGAGAGAGGGCATGGCGAGGAGGGAGGGGAGACCTTATGGGCTGCACTGACCCCAGCCCCGCTGCTGCTCCCCACTGCCTGCAGGGTCACCTGTCACTCACCCAGTGTCCTGTGTCCTGCACAATGGCTCACGGGCCCGGGGCCTTCCGGACGCTGCTTGCTCCTTGGCCCATGTTGCGATAATAACTTGTTGCTGGTCTAGACCCCCGGTGCAGCCAAAGCAGGATCGAGGGAGGGAGGGATTGAGGGATGGCAGCAGGGCGGGCCAGAGGGCGGAGGGAGCCATGAGCTGGCTCCCCTAGTCCCTCCTGGTCCCTCCCTCCCTCCAGCTGCAGGCTCTTGGAGGGATAGCAGGAGCCCAGGATTTCCTCTGCTTAACTCTTTGGTGACCCAAGAGATCTCATCTGATCCAAAGACCTCCAAAAGGCTAAAGGGACAAAGACCTGAGGCCTGAAGCTCCTGAAGCCCAGAGGCTGAGGCCCACCAGGGGGGGGGGGCTGGACTGTGGTCCCCACTGTTGCTCAGCGGGGGGCGGGGGTGGCACCGGCAGCAGCACCTGCAGGGCCCAACCCCCCTGGGTCCTCCAACCGGAGCCCTGGGACTCTTCCTGAGCTGCTGCTGCTGCTGCAGGGTAGTGGCAGATGGGGCACAGACACAGAGTCTGCAAGTCCTGGGTTCAAGTCCCAGCACTGCCACCAGATCGAGTGACTTGGGCCCAGCACTGGGCCTCTAAGACCCTAGGTTTCTGGACAAAGCCATCCCTGGCCTTGTCTTCGGTTGTCCTAGCTGTTTGGGGGATGAGCGAAGAATGGACCATCAGGTCCTGAGAGATGATCTCATCTGATCCCTGCACCGGTTCAAGATCACAGTGCTTGGACCCTCAAGGCCGTCAGTCTTGTGCTCTTGTCTGACTGCCCCAAGCCCACTTGGAGCCTGGCACACACACACAATGCCCCCCTACCCCCGCCCAAGGTCTGGGCAGGGGTGCAGAGGGCAAAAGGCGAGCAGGCTGGAGGGCTTGAGCCACTCAGAACTTGGCAGGCTCATTCAGACCTGCCCTCTACGTGGTCCTGCCCCAGGCAATGTTCCCAGGGCCCAGAGCCAAGGCCACTGAGGGCGGGAGCCCCGGGCTGCATCCTGCAGGCCCGGAAAGTGCTGAGTCAGCTGGGCCACAGGAACCTCCAAGAGCCACGTTCCTGGCTGGAGTGGACAGTCTGGCTGTCTGCGGATAGTTCCCCAGAGAAGGCAGGCAGGCTGGGGACACAGGAGTGGTGTGGGAGGCATGGACTGTGTGCCAACACGGCACGCCTATGACCCCCCTCCGCAACTCCTTGGCGGGCAAGTTGTTGTCCTACTTCTCAGAGGAGGAGTCAGGGTCGGGAGAAGCAGGGGAATTGGCTGAGATCCAGAACGAAGTCCGTTGGCTCCTGGCCACACCAGTGTCCAGTGAAGGGCCCCTTGTCCCACGTGGTCTCAGGCCGTTGGCTGGGGCAGGCAGATGGAAGAAACTTACTCTTGGAGAGGACATTCAATATCTCCCTCCCCACCCCTCTCTCTTACCATGCCTACAACCCTTCCATTTGTGAGTCAGCCCCTGGTCAGATCAAGGGCCAGTCTGACGGCCTCTCCAGCTGGCCAGTGGCAGGCAAACAGATGTCAGGCCCCGGGGGTGGGGGTGGGGAGGCTGACCTGGGTCTCAGCTCTGCCTTTTTCCTAGCTGGGCAAGTCTCCCTACCTCTCTGAGCCTCAGGGCCCCTGAGCCAGGAGATCAAGGAGCATTGGTTGCTAACGGCAAGGTCAGCAGTTTGAAACCAGCAGCCATTCCCAGGGAGAAATATGGGACTCTCTACTCCCATCAAAGTTCCAGTCTCCAAGACTCACAGGGGCCGTTCTACCCCATCCAGAAGGGTCGCTACAAGATGGCATCGACTCGATGGCCGTGAGTTGAAAGAGATCATCTGAGCCACCTGGCAGGCCTCCGTTTCCCTGTTGGAACCTTAGGTGTGGTGGGAGTCCATGTCCATCCAGTCTCTTAAGGTGTGCCCCCGAGCCTGAACACCCTCCTGGCAGCAGGGTGGCCGGGAGGGCAAGCTGGCACAGGCTGCCCCCTCCTCACCTGTAATAACTCCACTGGCAAAGATGTGCCTCAGTCCCAAGGCCAGTGTCCTGCAGCCACCAGCTTGCTCTTCCCTTGTTCTCAGGGACTAGCTTCACTCTGTCCCACTCAGTCCCTTGTCCGAGAGTTCACCCGATCCTCTCACAGGCCCTGTGCGGTGGGCATGATTATTATGCCCGTTTTTCGGGCGAGGATGACAGGGCACAGCCCTAGGTGGCACTCAGGACCAAGCTCTTAGCCCAGATCCTCCACTCTGGCTACATGACACAGGCAGGGTGGGGCGGGGGTGGGGGCGTGGGGGCGTAAACACAGTGGCATTCCGTCTCCTGCACTCCTTTGAAAGCTGCTGTGTGCACCTATCCAAAACTGCGACTGACTGACGGAGCAGGAGCCTGGACCATTCCCGGAATGTGCAGAAATCTTGACTGCCACAGCCTCCTCTAGAGAGCTCATTAGGAAAGCTAACAAAAGGGTGCTGAGCGCCACCTGCTGGAAAGAAGCACCAGGGTCCCAGGAGCGTCAGCTACTCCCCCAGCCACGTTAGGCTGCTAACCCAAGGTCAGCTGTTCGAAACCACCAGCCACTCAGATGGAGAAAGACGGGGCTTTCTCATCCCGTAAAGTGACCGTCTGCCCCTCTTCTCTAGGGCTGCACTGAGTTGGCATCGCCTCGATGGCTGTGAGTGAGTCTGAGCTACTTCTGAGGGACGTGAGGGGCTGAGATGCCCTGGGGCCGGCTGGGCTGCCCTTGAGTTCAGCTCTCCCTCCAAAACCCAGGGGGTCTAAAGGGGCACTCCCTCTCCCAAGCAACTTCCCAGCTGTCTCCCACAGCCTCGCTATCCTCAGCCCCTCCCAGGCACACCTCTCTCCCTAAACTCCTTCCTCCACCCTGGGATTTCAGCCACCGTGGTGTTGGCCTAAGTCTTAGATGGGTATTGAATCCTACTTGGCAGAAGAAGATACCGAGCCCCCAAGAGCTCCAGAGAAGGAAACTTCAGCACCATGGCAGTCCTCTGCACCCGGACAAAACTAGAAACAAGCCTCACGGCCATCGGGTCAACTCTGACTCATTGCAATCCTAGTGGACTGTACTGGGTGGGACTGACCCTGCGGGTTTCTGAGACTGTCACTCTGCATGGGAGTAGAGAGGCTCCTCCTTCTCGGCACCCCTGACAAGGAGCTTGCTACTTGTGCAGAGGTGAGAACTGAGGCTCACGGAAAAGGGGGAGTGTGTGTGTGGGGGGGGTCACTGGGCCCCACCAGCTAACAGCAGAACCAGGACAATGGGTAAGGCTAGCGTCAGCCTCTCCTTCTCCCCATAAATGCAAGGGGGTAACCCCACTTCCCCATGTTCATATCCCCACCCCAATCTTCTGAGCCCAAGCCTAGCCCAGGTGGCCCGCTGCTGTAGGGAGGGGGCATGCGGGAGAGAGGGCATTTGCTTGTCCCAAAGGGAGATTCGAGAAAACCAAGCCCACTGACAGAATTCGAGTTCCAACCGCTAGTCCTTTGGTTACCAGCGGAGCAAACCACTGGCCCCAGCGGGGCGCCTGTAAAACCGAGAGGAGCCGAGCCAAGCCAGGCAAGGACGTATTCGGTCAAGTGGCGCGGAGCACCCCCGCCCAGCTGAGCCAGAGCAGGCGGAGCCTAGTGTGTCTGGCCGGGTGGCTCCGAGTCCAGCCGAGCAGAGCCGAGTCTTACCGAATGGGTCCGAGTGCGGCCGAGTAGAGCCGAGTCTGACCGAATGGGGCTGAGTCCCGCCGAGTAGAGCCGAGTCTGACCGAATGGGTCCGAGTGCGGCCGAGTAGAGCCGAGTCTGACCGAATGGGTCCGAGTGCGGCCGAGTAGAGCCGAGTCTGACCGAATGGGTCGGAGTCCGGCCGAGGAGAGCCGAACACGCCCGAGCCCCGAGCGGGGAGGCGGGGCGGGCGCCACGCGGCGAGGGGCGAGGCCGATCGCCCCGCGGCGCCCCCTGTCGGCCGGAGGCAGCACGGCGCGGGCTGGGCGGAGCCGCTCGCCGCCTTCCGGTCGTCGCGCCGCTCCGCTCCGCTGGGGAGCCAGTTCTCGGGACCGGGACACTGAGGCTCCGGCAGGGTCCTGGAGTGATGACGCTGGGTTCCAAACTAATTGTGTGGCCCAGACTGTCGCTCTGCCTTTCCACGCCCCCGGCGCGGGTTGCCCCTCAAAGCACCAGGAAGCGAGCGCATCGCCGACTGTGCCATCCTTCGGGGCCGCCGTACTTCCGCCCTTGACCCGCCTTGTGGCGGGAGTGGGGACCGCCGCCCTCCTCCTCTTGCAGGGCGTCCGAGCCAGCTGCTCCCTTGCACAAATATTGACACGTTTCCTGGCCATTAGCGCGCAGCAGGGCAGAGTGGCCGTGTCCCTCCCCCCTTCCTGGGGGAAGCAGGGACAGTCCGCTGGCCTCTGGCGCTGGTTCGCCTGTCCCCCCAGGCCTGTGTCCCCACGTGTCACCAAGTGACATGCAAGGGCTCCTGGCAGCCGCAGGGCACTCAGGACCTCGAGGGAGGGGCTGGGATGGAGACCTCTGAGGTCTGACTAGACTCTTGGCCGACGGGGCCTCTCCCTGCCCCCGCACTGCTCTGCCCACTAGGGTTCCCCAAGCACTTTACATGTGGGCTGGTTTTCAAAGCTGTGGCGCTGCCTAGAAGACTGGGGACCCCAGGCTCTCTTCTGCTCAGGAACTGTGGCCCTGGGCAAAACCACATGACCCTCCGGGCTCGCTGTCCTCTGTGTAAAATGGGCAGGTATCATCTTCCCCTGTGGGCAAGCTCTCTTTTTTTAGGGGGCGTGTTTGTGCTTCTATGGAAGCCCCTCATGTGTATTTAGCATGTACATACACAGCACCTGACATGCATCGGGGACCCAGGAAAATACCGCGTTCAGGCTTCTGTTGTCATCGTCTTCTTAGGCAGGAACAAAAGGGTTCCCCTGCGGGCCCAACATCACACCCAGCACAGGAGCTGGGACTTAAACCCAGGCTCTCCAGACTTCACGGTTAAGTACAACCCTGACCTTGGTCTTCGCTGCCAGTTCCTTCCTTTCTGGAGGACACGCCTTGTATTCCTCTGTCCTCTGCTATTTGCAGTCGGTCCAGAGAGAGATAAAAAGACCCACTGCCATAGAGCTGGTTCAGACTCATCACTGATTGTTCGCTGTGCCTACTTGGAGCCCCTGTGTGTGTGGGGCGGGGGAGGAGGGGTTTCTTGTTACAGCAGCCTAACCTATACCCTAACTGTACAAATGAACCCCAAGCCCATCACATGGAGTCCATTCTGACTCGTAGCCATCCTGTAGGGCCAAGCAGAACTCCCCATGGGGGCTTCTAAGCCTGCCATCTTTACAGAAGCAGACTGCTATGGTTTCCTTTTCTGCATGGTTGGTGGATTTGAACTGCCAACCTTCAGGTTAGCAGCCAAGTGTTTCTCCACCAGGGTCACCAGGGCTCTTTCTGGCAGTTGTCAGCTGCCCAATGGCCTGGGAATTAACTAGTTAACCCTACCCGCCCACCCATCTCCTGCTTCTATGGGAGGTGTCCCCTGACCCCCTACCCAATTGCATGCTCATTGAGTATCTCCAGGGATGGGGACCCAATCAGAGGCCAGTCCAACTGCAGGGGGGGTGCCCTCCACCACAGCCCCACAGCAGGGGGCACTCTCCCATCACAACTTTGGGTTCATACATTCATCAATGTTTTTCCAACGTGTCTGGCGTCCTGTGGAACCCACGCTGCCACATCCTTATGGGACAATGGCCTCCCTTGCAGCTGGGGAGGGGCCTAGAGCCCTCTGCCTCCTAGCAAGCTGCTCTCTACTGATGCATGAAGTCTAGGCTGAGCAGCCCTGGGCAGTTGCCTGGCAACCGCTGTGGGGAGACAAGTTCAAGGTAAGGCCTTGGGTCTTCGCAGCAGGGATGGCTGGAGAGGAGGAGTCTGCCATTGGGGGGGGGGGTTGTCCCTCCCCCCTCCCGGCTGTGGCTCATACTGCCTGCAGGCCTCCTAACCCGCAGGTGCCAGCTTGGAGCCCCGTGCCAGCCCCTCCCTCGTTCGTTGACTCGGGCCCGTCTTGACCAGGGAGGCACAGCAGGTCATGGCACTGACCTGGGCCCCAGACTGGCTCAGTTCAACCCGGGCTCTGTCACCTACATGTCACTAGACCTCCCCATGCCGCGTTTTCCAGTCTGTAGAACAGAAGTCCTTCCACCAACTACAGAAGCTCCTGTAAGAGTCAGAATTGAGGCCAGGTTTGGTTTGGTTTGGTTTGGTTTGGCGTGGCGTGGCGTGGCGTGGCGTGGCGTGGCGTGGCTTGGCTTGGCTTGGTTTGGAAAGTCTGCCCTGAAAGAGGTGAGGAGGGTGAGCCCCTGTCACATGTACTTTGGACATGCTGTCAGGAGAAACCAGTCCCTGCAGAAGGACATCGTGCTTGGTAAAGTAGAGAGGGAGCGAAAAAGAAAATGACCTTTGACTATGTGGTCTGGCACAGTGACTGCTCAAACTCAGCCATCGTGAGGCTGGTGCGGGATGGGGCTGGGGTTCTTTCTGTTGTACATGGGGTCGTCCCGAGTCAGACCCAACCCAGTGACTCCCAGCACGGTCCAGTTGAACAGCTTTGTCCAGGTCCTGGCATAAACAGGGGGACCTGAGTGACTGTGGGAACAGAGGCCACTGGAGTTGTGAAATGTCTCCACCACCCCCCCTTCCATTGGTTAAAAAGTGCTCACACGCAGGGGCCAGGACACGGGCCACCCCTGGGGACACAATGGGTTAGGTGTCGTCCCTGCCCCGGGAGAGACAAGGCTGGTGGGACCCCACACATGGGAACGCACGTGGGCAGGGAGGAAGCATGGATGCTGGGAGATTCAGAAGAACCTCATGGCTGCTCTGGGCAGCAGCCAGCAGCCAGCACCCCCTTGGTCTCTCTGCCCCATGCCATGGGTATCCACCATCATGGCAGGCTGTCTAGTGTCAACACCCCAAATGTACATTCACTCACGGGTCCTGCTCTGCTGTCCTGAGCACCTACTAAGCACCATGCACCCTGCTTGTGAAAACCTTCACACACAGCAAAGGCAGCCACACCTAGTGACCGTGTGGTTGCTGCCTGGTCTGCCTCCCCTTGTCTTGCCTACAAGAGTAGGCCACCCATGACTAATCACAGCACCCTAACCCTTTGGTGATTGGCCCAAGGGGCAATCACATGACCCAGTCAGGCTCCACCAACTTCCTTCCTTAAACTTTGCTATCTGCTTCCTTAAACTTTGCTATTTTCCAGTCCCATAGGGTCACCACCTATCAGGGGTCCTCGTGTGCCCTGGAGGACCCAGATTCAGCCACCCTCAGTGTGCCCAGCGCTGAGAGATGGGAGTCCCCTGAGAAAGGTGCGTGTCAGGTGCACACATGTGCCACGCCTGCCTGCAGACAAAGGGCCCAGCCACACCGCACTGTCATGGGCCATCATATTTATTGACAAGAGCTGGGGCAGAAGCAGCCAGGGATGTTCCCAACCACCTGCCCCAGTCACCTTGACCCAAATGTGGGGAAGGCTGGGGAGGGGTGGAGGGTGGCCAGGGAATGTCAGAATGTCCTATGTATCCTCCTCGGCCCCCAACTCCTCCTCAGAGGCTCAGACCAAGCCCTTACATGCTAGGTGGACCTTCACTATCTAAGAAAGATCTGGTTTCTGGAAACTCCTTATCCACCGTGGGTCTGGACTCCACCCACCACCTGTCCCTCGGCACCCCGCCCACCCACAGACCCAGAGGCAGAGAACAAGAGTGGGGTGTAGGTCAAATCTGGGGTACCACCACTTCGCCATGTGGCCTGCCCACCCCTGCTTCATTGCAGTGAGCTTGGCAGTGGACTCAGCCCATTTTCCTCTCCAGATCCTGATGGGTGGGCCAGCTGGGGGCTACCACCTCTAGCCTACAGTGGGGCATGGATGCCCGGAGAGGTCACGCTCTCCAAGTATCCTGAGGCAGGTTGGGGTCCAGGTCTCAGCTCTGGTGCCCCCGCTTTCCCTGAGGACCCGCTGCCCTCTGTGGGGGCAGGGGGATAGTTGAACCAGAGGCCCCAGCCTCCTCTTGGCACTAAGGGGTCTTCGCTGGTCAGGGAGGCAATTTGGTCCAGGCAGCAGCCTCGCCCATCTTCCCTGGCCTCCTGGAGCCCTTGGGGCCCTAGAGGATGGAAGATTCATACCCCAGCCCCCACCCACAGGAAACTCAGGGTCCCCTCCCAACCTTGGGCACCACTTCTCAGCACCCCAGGGCCTCTTTCTGGGCCACCAAGACCCACTGCCACCAAATCCTATGGGACAGAGTTAGAACTGCGTCCTCGGGCTTCTGAGACTCTAAATCTTAAACAGAGAGCTTCCTCTTTCTCCCACGGAGCAGCTGGTGGATTTGAACTACTGATCTTACAGTTAGTAGTAGCCCAGTTCCAGCCCTGACAAGGCCTACCTGTATGCTTCAGAGACCTGCTCTTGGCCTGGCCAGATCAGGCATCATCATCCCCTCTTCACAGATACAGCAACTGGGCCCAGCCCAGGGGCCAAGGTCAGCACCAAGGTCATGGACCAAACCTGTTTTTCTAGTCTTCCTTCTTCATCCTCTTCCTCTCATCCTCTGTCCCTTAGTCTCCCTCACCCTCTTCTTCTCCCTCTCCCTCTCCCTCACAGAGCTGTTTGACCTTCCAGCCTGCATAGGTTGGGACCTGCATTGGCTTCTGGGAGGAGGAGCAGTCAACTGCCCTGGAGGAGGGCGGGCGCTACTATCTCCTCAGAGACCTGGGGGTTCCCAGGCCCTAATGTCAGGGCTCAGAGTGAGCTGCTTTGGAGAGAGGGTAGCTCTTCCCAGCAAGAGGGGGGCAAGCTAGGCTTCGTGGGGCCTAAGCTCATGATTCGAGGACCTCCTATAAGATAAGGAATACAAAAAGACAAGTGCAAGATTAAGGGCAGGGCCTCAGAAGGGCCCACTCACAGGAAGTAGTGACTTCCTGGAAAACAGCCCTCTGGTCACTGTGACCAGGAGCACAGGCCCCACACGGATCACGGGATCAGGGGTCCTGGAAGATATATGCCTGGCCGGCAGGTGAGGCACAAGCTGGCACCAAGACTGCCAGCCCCTAGGAGCTGAGCTTATCTGGGTGGGCTCCCATGTAAGACGTCCTTCCATCTGCAGCCCCAGTCCAACCCCAGCAACTCTCACATCCCAGGAAACCCCAGCCTTGTGCAGCGGTCCCTCCCAGAGTTACTTCCCCAGCACCCCAAGTCTCAAAGAGTTGGAGAGGGTCAGGGTGCACCAGCCCAGCCCCCCCTCAGAGAGGTCAGCCCAGAACCACAGGCCTGATCACCCCAGCCCTGAGTCACCAAGGAGAAAACCAGGCGCAGCCAGGGCAGGCAGCCATCCAAGGTCACACGGCCAGCCCCGAGCTCTACAGATAGCTAATGTGCAGCGCGCTGGGCTTGTCCGGGGCAGAGGGCTCTTGGGGCAGGAACTGCTGTTCTTTGCGGGCCGCCCTGCTGCTGGCTGGCCGCTCCTGGCCACTGGGGCCCGCCTGCGTGATCTGGCTGACCGGGCCGTTCAGCTCCTTGCCCTCCCGCCGCTGCTCCTCGGCACCCCCCTCGCCATCCTCATCCTCCTCGTCCTCGTCCTCCTCCTCCTCGGTCTTCTCTGGCGGCCCGGCGGCGGGCTCTTGGCTGCGCACGCGGCGCGAAGGCCGCAGCAGGACGCGGCGGAAGCCCTGCTTGAAGCGGTAGGAGAGGAAGCCGTAGAGGATGGGGTTGGCACAGCTGTTGGCGTAGGGCAGAGCCACCACCAGGAAGTAGAGGCCGAAGAAGGCAGGCTCCTCGGGCAGCGGGCACACCACGTTGACGATGTTGAGGACGTAGAAGGGCATCCAGCACAGGACGAAGAGGGCCACCACGGCCACCACCATGCGCGTGACCCTGCGCTCCGAGCGCCGCCGCCGCTGGCTGGAGGGCGCGCGCACGCGGCGGCCAGCCGAGCGCACCTTGACGACGATGAGCAGGTAGCAGAGGCAGATGACCAAGAGCGGCCCGAAGAAGCCCAGGGCGGTGGTGTAGATGATAAAGCCGGCCCGCCAGGCGGCCGCCGGCTCGGGCCACTGCATGTGGCAGGTGCTCATGCCGCGGGGGACCCCCGAGAAGACCACCACGGGGAGCACCACCACGGCCGAGGTGGCCCAGACGGCTGCGCTCACCGTGCGGGCCACGGGCGCCGTGCGCCAGCGGGCAGAGCGCGTGGGGTGCACCACGGCCAGGTAGCGGTCCACGCTCATGACGGTGAGGCAGAAGATGCTGGTGAACTGGTTGATGCCGTCCACAGCCATGACCAGGCGGCACATGAGGGAGCCGAAGGGCCAGTAGGAGAGCGCGTTCTGGGCGGCCAGAAAGGGCAGTCCGAGCATGAAGAGCTCATCCGCCAGCGCCAAGTTGAGGATGTAGATGTTGGTGACAGACGGGCTGGTCGTGTGCCGTAGAACCACGCAGATGACCAACGAGTTACCCAGCAGGCCCACCACACACACCACCAAGTAGACCAGGGGGATCAGAATGCCTCTGATGGCCAGTCCGGCGGGGCTTGGGGCCCCTGACCTGTTCCCCGGGGTGGCATCCAGGGGCCAGACCGAGGAGGTGTTCCCAGGCTCTGAAGTCGGGGGCACCAACAGAGCATAGCCAGAGGTGTCCATGGCCCAGGGAAAGGCAGGCAGCAGTCAGCTACTGACCTGAAAGAAGGCGGGGGAGACACAGGTCATGGTAGAGTCTGGTGACTCCCTGCTACCCCATCCCCAGGACCCTGAACATGGCACCCCAGGCTGCATATCACCTCATCCACTCTGCTCAACCCACTTTGTAGAGAAGAAGGATTTGGTGACCCACCCTCTATCACGCTGGCAGGCCGGGGGTAGGGGTGGGAGGGAGCTGGGGACGGGCCTGCCTTCAAAGTCCCCATGTCTGGCCACAGGCTAAGTGCTCCACACATTAAATAAGGGGGCGGGCTGTCCTGTCCCCCAGGAGCAGTGACAACTTGACCCTGCCCTCCATTGCAGTGGCTTTCAGACCCTTTGGGCACTGACAGCCGCATGGTCAGCAATGCATTTTGCATCATCCCTCATTGAAAGCGTATTGTTTTCGGAGACCGTGCTCCACCTTGCTGCACTCAGTGTCCCCGCCAGCTGGGGGGGGGGGGCATGGCATAGACTGCAACGCCCACTAAGGGCTCCGACATTTGGAGGCCACTCCTTGCCATGGGGGTTACATGTTGGCTGCTAGCGACAAGGCCAGCATTTGAGCCCATCAGCCACTCCATGGGAGAAAGATGAGGCGGTCTGCTCCCGTAACAGTGTCCAGCCTGGAAAACCCACCGGGGTATTTGACCCCTGTGCGATGGGGTCACCATGAGCTGCTCCCCCATCTTGCTTCACACGGCAGGTTCTTGACCTTGAAATTCAGGGCTTTAGATGAACCTCAGAGGTCCCGGGAGCCCGGCACCGCTGGTGATGGGTAAAGTGTGTCTGCCTTCCCTGGGCAGGGGGCTAGCCCTTTCATCAGATTGCTCAGATTCTCAACAGAGCTAAGAACCATAGACTCAGGTTTGCCAGAGCACTTAGGAGCCCCTCGCCACAATTCAAGCCACTGTCCCCCTTCCATGGGGAGCAAGACTCAGCCAGTGCTAAGTTGGCTGGGCATTTGGAATCAGGCAGCTTGTGATGGAGAGGCTAGCAATAGATGTGACAGGCGGTGCTATGTGCACAAGCAGAGCTACCTCCCCAGTGGCTGGGAAGGAGGGCTTCCCGGACTCTTGAGGCATGAATAGGAGTTTACCTTAGGGACACAGAGGGACCCAGCACCCTAATTTACTTGCCTTCCTATCATCCTACCACCAACCCTACCCCATGTATGATAAGGAGCTGGGACTCTTCCTGGCTCCTTCAGTGAGAGACGCTCTCTTATTCATCTTTAAATACTCCCCACCCACACCCACCCCCGCTAGCCATTCTTACCCACTTAAGAGTTTTCTGCACACGCTCCATGCCAAAAGGAACCTAGCGGGGACCAAGCCAAAGGAATGAATTACTAATAGTGGAATTCCAGGCCCTACTGAGAATGGGCACCAGGGTTTGCCCACCTCCCTCCACAGGGCTTCCTGATCTCAGAAGAGCGGATCCGAGGTCAAGACGGAATGCTGGAGCCTCCGTGGGACCTTACCCTTCTCCCTCACCCCTTCTTCTCATTAACCCCACTCCCCATGGGTCACTCAGCACTGGGTCACCCTACTGCACAGAAAACCCCAAGCAAGAAACTCTCTCAGGGGAGAAGCCCCTCCCCCATTTGTCCCACTGACCCCACACCAAGCCTGGAAGCCCCCCGCTGGGCCCAGAGCACAGAACTGCTCTGGCTTAGCATGCCTGGCTCCATGGGCCTGTGAGTGTAGGTGTCAGGGTGTGTGGTGGGGGGCGGGCGGTAAAGAGCTACCGTGGCCCGGTGACTCCCTGCAGCTGCCAGAACTCAGCACCCTGCCCCTGCTCCTGCTCTGGGGCTGGGAGAGGAGGCAGTGGGTAAGGATGGACATCAGGACACATGGGGCTCTCCAGGGAAGGCCCAGCCATTTGAGATGTCGAAAGGAGCCGCCACAGAGAGAAAGCCTTTACCTAGAGCCAGTGCCCTGAATTCAGACGTCTAGCCTCCTGACCAGCGAGAGAACAGCCTTCTGTCTGTCAAAACCACCCCCTTGTGGTATGTGTGCTATAGCAGCCCTAGGAATGGGCACGGGGTGGGGGCTCTAGGCATCTAGGGAACAGAGACCCTGTGTGGTCTGAATAGTTAAGCCCTGGCTGCTTGCTACCTGCAGGGTTGATGGTTCAGATCCACCTAGAGGTGCCTTGACAGAAAGACCTGGAAACCCCCTTCTGAAACAGCCACCAGTGAGAACTTGAGAGGGCACAGTCCCGGCCTGACTCGCCAGCGCCTGCTTTAAAATTTGGTCAGAGGGCCCCGCTGCGCTGCACCCCAACAATGCTGGGGACCAAGCACAGCTGGGAGCGTGTGCTATGAGAGAGGCCCTTCAGCAGGTGGGACCTTGTGCTCTGGGCACGAAGCTAGGAAGGGGCAGAGCTGGGAGGGCCCTGAGGGCCATCCCCTGTCCTCCCATCACCCACACACATGCAGCCACCCCCGCTTCCCTGGCCAGCAGACTACACTGGGCAGGGGAAGCTACTGACCCACATGTCACAGTTGGCCAAGACAGCTCAATGGAATCCAACTCTCAGGGGCTCTGGGACTATCCAAATAGTGGACCCAAACCCCTAGACTTAGAAACCAGTGACCGCTGAGGTGACTGACTCGTCGCGCCCATGTGTGTCTAGGTAGAACTGTGTTACCCTGGTGTTTCAGAAGCTGGATTTCTGGAAGCAGATCGCCAGGCCCTTACAACAAGGAGCCTCTGGGAGGACTTGAATCACCAACCTTTCGGTGATAGTGGGGTGTTGACCGTTTCCCCTAGAGACCTAGAATAGAAGCTTGGGTTTTCAGAGCTGAGCAGCGGCATCTTAGAGTCCTGGCTATTTCTTTCTCTCTCCGTGTCATGGAGTCGACTCTGACTCACAGTGACCCTGCAGGACAGGGAAGGGCCACCCCCGTGGGCTTCGGAGCCTGTAACTCTTTACAGGAGTAGAAAAACCCTGTCGGCTGGTAGTTTCAAAGCGCTGACTTTGTGGTTAGCAACCCAACCTGTAATCCCCTCCACCATAGCTTGTTTGTTTGTTTGACTATGTGACAGGGAGAGTTTGAGTCCCCAGATGTCTGCATCAGATTTCTTAGGGTCCCTAAACCCTGGTCTTTGCAGCCTGGAGGGCCCTGCTTCACCTACCCACCTCTCCCAGGACCTTTTTCTAGCAATGCCTAGGGCTGGCCCATGGAAGCCCAGCGCTGGAGGCTGGAGGCGAGCTCAGACTCCCCAGGGAGCAGCAGTCAGCCAGCAGACCTAATTCCCAAGCTTCAGGGACAGAGACCCCCAGGGGGGCCTCGGGGTACTCCATCTCCCGCATGCGCAGCCGCATGAGCGCCCACACCTACCGGCCTCCTGTCCAGCAAGGACACGGCAGCCTGGGAAGCCCCTGCCCCTGTGCGGGCCTCTGCCTCCACCTCCTCCCCGGGCCCATCTTCCCTGTTAAAGTTGCGCACACTGGGTGCCAGAAGCCAAGAAATTACAGCTTTCCATGCGCAGAAGCCAGACCTACAATTTCGGTGCCGCCTCTTCTTTAAGGCGCTAGAATCCTGTGCATGATCTAGTTCAGCCTCGGGGAGGAGGGATGCTCCCCCGCGTCTGGTTTATCTTTGGCACAAGCTTGCCTGAAAGCTGGGGGTGGACACCGCCTCCAGGGACAGCTCGGGGAGGAGACAAGGCCCAGAGAGGGAGAACAGAAGCCCCAAGCCACACAGCAGCCGAGGACGCCCTTCTCCCCTTAGCTTGCTGGTTTGTGGGGAGAGGACCCCTGGATGGCTTCTTTCGTTAGCCCTCGGCACCCAGCATAGCGCCCAGAACATCACCACTGACAGAAAATCATTGAGTGGTTCCGCAAGTGAGCAGAGGCCAGAAATGCACCTCGAAGTTCGCACACACACTGAGGGGAGCAGCTTTAGGGAGGAGGAAGTTGGGGCTCAGAGTGGTTAAGTGTCCGGTGAAAGGAGGCCCAGCTAGTGGTGGCAAACCAGAATTTACACCCCCATTGGCCTCCTGAGCCATGGGTCCCTCCTCCTCCCCAGGCTGGTGTCTCTAACGTCCTCATGCTGGTGGCCCTGGGTCCTGGAACCCCGAGCCATCCCCTGCAAAGAGGTCCCATTATGCAGGCCAGTGCACTTCCACCTCAGAACCTAACTCCCAACTCCGGGGGGAGGGGCTTGGGCTCTGCCTCGGAGTGGCTGCCCACTTGCTGTGTGACCTTGGGCAGGTGGCTTCCCCTCTCTGAGCCTCGGTTTCCTGACATCACAAGGAAGACATGCCGTACCCACCTCGCAGGTTGCTGTCGGAGGGAGTGGAGTGCTCGGAGCCGTGCCCGGTATGGAGGGGGCACTGGGGGATGCCGGCACGTGAGCCCGTTGGCTCAGCAGCACGCTGTTGACGGTTGGCTCTTCTGAGAGTCCTAGAGTCTGGGGTGTTAGCACGAGATTCTGAGATGAATGCTTCCACCCCAGGCACCCACTGAGAGGTCACAGGAAGGCCCCTCTCCTTCCTCCATGCCCCCACTTTCTCCCAACCCCCAGCCCCAGCTGCCAATTCTCTGGGGCCCAGCCAGGCCCTAGTCTCCTTACCTTCCCAAGGGCTGAGGGCTCCCCTCCTTGCTGCCACGCTCAGGGTCATCCTGCTCGCTCTCCCCACCCCCCGCCTGCCCCGCCTCCCAGCCAGGCCCCAGGTGCTCCCACAGCACCCCTGGGCCAGGATCCCCACTCGACAAGTACTTCTAGACTGCTTGTGCCCAGTCCTCGGCCCGGAGCGGCCACGTCTGCCCACAGAGCCTCTCCCATCTGGCCTGCCGTCCTGACTTCCCACTGGTGCTGGGTGCGTCACCCCCCATCTCCTGGACGAGTCCTGAGGGGCTGGGGCACAGGTGGGGTCTGCAGGCAGGGGAGGGGGCGGAGGGGGAGAGCTTCCCAAGGTGAAGGGGAGAAGGGGACAGGGGAGTCTGGGAGCCAATGGAAAAAGAGAAGAAGGGGGGTCGGCTGGAGGTGGAGAGGAGAGAGAGAGAGAGAGAGAGAGAGAGAGAAGACAGTGAGTGGGTGGAAAGGCAGAATGAGGAGGAGTGATGAGGCCTGCGTGACAGGGAGAGGAAAGGGGGAGAAAGGAGGAGAAAGAGCCCAGGGAGGCAGGCTGGAGAGAGGCAGGAGGAAGGCGAACAGAACGAGGGGGTGGCAGAGAGAGCGACCGAGAAGGATTGTGCCACAGATGGTGGGTGACATGGGACTCCAGTGCAGGAGGGAGAGGAGAGGGGTGCGGGAGGGGCTGGGAGGAGGGGCTGAGGCCAGGGGTGAAGGAGGAGAGAAGCAGGTTAGGGGAGGAGGCCGGAAGAGGAGGGGGAGGGGGCCAACCCTGTTACCGGGGAGATTCTGGCCACCAACGCTGGCCTTGGCTCCAGCCGGAGTTGGAGAGCCAGCCGAGTGGGGCTCAGAGGAGGTGGGACTGATAGTCAGTGGCCAGGTCCCCCAGGCCATTGCGGCACATGTCCTCTGGGGCGACAGCTGTGTCCCCAGGCAAGGCTGGGTGTCGGTGTGGGAGGGTTTCAGGAGGAGGGCTGAGATGGATAGAGCAGGGGTGAGTATTGGGCTGGGAGTCTGCAGTCCTGAAGGCCAGGCGGTCCAGCCTCTGTGGCCACAAGAAGCGGGGTGCAGACTGAGGACCAAGAGCTCAGGCCTGGTGTGAGCTGGCTGTGGGTGTCTCTGGGCAGAGGGAGGGTGGGGGGACAGGGCAAAGGGAACATGCGGAGGCTTTGCAGCCCTCGAGGACAATTCGAGGTTTCGATGGAAGAAAAAAGTACGATTTCCACAATTATTCTTACAGACAAGATTCAAATCGTAATCCTGATAGCTGAGGGCAATCTTTGTAACACAGAGCGACTCATAGGAAGAATAGAATCCTTTTAGGGGGATTCCAGTTGCTTTCATTAGGGTTCCAAGTTAGGACTTCCCACCGGCACATCCATGGTGTGGTACTTACGTAATCTGATGTCAACTTGTGGAGGGGTGGAGTCTAGCCTATCAGTCAGGTCGCAGCTTGATGACCTCATTTGGAGACAATAAGGAGATAAACAGCTCGCTGGAGGCGGGACACACACTCACTCCCTATGAGACATTCCTGTTGATAAGTCACATGGAGCTACACTAGAACCCTGGAGCTGGAGGAGCCATGTGGAGACCCCTGCCAGTGCTAAGATGCTTTCCACTGCCACTGGATCCACAAGACTGCACCCACTGGCCTGTGATCTTCCTGCACGCAGCATCACTGCAGGTGTTTCATGAGTCTGAAGAGACACTTATAGACTGGTATCAGACATATGGGTTAATATTGGACTTATGGACTTGATCTGGGCTGGGCTGGGATGTTTTCTCAATATGCAATTGCTCTGGTAAAGTTCTTTCTCATACACATGAGTGTCTATGAATTTGTTTCTCTAGACTAACACACATGGTGACTGTTAGCTGGTTGAAACCATTTCTAGCTCATCGAGCTTGCTGACCTTTGTCTAAGAGTCGCTGCCCGGCCACCTTGGACGCCGTGCCCCAGCTTGTCCTGACTTGCCACGTGATTGTGAGCCTGTTGTCCCTTCTCTGGGCCTCAGTTTCCCCACTAGCTCATGAGGAGCTTGGACTAGATCCTCCGGAAGCTGCTCCTGCAACAAGAAACATCATAAACATCTAAGGATCGATGAAGGAGCCCTGGTGACACAGTGGTTTATGCAGTGGGCTGCTAATCACAAAGCTGTCAGTTCAAACCCACCAGCTGCATCTTGGGAGAAAATTTAGGCTTTCTACAACCTATACAGAGCTACAATCTTGGAAACCCACAGAGGCAGCTCGACTCTGTCCCATAGGGTAGCTATATATGAGTCAGAATCAACTGGATGGCAGTGAGAAGGATCCAGTAAGGAACCTGGTGATGCAGTGGTTAAAGCGCCTGGCTGCTAGTCAAGAAGGTCAGCGGTTCAATCCCACCCCGGGAGAGGGATTCGGGAGTCTGCTTTTCTGAAGGTGACAGCCTGGTCCCTCTGTGAGTGGTTCTGCTCGCCCAGAGGCTCACCCAGAGTCAGAATTCCACTCCAAGCAACTGTTCTCTGTGTTTGTTAAGGATCCCTGAAGGATACCTGCTGGTGCAGAGGTGGGCTGCTCACCCCGTGGGTCCATGGGAGAACAGCCCGCCAGTCTGCTCTGGAAAGGTCACAGACAAGAAAGCCCAGCCTACACACAGGGGTCACGCTCAGTCCCAAACCATGTCAATGTTTCACAACATCGCCACCCCCAAGAACCTGGGGTCCGCTCAGACCCCTGCAGCCTGCTGTTGCTGTGAGCCCAAAGGCCTGGAGCACCCCCTCTGCTGAGACAACGGGGGAGCAAACCCTGTGGAGCAGCTCTCCCCAGGCAGACATGGGCATCCACGTGCTGCAGCCGACTCCACGGCAGCAAACGACATCAGGAGCTACACACACACACACACACACACACACACACACACACACACACACACAGCAGCTGAGGGAGCAGGGCACTGAGAGGGCCAGGACTTCACTTCTTCCCACAGCTCTCCAGGGCTGGTCCTGCCTTAGGAGAAGAGCGGGGTGCAGTGATGAAGGAAATGAGTCTGTGTTGAGCACCTACTCTGTGCTCTCTTGACCTCTTTCCAGAGTGGACCGTTCCCAGGACCAGGGTGGGCCCACTTGGTCCACAGGACCCCGAGCTGGCAGGTAGTAGGACCTCCGAGAGCCAGGGGGTGCCACGGTGGCTACTGGGGCACACAGTAGAACCAGTACCTGGAACCCACTGATGGGCCTGCTGCTCTCCCTCCACTGGCCAGGTGTCCCAGCAGGCCCCTTCCTGTGTCTGTCTCCTGTCTGTCATTCAAGGGCATGAAGTCAAGGTTGATTGGCAGCTCAGGACACAGAGCACCTGGAAGCTGGGCCTCAGAGGTGGCAGAGGGATTTGGCAGTCCAGCCTGCTCCTCCCAAGGCCCTCTCAGGGCTGCTCATGGCCCTGCTGGGGTAGAAAGTGCCTCCTGAGGATGCTTGTGTAAGGGACATGCCAATGACCAGCAGCTTGGTCCTTCCAGAATCTAGTTATGTTGCTTCTGCTTTGAGATCTTTCTGTCTCTCTCCCCTGTTCTCTGTGCTCCCTCCCCACAGCCTCCCTTCAGGCCCCAGCCATCCTCCTGCTCTTGATGGTGCCCCACTTCTGCCCTCACCCCTGATTCAGCAGCAGAAGTGAGTCCATTAAAGACACGTATGTCATGCCAATGGCCTCCAGTGGTCCATAAAATGAAACTCCTAGGTCCTCCCCTGGCCTAAGGACCCCACCTAACCTGGCTTCTGCCTACTTCTCCTCCAGCACCACGCAACCTTGTCCTAAAGTATTGTGGCTCCCATAGGAACCTCATGCAGACCCAGGCCCTCTCCCTGGTTCAGGCTTCACCACCCTCTGTGACAGGGCCTTGGGCTCTGGCACTTCCCACTCTGGGATTCCCTTTATCAGTAATATAATTAACTTAACTTTGCTTTTTTATCAAAGTACTTTGCAAGTAAAATCTTAAAGCCAATATTCCAGGAAGGCTTGTCATGGTTGATAGGGGATTGAGCTCCAGGTGGCTCTGGCCCACTCCTTGTCCAGAGGTCATTCTGCTTTCCTTGTATGCATCTGGGGAGCCCTGGTAGTGCCGCAGGTTAGGCACTAGGCTGCTAAGCACAAAGTTGGAGGTTCAAAGCCCCCAGCTTCTCGATGGGAGTAGAGGCTATCTGCTCCCATAAAGATGAAACTTTGACTTGTCAAGAGTCAAACCCTATAGTCCATGCCCAATAACGAGCTAGAACGGACTTGGTGGCAGTGGATTTCCTATGTACCTACTTCTATCGAAATGCACTGTTTATCCCGTGGGTCAGAATCCCCAATTGCTCCCATTATCTGCTGACTGCTTTTGATGGGAGATGACGACTTCAGGCTTTAAAAATACACTCTCCTCCTTCCCCTCCTTATCGCTATATAACATAATCTTCAGTCAAATACATATTCGTTGTTTTCATTACTGTGCGGTGCCATGTACATATTATCTCCTGCTCAGTCAGAAGTGAATAATTGCCTCGTTTCTTCATTTACTCGGTTTTCTTTGAATATTTTACTTTTCTTGTGTTAAATGTTCCCACGTCCTCTTAAAGCTTGGTTAAATAAAACCTCGTAGTGGAACTTAAACCCTCTGATTTCAGTGATACTATTTTGAGACTCCTGAACTCCTCCAATCTGTACCAACTGACACCTGGGATACCCTCTTCGCCATCACAGTGAAGAGTCCCTTCAGCTTTTCCCTGTTCTTGAATCCCACCCCTTCCTCCTTGATGGTCTAACTCCCTCCGTTTGGTGGGGCATGTCTTCTAGAAGCTTCCCAAGAAGGCACCCATGTTTCACACGGCTCATTCTCCTCTCGTGCGTGTTGCTAGTCTGGCTGGGGACACAATTCTAGCTTGAGGATCGTTTTGGCATTTGGGTAACTTTTCTGTTTTCTTTATTCTGGAAACTTGTTAGGATCTTTGGGCTAGCCTTGAATTTCTGAAACTTCACAATGGTGTGCTTTGGTCGGGTCTCTTTCATTCATAGTTTTGGACATCTAGTGGGCTCTCTTAATCTGAAGATGTGTGTTCTTCAATTTGGGGCAAGTTTTTTTTTTTTTTTTTGTGATTCCCTCTGGAACTCCTTCTGGTTGCACATTGGGCTTCCTGGTTCAATTAATCAATAAATTAATCCTTTCGTTTTCTCATTGTTCACCTTTAACTTCCATGCTCTACCTCCTGGGGAGGGTCTGTGCATATTTCTCTAATGTTGGCTTCAGCTTCTAACTCTCCTAGTATTTTTTTAGTTAACTTAACTCCTTTCCAATAGCTCTTTTCTGTTTTCTGATTGCCCCTTTGCCTCAGCATCCCATACTCATTTGTGGATATAATGTGCTTTTTTTTTTAATCTCTCCCAGGATAGGGATGATGGTTTCTTCCACGTAGTCTCCTGCTCATTGTGTTGTCTGAATCTGAAATCCCGCCGCCCTTTTACTTTTTTAAGTAAGTGTTTGATTGTGACTCTCCTGTTAGAACTCCCAAATCTCGAACAGGACCTTGTTGTCCACTTCCTGTTTCAGAACAATCGTCGGTAGAATCCAAAATTCAATTCGATCTAGCGCCCATGGACTAACCACCATCAAGAAGCTCTGGTGGCTGAGAGGATTCAACACCGCGTACTACCCCTAAAGGCGGGTGACTCAAACCCACCCGTCATTCTGCGGGTAAACCGGGTGGCACTCTGCCTGGGAAGACTCCGGGGCACACTGTGCGGCCCTGTAGGGTCTCCAGGAGCCTTCACCCACTCAGCAGTAACGAGTTCGGCACATCCTCTGTGCCGAGCTGTCCCAGGAGCTGGAGGTGCCGTCCTAGCCCTCCACTCCCCAGGCACTCCGAGACTGGAGGCTGGTGGGGAGACAGATGTGTGGATAAACAGCCACCACACCGTCCAGCCAGCACGTCATGGAACTGCCTTCCACCTAGGAAGGAAGAGCCCATGTGCAGGTCTCCCGAGGGCTGCGGGGTCCGGTGGGAGCGAGGTGCCATTCCCCACTCTCCAGTAACGAAAAGCAACCCAGGCACCGAGGAGGACAAGAAACAGAAACCCCAACACCAGTCTGCAGAGCAGGCGGAGCCACCTGTAACCCTGAGCCACAGGAGCTGAGAACTGAGAACAGATGGACAGGGTGGTCAATGATTTAACAGGGCCCCAGGAAAAGCAAAGCAAGTGCCTGCTGCCAGGTGGCCGGGCTTGGAAACGGAAGTGATAAAAAGCCATAGGCCTCGTGCAACCCCAGAGAGGCTCAGAATTCAGGGACCCAGACATTGCATCTGGTGAGGCAAGTCAGTTAGACCCCTAGCCGTTCCCTCTAGAATTTGGAAGACGTTGAACCAAAGATCTCTGGGTCCGAGGGACCAGGTGCAAGTGGGGTGGCGTAAGGCATCAGACCGGTCGTTGGGGATGTGGTAGATTCAGTTATGCTTAGCAAATACTCACTCCTCCCCCACCCCCTCCCACGGGAGGAGGACACGGCACCACTCCACTGACGCTTGGCTGGGTCACGTGACTAACTTTGGCCAATGGTGCGACCAAGAGAGACTTGAATGTGCTTGCTTTTTTGTGCTGCCCAGAGACCCTGCCCTGGCCATCCTGCTGGTTCTGTGACTGTGACCTGTGAACTGAGCTGCCCAGCTCACCTGGGGACCTGCCACTTCCAGCTGGCCTACTGGCCAAGCACAGCCGCCATCAACTCAGCTCCACAGTTATGGGTTGAATATGCGCCCCTCGAAATATATGTGGTCAGTCCCGGGTCATTGTTGTTTGTCAAAGCTACGCATGTGTGCCGGCTCATGGTGACCCGGTGTACAATGGAATGTAACACTGCCTGGTGCTGTACCATCCTCCCAATTGTTCTGAGGTTTGAGTCCATTGATGAAGTCACTGGGTCAATCCATCCTGTTGAACGTCTTCCTTCTTGCCCTGCGACTTTCCCAAGCATGACCTTCTTCTCCAGGGACTGGTCTCTCCTGACAACATGTCCGAAGTCCATGAGACAAAGTCTCGCCATCCTTGCCTCTTAGCAGCGTTCTGGCTGGACTCCTTCCAAGACAGCTTTGTTTATTCTTTTGGCAGGTCCTGGCACTTTCGACAGTCTTCCCCAGCACGGTAATTCAGATGCATCGATTCTCCTTCGATCTTCCTTCTCCAATGTCCAAGGTGCATAGGAGGCAAAGGAGAATGTCACAGCCTGCATCAGACCCACCTCAGTCCTCAAAGTAGCATCCTGCGCTTCAACACCTTGAAGGGGTCTTGTGCAGCCGAGTTACCCAATGCAATGTGTCATTTGATCTCTTGACCACTGCTCCCGTGAGCATCAATTGTAGAGCCAAGGAAGACAGGATCCAGGACATGTCAATCCTTTCTCCGTTTTCCGTGTCACGAGCACCAGGTAACTCAAAAGTGTGTGCGGGAAACGGAAGCTTACTGTGCACTATGGAGACTTTGTTACACAGACTTTGTTATGGCTTGTTACACGTCACCGCTGTCTGATTGGTGCAGAGGAGTCAAGTGAAAGTCTGAGTCCAGGACTGGCAGAGACCAGCTCCCTTCCCTGGCCTGGTGCAGGAGTGCGAGCACCGGGCACAGGCTCAGTCCAGGCAGGAAACGTGAGGAGCTGACTGCCCCTAGAGAACAGGCGTCCAGATCACGACGTGCAGCATCCTTGACAAAAGATAAAGCGGTTTCTACAGAGAACTCATCCTTGTGAGAGCCCTGTGGTCCTGTAGGGAGCTGCCTGTGGAGCGGCTGGTGGATTCAAACCATCGACCTTGCAGTTCACAGTCTGATGCGTAACCAGTACGCCAACAGGGCTCCTCGCTGTGGGAGAAAGACAGGGCTTTCTAACCCCATAAAGACTTAGCGTCTCAGATACTCACAGAAGCAATTCTGCCCTGTCCTCCAGGGTCGCCATGAGTCGGCCTGGACTCGAGGGCAGCAGACGAGAGTTCATGTCACCTCTTCAGAAGATGGACTTCTCCGTCCCCAGAACCCCCCAGGTCTTGACTCCCTTATCGGAAGAAGGGCCAGACCGCAGCCTTCAGTATGGGTTGCAACTCAAAGAAAAGAATGCCCAAATCATGCCAACAGGTTCATGGAGAAAAGACAGAAGTTGTCGAGGACTGGGTCTTCCTTGGCCCTACAACCGTGCCCATGGAAGCAGCGGTCACGAGCTCACTGACACGTTGCATTGGGCAAGCCTGCTGCATGAGCAAGGCCTCTTGGAAGGGTGGAAAGGCTGGATGTCCCTCTGAGGACTGGGGTGCACCTGACCCGGGCCATGGCGTTTTCAATCGCCTCATAGGCAGGTGAAAGTTGGACACTGAATAAGGCAGACTGAAGAAAAATCGATGCGTTGAAATATCGTGCCGAGAAAGGCTATGGACAGTGCCAGGGGCAGTCAAAAAAAAATTAGCTATCTGGGAAGTACAGCCAGAATGCTCCTGAGAGGCAAGGATGACAAAGGTTGGCCTCATGTGCTTTGGCCATTCCTGTAAAGATGCACAGCCTCAGCAGGTCTACTCTGTCATCTAGGGTCACTATGAGTCTCAACCAAGGTGATGCCACTGGGTTGAGTGGTGAGTTGTAGGCATCAGGCACTCGCTGGCATTGTGGGACATTAAACTGTAGAACAAAGCAGCTAGGTCCCTGCTCTCATGGAGTTTGGGAATCTGGGAGGGATATGTGTGTTAAGTTAAACCATTCAACACATGTTACATGAGGAGGGGTGACAAGAACCATTTCTCAGCAGAGGCACGCAGAGAGGGAGAGACAGAGCAGGTGATTGGGATTGGGTGATGTGGAGGTCCTGGGTGATGGGAACAGCTGGAGCAAAGGCCCTGCGGTGGAAAAGGACTTGGAGCTCAACATAAACCTGGAAGCAGCTCTCGTGACTGGAGCGGGGCAGGGAAGGAAGGCTGCCAGAGAAGCGCTGACGAGAGGTCGTAGCCTCATCATGCTAAGCTTTGTACGGAGCGTGGGGAATGCCTGGTTTGGGGCTGAGTGGTTTGAGCTGGTTGGTGCTCTCATGGGGTGGCTCTAGATCTTCTCTGGAGAGCCCCCTGGCGGCGACACCCAAGAAGGAGGCCCAGTAGGAGGTGTGAGTTCAGATGATGATGATTCAGGTAAAGCCTACTTTCTGGATTCCTGTGGCTAGGAGCAGAGATCACTCTGGATTTTACCCAGGGGTCCTGGCCAGCCATGCTCCTGGGACCCATCAGGAGAAGACCCTGCTGCAGATGCTGCTGCTCTAAGGATGGGAGGCAGCTGCCCTGGAGGACAGCCTGCAACCAGGACCTCGCCTGACCGCCCACCAGCTGAAGCAGCCCCACCCACCCTGCCAGGTCCACTGATGCCCTGCCCATCTGCAGTCCCAGGAAGCTAAGCTTACAGGCCCGCCACTCTCTGCCTCGGAACCTGGGCTTCAAATGGCTTGCAGTCCAGTGCTGATCCAAAGGTTGGCTGTTCACACCCGCTCGGTGGTGCCTCAGAAGGATGACCGGTGACCTGGTGGCGCTGTGGATGGAGCATTGGGCTGCTCACCCCACTGATTCCCAGCCTGCCCACTGCTCCGAGGGAGGAGGATGAAGCTGGCTGCCCCCGAAGGCATGACAGTTGTGCAAATGCTCGATCGGGTCATCCACTCCATAGCAACAAGTTTGGTTTGGGTTAGTAGCTCTGTGATGCAGCATGATTGTGGCCGATGGGGTGGCCCTCGCCGGGACCCAGAAAAGAAACCATTCCAGCACCTGGGTGGATGGGCATGGTGGCCCCAGAGGGGAGGGGGCAGCTGCAGAGAAATTTGATAGTGGGTTGGCAGTGAACCAGGAGGAATAGGAGGTGGGAAGACTGCCCCACCCCCCAACCAGGTGGTTGGTGGCTTGAGAGCCCGGGTACATGGACTGCATGATCGAGGCCAGGAAGATGTGTGCGCTCCAGGGACATCCAAGCAGAGGGCCCTGCTGGCTGACCTCCCTCCGTGCTGGACTGTGGGGAGGCCCTCGCCGGGCTCAGCCTGCGTGTGGCACACAGCCCCCCTCGAGAGCGGTTGAATGATGAAATCACCAAAGGGCCAGATGGTTGGATTAGCACGCTTGTGAAGGCAACGGGGGTCTTTTTCAGCATCCGAGAAGCACAGATATTCTGTGAAGTGAGGATGGCCTTTCAGTTTGTGTGGGGCTAGAGAAGGAGCCAATGGAGGCAATGAGGGGAGTGAGGGGGTCGGGGCCCAGCCCGGGAGGCAGAATCGTCCTCCCTGGAAGGTGGCAGGCGAATGCTAGTGTGTGGAAGCAGAAGGAATCTAGGGTTCCCAGGTCTGAGATGTGGAAGCAGGAAGCTGGCAGCCAGGCTCAGAGACTGAGGGCCCGGGTGAAGTGGTTTAGTGCAACCGGCATCCCAGCCCTGCCGCCCAGCCCAGGCCCTGCACTAGATTGACGCCTGGGAGCAGTTGTCGGTTGCAGGCTCCTCCCGCACCCCACCAGCAGCGCTTCCTGTTTCAAAACCCCAGTTCTTAGCAGCTTCCCTGGCAGCTACGCTCTTCTGCCTGGGGGCTCAGTCAGGTTGCAGGTGGGAAACCAGCGGCTAGGTGTTTGTGGGGCTCAGTGGTCTGCTGGGAAGAGCACCTGTCTAGGCGGCCTGCAGCCTTGGCGAGGTGGGCTGTCTGCCGCAGTAACAGAAGGTCTGGGTTCATAACAAGGCAGCGGGTGTCATTAGTCTGGCTGTCAACCGATGCGCTCGGGGACCGGCTCTTCCTCTTCGTGTCACCACGCTGGTTCACTTAGAGGTCACAAGATGGCTGCCACGGCTCCTGACATCTCACCCGTATTCAAGGCAGGAAGAGGGACCAGACAAAGGCCGTGCCAGCTGTGGCTTATGTTTCATTGACCTTGGAAGCCCAGCTGCCGGCTGGGGAGCAAGTATTGCCCCTGGGCCTGGGTACATTGCAGCCCTGAACAAAACCGATTCTGCTAGCAACGAGGGTGAGGGGGGTCAGTGGAGTCTGCCTGAAAGGTTTCGGCTCCAACTCCTGAGCCTGGGGGTGGCAGGCACATAATCTCCTGTCAACTTGAGTGAAGGGGTGGAGTTTGGCCCGTCAGGCAGGTCACAGCTTGATGACCTCATCTGGAGGCTCAATGGAGATAAATAGCTCACTCTCTCTGCCTCCCTTTCCTGCTGTTGAGACCCTCAGAGAGCTGGAGGAGACACGTGGAGACCCGCGCCAGCATTGAGACGCTTCCTCTGCCACTGGATCCACAAGACCATCTACCCACTGACCTGTGGTCTCCCTGAATTCGGCATCATTGTGCTGTGTGAGTCTCAAGAGGGATGTATGGACTAGTATCAGACACGTGGGTCAATATCAGACTTACGGACTTGAGCCGGGTTGGTTTCTCTTGTCAACACAGACTAACACACTGGGCCCAAGTTCCCTTCTCTGCCAAGTGAACGACTAGTCCCAAACCCAAACTCACTGCCATGGTGTCGAGGCTGGCACATAGCAACCCTGTAGGAAGGCAGAACTGCCCCTGTGGGTTTTTGAGACTGTCACTCTCGATGGGAGTAGAGAGCCTCATTCTTCTCCCAGAGAGCAGCTGGTGGTTTCGAACTGCCGACCTTGCTGTTAGCAACCCCGCATGTACCCCCACTGTGCCACCAGAGCCCCTTGGCAGACCCCTGTGAGGATAAAATGAGACATTATGAGAGCATGTGTGTGGTGGAGTTATCTGTGGCCTCCAAGCAGGGGGTCCATGGGGCAGAGAATCTCAGGGGTAGGACAGATGCGTGCACACAGGCCGAGTGTGTGCAGAGGCCTGGGAGTGAACGAAGTACAACTGGAGAATGAGGAAATGGGAATCCCATGTAATGGCGGGGGTGTGCGCGGAGGAGGAGGGAGGGAAGCTAGGGCGTCACCAAACCTGTCCGTGGGAAATATCCCTCAGAGGGAGGACATTTCCTCTGAGGTCCAGGAAGAGCAAGAGGCAGAGCTTTGCCCTCAGAAATGCAGCCCCATGTGGGATGTTCTGGCGGCTCCCAGTGGGCTCTGGCAGCCTGGGGTGGGCAGGGCACCCAGACTCAGTGGAGGGTGGGGGGTGGGGTCCCGCCCACCCAGGCCCAAGTTAGTCCCCTGCCTGTGGGCGTGAACACTTACTTTCTGTTTCAGAGGAGAAGTCGGGTAAAGAATAGAATGTCTTTATCTGCACTAAAACTAAGAAAAGCAAAAGGGTTTTCCCCCAGGCTCTTTCAGGAAGGGGAGGTTGGGGGAGGTGGGGATCAGCTGGAGGCTCAGCCTGGGAACTCCAGAGCGTGTGGGGCCAGCTGGGCAGGAACTGGACACGCCCTTGACCATCCCTCCCCCCCCCCCCCAGCATTTCATTCTCTAGGAATGGGTGTGTGTGTGTGTTATGGGCTCAACTGGGCTGTGCCACGCGTCTCAGTCTTATGTCCTTGTCCTGCATTTTGTGAGCCTCCTCCTTCCGGTCTGATGTCAGGATTCACCAGGCTGTCAATCCTGGCCTCCACGGTGCTAAGGAGCCTGGATTCCAGACAGTCAGGTTAGGGAGACAGGATGCAATCTACAGGATTCCGTTGGATCTTCAGTCTCTCTCTTTTGAGATGCGAAAAGGGTCATACAAGTGAGAGCAAGCACGGGGACCTACTGCCACCAGGAAGGAAGCAGGTGGAGCGCATCCTTTAGATCCAGGGTCCCCGGGGTCTGGGAGATAACCCCTGGAGATGCTAGATCCACAGATGTTGACAGCAAACAAGGCCCTCCCCCGAGAACTGGCAGAGAAAGTCCTTACTTGGAGCTCAAACCAAACTTACTGCCATGGGGTAGACCCACAGCGACCCTATAGGACAGGGTAGATCTGCCCCCTGAGAGTGTAGGAGACTGCACCCCTTGATGGGAATTGGGAGCCCGGTCTTTCTCCTGAGCAGTGGCTGGCTGGTGGTTTCCGACTATAATCATCAGGGCTACTCCCGAAGCTGGTACCCTAATCCAGGCCCTAGCCTCCTACACGGGCAGAATCGATCCCTGCTGGTGTAAGCCATCACTTAAGGCCCCTCTGTTATAACAGCACCAAGAGAGGGGCGTTCCGTGTGCAGTGTCGCCTCTGATAAGGTCATACCTCCCCTCCCCATTTCCACTTAGCTCCCTAGAGGAGTGGTTCTCGACCTTCCTAATGCCGCAACCCTTTAATCCAGTTCCTCATGTGGTGACCCCTCCCCCACCATAAAAACTATTTTCGTTGCTACTTCATCACCGTCATTTTGCTACTGTTATGAATCGGGCGACCCCCGTGAAAGGATTGTTTGACACCCCCCCAAAGGGGTCGTGACCCACAGGTTGAGAACCCCTGCCCTAGAGGGTCAGCTTCCTGATGGCCTGGACGATCCACGTTTCCAGAACAGTGCTTGGCACAGAGTAGCGTTCCCTAAAGAGGTGTTGAATGGATGGATGAAAGGGATCCGGCGAGAGGAGCAGGGATGGTTCATCTACCTGTGAATTCCTTGACCAACACGGAGGTGCCATGAGGGGCCCTGGTGGAGCAGTAGTAAAACGCTCAGCGGCTACCCGACAGGTCACTGGTTCAAATCCACCCCGCTGCACCTTTTTGTGAACGTCTTTAATCCCTGCAGCGACCGCCTCTCTCTTTAAAGGAGCTCACATTTGCTGAGTGCCTGCGGGACCCAACACAGCCACGTCACACTGTTGGGCCACTTTTCTGTGACCTCCAGTCGTAAAGGCTGGCGTTCCTGACTGCCCAACACCCCAAATCCCCAAATTCCAGCTCTCAGCTTCCATTTGAAACCAAACCCCTCCACCCTGGCACTTGCGGTTTGTGTCAGGTTTTCTCCACTTCCTGTGGTGCCGTGGCACGTGGTCCAAGGCTAGCCAATCAGAGCACCGAATCCCCTGCGCCTGTGACTGGCTAGGCAGTAACTGTGAGACCCAAGCAGGTCCCATCAGAGGTCCAATCAGAATAAGCTTGAATTAGAACTGGGCCTGGATGGGGGGTGGAAGGGTGGGCAAAGATATTTGTTCTCTCCCGCCTTAGTCCCCCCCCCCACCCCCGAGCTTGAACTTGCAAGGATGAAAACCTAAGAGTCTCCTGTTTGAGAACAAAACCAGCAGGAGGCAGAGCCTAGAGGTACAGGACAGTGAGCCCTGCCGGCACCCCTGGAGCCCCTTGATCAAGCTGTGCCTGAAGTTGAATTTTCAAACTTGAACCAACACATTTATTACCTCCAGAAGCGGGTTGCATTCGGGGTTTCTTACTTGCAGTGGCAGAAGTCCTGAATGACAGGGATGAAGGTCCAAAGATTCCTGCAGATAAATGCAGCTCGGGGCCCGGGGAGCGGAGCAGAAACAGGTGAGAGACCGCAGGGGTCAGCTGGACACGGCCTCCCCAGTGGTCAAGCAGGTAGCCATAGAAACTTAGAGACTGTTACTCGTCTCTTGGTGCCTCTTGAAAACCGAGCCCGGAGGAGCAAACCTCAGAGACACACAACTTTAGCTCAGGAGGAGGCATATCTTTCAGGAGGAGGCATATCTTTCAGGAGGAGGCATATCTTTCAGGAGGAGGCATATCTTTCAGGAGGAGGCATATCTTTCAGGTGCAGCACCAGCAGTATTGCAGCAGACTGCCCCAGGAGGAGTGAAAGCCCTGTCCTGGGAGGTATGCAAGTGGCGGGCAGCAACCACCTGGCCCCGAGTTCCCAGAGAGGGCTCAGGCACTGTGCGGGACTAGAGTACACACACACGTGGCAGCTAGCACTGTGGCACAGGGGTGGCATATCGGGTCCTGGGGGTCCTCTTCTTTCCCGTGGGAAGGTAGGAGCGGGAGGGGGTGGGGCGCAGGGCCTGCAAATTCACACCAGTCTCCGGCAAAGAAAACATCGACAAGCTCTGTAGCCAGTGAGGCCAAGCCGGGCTGCCACTGGGCCTTGGGTAGGGCCCTGGAGGGTCAGAGCCATCGGCTGGGAGGATGGGGTGCAACCTGGAGGGAAGATGGATGGGGGTGAGGATCTGGGGGGTGGAAAGAACCCACAGTTTCATGCTGGCTTTCTTGATTCAGCCCCATCTTCAGTCCCATGTCCAAGTGTCCCACCCCCACCCCTAGCCAGAACCACCTACTCTTCTTCCCGACTGCCCAGCCCAGCCCAGCCACCTCTGGGCTTTTCAGACTGCCTCAGCAATCTCTCCCTCTCCTGCCCTTACACATGTGGGTTGTCAGTCCTTCAGGCTCCCTGGGGCGAGGGGTCAGGGCACCTTTCCCATCCCTTAGCCTCCCCTGCTGAAATACCCAGGGACTGGCAGTGTGAGTTCTCATTGACACGGGGCACCCTGCAGGCCCACACCTTTCCCGAGAGGCATTGGGTCTGCCTTGTGGGACATGGACCCCACAGAGTGGGATTGGCTCTGGTTGGGGAAACCGGGGTCACCTTGTATGGCTCCCCTCTGGGCCCCCAGTGAAACAGCAGGTTGCTGCAAGGGGCTGAGTGTCCCCTCCCAATGGGACCCACTAGCTGGTGGGTGATGGGGGTCGGTCTTACCCCTAGAGGACGCTGCAGCCCCGTTTCTGTGTCCGAGTGGGCTGGGGGCACAGGACAGCCCGGATCGCCTCGTCAAAGACAGTTTTCAGGCCCCGCTGAGTGAGGGCGGAGCACTCCAGGTATTTCACAGAGTCTAGGGAGGGCAGCAGGTGAGAGAGGTCAGGGGAGGGGCTTGGGCACAGTCCCTCCCAGCTGCACAGCAGGCCCAGGCTGTGGGCTCCAGGCAGGGTCCGGTGCTTACAGTGCCACCTGGGAGCTGGACCACACATTTCCCTCTCTGTGCCTCTCTCCTCACATCTAAAGGAACCTACTGCCAGTGAGTTCAGGGGGCGGTAAGACCCCGCCGGCCTGAGACATATGGACCATTCATCTGGAGAAAGCAGATAGGAGCTGTCCTTCCCAGGGGAAGAAAGGGACACCAACTCCAGTGCCCAGTGTCCCAGCACCTTACTGGCTTCTAGAAAGCACTCCCTTCTCCCCAGAGCTGCAAACCTCCCTGGGGAACTAGGCACTCCTAGCCCACTCACCCAAAACCCAAGTCTACAACCAGGGTGTCTCCCCATGTGCACAGGGTCCAAGTGCCCCATGAGGCTTTTTCTCTGCCATGGTCTCTCTGGAAGCTGGCCTGCAGGTCTTTCTTCCTCAGCACCACTGACCTGACCCTTAGCAGCCGGGACTAGATTGTTTGTGCCAAGTGGGAACCCAGCAGCCTCTGCCTCAGGACCTGCCAGACATCACCGCCCCAAACCTCAGCCACCTCTCTGTTTTACAGGGGAGCAAACTGAGGCTCGGAGACTAGCGTACCCAAGGTCACACTTGGGCGTTGCCCTTCCACCTGGGGACATGAGGGCCTCAGGGAGGGAAGCGGGCCTCCTCCATCCCCACCTGCACCCCGTGACCACCCAAGCAGTGGAAGGCGGACTGCGCTGCACCCCAGGGGCAGCTGTGGCTGTCAGGTGCCATCGAGTCTGAGACGCTCAGATCGATACACTGCCCAGTCCTGCGCCATCCTCACAATGGTGCCCACGGATACAGCCACCGCGTCAGTCCATCTCATGGAAGTCCTTCCTCTTCTTCACCACCCTCCACTTTGCCAAGCACGGTGCCTCTCCTGACAAACATGTCCAAAGTCTGTCAGACGGGATCTCGCCGTCCTTGGAAAGACTCCTTCCTGCCACGTGCACCCGGGCAGCTCCCACTGCCTCGGGTTTCCATGACGTTCTGGAAGGCGCCTGGTGACTTCCCCGTGCCCACTACAGCCCAAAGTTTCCCTGAAGTGAGGAACCGCAAACCCCCTTCTGCCAAGAAGGCTGGGGGTGATTTTAGACACAAGAGGAAGGAAAGGGGGAGGGAGTATTCTGGGTCTGCCCCTGTAGCCACTCTCAGCGGGGGGAGGGGGGAGCTAGTAAAGTGCAGGGCACTGAGACTGAGCCGATGCTGCTTCCGGGAGCTCTGTGCAGAAGCACGGAGATTCCCCATGTTCCTGATAGGGAGGTGGTAGGCCCAGAGACAGGGAGCCGCAGCCACGAGTCACACAGCCTGGAAAGGGGAAGCCCACTGATGCCCCGAGGCAGTGAGGCAAGACTGGGTTGCACAGGGCAGGACAGAGCCCCCAGAGGCTGCCGGCAGCATCTCCTGTGAGCCTGTGTGCAGAGGAGGGTGCCACTGGGCCCCGGGCCACTGTCTCCCTTCTAGGACCATAAGCCACACCCACCTCACTGGCGCCCTCCCCTCCCCTAGCCCCTGTGGCTCAGTGACATCAGAACAAGGTCTTGGGTGGGTGCCTGGGTCCCCTTCAGCTCTGCCTATGGCCCTCTTGGGGACTTGGGCCAGGCAGTCATCTCTGGCTCTGTCCCTCGATCTGTCTAGGACATGTTGCCATGTGATGGCTGAGTCAGGGGACAGGGACAGTTGGGGGGCAGGGAAGAGTTATGCACAGAGGGTGTGGGGCAGGCCAGGGCCAGCTGATGACCCTGATGTTGCGGACTGAGGGATTCCGGTGGCCCAGGCTCACAATCTGTCTGCACAGCCTTAGGCTAAGGCCTGCTCCTTGGGCTTCAGTGGCCCATCTGTAAAGCGGAGGTTGGTTTAAAATTGCAACAAGGGTGCAGCAGGTTAGCAGCCCAGTGGGTAGACCACTACACCACCTCCTACGCCACCTGGGCTGAAGCTGAATTCCTTTGTTCCCCTTCTCACTGGCTTCCCGGTCCATTCCTCTCAGCCTCCAGACTGGTGGACCCGGAAGTGAAGTGGCTTTTCAAGGTCATGTAGCTAGGAGGCGGCAGATTCGGGATTTGCGCCCAGGACTTCGAAGACCTTGTGCTTAAGGCTGGGGCCTCCTGGTCATGGCCCAGGGCTGCCTGCCCAGGGGAGTGGATGACAGATAGGCCTGCCTCTACCTAGGGGCTGGGACTGCCCTCTCTGCCCAATGACCCAGGGAGGGAGGGGTGGGGTGGGGAGGGGATGGGAGAGTGGGGAGGTTTGCCTGGAGCCACCAGGCAGCCGTGGTTCCCTGTGATTGACAACCAGGGGACCGACCTCACTGCAGGGTTCTGGAGAGGCAGAATTTGGCCCCCAACCAGGCAGGCTCCCCACCTTCCCTGTCTCTGCATGCCCCTCTCCCTCCCACCAGAACTGGGAGGGTCTGGTGACTGACATCGCTTCACAGGAAGAGAAACCACAGTTACCTCCCTGCTTCCTGTGACCGGCACTGTGACACCACCACCTTCCCCAGGAGGCCCCCAGCTTTGCTCTCAAACACCGGGGCTCCCACGTCTGCTTTCCGTCCTTTCCCACCAGTCCGTGCCCAGAGACATCTTCCCCAGGACAGGGACTCCCCAGACAACCGCCCTGCTGATACTCATCTGGCCTTTGAGACCATGTTCTTTGGATACGAAGGGGCAGGGGGACTTGGATGGCATCCTGGCTCTGGCCATGACTGGCTGTGTGGGCTTGGGCCAGGGGCTTCTCCCTGCTGCACCCCCATCTCCCCATTGGCACAAGCCACAGGTCTTTGAACTACCTTCCAACCAGCCCATGCCAAGGTAGAGGCCCCGGGGACCTGCTGGGATAATGACGTCGGCAGCAGCTGCCTCTGTCTCCCATGCTCCTCCCTAGCCCTGGGATGTGGGGCAGCTCCTGTCCCTAGCTGCTGACCATGGCTGCTGTGTGTCGAGCAATTCCTGGGTGCCAGGCCCCTGCATCCTCCCTACTCTTGCTGTAAGGGAGGGAACTCTCTCCGTTTCCACTCTGTGGATGAGTCAGTTCTGTCTCATAGCAACCGAGCCTGGTCCTACGCCAGCCTCACCATCGATGCGACTCTTGAGCCGACTGCTGCAGCCACCGTGTCAGTCCCTCTCGGGGAGGGTCGCTTTTGCCAGCCCTACACTTTCCCAAGCACGGCGTCCTTCTCCGGGAGAGCCCGGTCACACGGCCGGAGCACGTGCAATGAAGTGTTGCCAGCCTTGCTTCTAATGAGCATGCCGGCTGTGTTTCTTCCAAGACAGATTCGTTTGGTCTTCTGGTAGGACGGGGTACGGTCGGTATTCTTGGTCGACACCCTCATTGAGATGCATCAAGCTCCTTGTTCGGGGAATCTCACATGCATATGCAGCGGGTAGAAACACCCTGGTTTGGGTCAGGAGCGCCTTGGCCTTCAAAGGGGCATCTCTGCTTTCCAACACTTTAAAGAGGTCTTCGCGACAGCCAGGTTTGCCCAGCGTGCCGTGTCACTGGATTTCATGTGGTGGATCCACATAGAACCGAGTCCCGGACTGCTCACGGCCTCTCTGTTTAGCCTGATGTCCCCGACGGGTGAGGGTGTTTGTTTTCTGTACGTTGAACTGGCTCTAGCCCTTGATCTTCTTTGGGAAGTCTGTGTTAGCTCATCAGTTGACGACAGCCTTCCTCGGATCCCGATTCGAGCCTTGTTCCTCCTCTTCCTCCTACACACGGTTGGCAGTTTGAAACCGCCAGGCGGTCTCTGGGAGAAAGTGGAGGCTTTCTACTCTGGGAAGGAGTCACAGTCTCGGAAACCCACAGGGCCTGTTCTACTCTGTTTTATATGCGTTGGAGTGGACTCCATGGCAGTGAGATTGGGTTGGGTTTTAGAATCAAACAGGTCACCTCCTCCAGGAAGCCTTCCAGGAGAATCCACGCTTGACTCTACCTGTCCTCCGAGCAGCCACAGCACCCCTGCTCGGCCCCCTGTTCCTCCTGGCTTCCTTTCCCACCCCTGTGCTCGGCAGCAGTGACAAGCGCCATCATAGAGGCAGCTGACAGCAAGCAACCTTGGCCTCTGCTCGACAGGCCAGTGACACTCACCCACTGCCCTCTCCCAAGGAGCTCGGGACTGGCATGCACCGCGAGGAAACAGGCACAGAGAGGGTGAGCGAGTGTCTCGCCCAGAGTCACAGCTAGGGTGTGGCCTGGCTCAGGTCTGCACCAAAGTCTGCACCCAACAGAGTCCCAGCTGGGCCCATCCAGCTCACCCCAACCACCCCACCCCACCCCCACACAACATCCGAGCCCAAGCTCAGTACCAATCTCCTTGGCCAGGGCCAGGCCCTGCGGGTAGGTGATGGGCGCCAGCTTCTTCTCCTTCAGCTTCTCGATGGTGTCCTTGTCGTCCCGCAGGTCCAGCTTGGTGCCCACCAGGATGATGGGGGTGCTGGGGCAGTGGTGCCGCACCTCGGGGAACCACTGGGCAGGGGCACAGGGAGGGGGGGCCGGGCAAGAGGAGGGAGATTGAAGGCAAGTGTGAGTGAGGGTTTTTGGAGATGAGAGAATGTGAGGCCCGGCGGGAGGGTGGGGGGAGACACCAGAAGCAGGAGGATGTGCACAGGGGGGGGGGGGTTTGTGGGGGAAGATAACCAGCTGATGATCCCACCTCCTCAGGCTGAAGTCCCTGGTCCCACCCTCCTTCAGGGCCCCCTGCCCACCCTAGTCACCAGCACCCCTATGCTGCCCAGCTCACCTTGGCTCGGACGTTTTCATACGAGGCGGGACTGACCAGGGAGAAGCAGATGAGGAACACATCCTATGGTGGCAGGGCAGTGGGGGCCGTGAGGGAGAGCCCAGGAAGCATCTGTCCCAAGCCCCTCCCACACCAGGGTAACCACCAGGGACGGAGCCTCCCAGGGGCCACTGGGGCCACAGCGTCTACACAGAACAGGGATGCTCCCCAGCTGCTGTTCAGGTTTTAATCTGACACCATGCCCTCCGGTACATGGTAACCCCTCAGAGAGGGCCCTGCATAAAGTACTGCTCCTGCTGTGTTGTCTAGGTGTGGGGAACGTGAGGCTACAGGATTCAGAGGACCGACCTGGCCCAGATGCTGCCCAGTCGGGGGAGGGCCTGGGATTCCAGAGCTCACACTCCTAACCCTGACAGGGAGCCCTGCTGGCTAGCGGGTTGCGTGTTGGGCCGCCAGGTGCAAGGTCAGAAGTTGGAAACCACTGGCCACTCCCTAAGAGGAAGATGAGGCTGTCCACTCCTGTAGCAATTTATAGCGGAGCCGCGGGTGGCCAGTGGTTTATGTCTTGCTGACCACAAGTTCAGCAAGTTGAAGTCGCCAGTCCCTTCTAAGGAGAGAGAGAAAGCACTCTACTCCCCTAAAGAGTTACAGTCTGAGAAACCTACGGGGGCAGTTCTACCCTGCGCCATAGGGTTGCCATGAGTGGGCATTGAGGTCAGAACCACTGCCTGGCCTCCCCAGCAGAAGGGGCTGGGAAATCAGCGCTGATGGGGGAGGGGGGAGGGGTGGGGATAGCCTACCGTCTGGGGGTAGGAGAGCGGCCGCAGGCGGTCATAGTCCTCTTGCCCCGCCGTGTCCCACAGCCCCAGGTTCACCGGCTTGCTGTCCACCATCACATTGGCTGAGTAGTTGTCAAACCTGTGGGGAGCAGGCAGGACAAAGGTGGGGTCAGACTCACACTCCGCAGCCCAGGCCCACCAGATCCATGGAAGAGCATGAGCCCGGAAAGAGGCAGTCACAGGACCCAAGTCACACAGCACTGAGAGGCGGGGTCTTCTGTCACTTCTTCATGACATAAAAGTGTTAACTGCAGGGAAAGCTATGTTTAAAGAAAAAGAAGATTCAGAGACCTCAGCTCAGAAAGCTCTGGTGGCTGTCTTTTGGGAATAAACAAGTCTGTCTTGGAAGAAGGACAGCCAGGGTGACCTTAGAAGAAAGGATGGCAGGACTCGGTCTCACATTCTAGGGAGGCTGTCTGGGGGGACCAGTCCCTGGAGAAGGACATCGTGTTTGGGAAAGTAGAGGGGCGGCCGGAAAAAGGAAGGCCATGCATGGGGGGACCACCGGGAACCAGGAAGGACGGGTCCCACACAGGCTCCGCAGGCATACTGGGATGTCATTGAGCTGGCACTGGCCTGGGGCTCTGGGGCTCACGGCTGCGGGGGACTCCTGGGGGGCAACCTAAGCTGTGAATCTTAGGGTGTCCCTATAGGGCCGAGGAATTCAGGGTGCTCCTTCACACTGTCCCATCTCTCATTAGCAGAGGGTAGCTCCTGGACCTGAGCTCCCCGGTCGGCCATGAAGCCTCAGAGCACAGGCGGATGGTGTCCAGCCACGGACGCTCCGGAAATGTTGCAGATACATGCTGGGGCCACCAGGGGAGCACTGAGCGGAACCAGCCAAACCCCAGTGCCTGGCGGCGCCCTCATGGGTTTCAAGGTCAGGTTGGGGTTCTCGTGGCTGTGAGCGCTTGGATGGAGATCACCCCTGTGTGGGCTTGGATCACTCACCTTTTGGGGTCACTAACTAGTCAAGCACTTAATTACTAGTGCCAATCAGGGGCACTCTGGGGTACCAGGAAGGAAGAATGAAAACCCCAAACCAAAAAGAAGATTCCAACTCATCGTGACCTCATGCAGGGTCTCCGATCCCATAACTCCATACAGGGGCAGACAGCCTCTTCTTCCTGCCATGTAGCAGCTGGTGGGTTTGAACTGCCGGCCTCGCCGTGAGTGTCCGAATGCCTAGCCCACAGCGCCACAAGGGCTCCTGATAGTGAGTGCAAGGCTCTCCCAGGAAGCACTGGAGGGACATGCAGGGTAAGAGTAGACATTCACGGGTTTTGTCTGAACTCAGTGAGCCATGACTGGCTGGCTGGCTCACTGCCAGGGTCGGGGCTTCTGAAGGGCACAGGCCAGATCCAGGGGCCAGACAAGTCACCAGAAGCTGACTGGACGTCGGCAGGGTGGGGTAAGATGAGTCCAGGGGCTTTGAGAGGCCAAGGTGGGCTCCCATCCCTTCGAGGGCTTTAGATCAGTTACTTACGACCCACCTCCCTAAGGAAGGTGCTGGGTCTTCACACGCCACAAGGTGAACTGTGGTCAGTCACTTGGGTATAGTGACTTACCCAAGGCCACGTGGCCAGTGAGGGACCAAACTGGGCGAGAAGTCGGCTCCATTTGACTCCACACCTATGCCACAGCTGTGCCTCCAAGGGGTGTCCCTGGGGGTTAGAGGCCACCCCTTCCCCTCCTCCTGGAGACCCCTGCCCTCACAGTCCTTCCTCTCATCTCCTGGCCTGGTCCACTGAGACCTCAGGCTCCTCCAACTTCCCCTCCTCATGTTCCTTCCTCCACCCGCGAGCCAAGCCACTTCCTGACCACAGGGTCCTTCCCTGCCCACCCCTGCAGGCCCCAGCTCCTGTCCGCGCCTCTCAGGAACACCCTCTCCTTGTCACACTGAACTCCTGCTCATACTTCAAAACCCCACCGAGGGAATGCCTCCTATTCTGTGGGAGACCCTGACAGTGGAGAGCCATTTAGAAGAGAGATCCTGTCTGCAGCTCTGTCTTCAGGGAATGCAGGTGCGATGAAATGAAGCCCAACAGGGTCGATGCCCTGCGGTCCACCTCCTCTGTGAAGCCCTTGTGGATATGCAGTTCTGCCCGGCACGGTGCACCCCACGCTCAGTTGTCCCAGAAAGAAATGCTGGCATCTCAGAGTCCCTCAAACGGCCCTAACACCCACTCTCTGTCTGCCCCACCTCCAACCCAGCTCTATGTCCCCTCCTCCACAAAGCCTGCCCTGATCCCACCCTTCTTGGTGAACTCAGCACCGCAGAGTGGGAGCCCAAGGTGCAGGGGCCCAGGGTGCTTCTCGCTGCACCTTGGGGTCAACGCAGGGTGCTCGATACCATGGCGGGGGTCTCGGGGAGAAGGCCTGGTGGGAGAGGGTCTGTGGCGTCTCCTCTGGGTGGTGCAGGCGGCTAGTGCGCTCCGGGGCTGACCCAATGGCTGGAGCTTGAGGTCACCCAGAGGTCCCTCAGAAGCAAGGCCTGGCCAATGAGCAGGGAAACAACCAAGCCCACACCCGCCTGTGTGATCACAAGGTGTCCTCAGAAGACAGAGAAAAAATCATATCGGTGCAAATGAGGGGTGGAGACCCAAAGTCTATAGACAACTGGACATCCCTCACATAAGGGTCACAAGGAAGGAATGAGCCAGCCAGGGTGCAGTATAGCACTGACAAAACACAACATTTCTCTAGTTCTTTAGTGACCCTCTGATTATGACCCCAGTTCTACCTTATAAATCTGACTAGACCAGAGACACATGGAATACAGGACAGAAAGACCCCTCAGGAGCAATAATGGGAGTAGCAATAACACGAGGGTGGGGGAAAGGTGGGGGGAGAACAGAGGAACCAATCACACTGATTGACATATAACTCCCCCCCCCAGGGGGATGAGCAACAGAAAAGCGGGTGAAGGGAGACAGCGGTTGGTACAAGACATGAAAATAATAATCTATAATTTATCAAGGATTCATGAAGGAGGGAGGGTGGGGAGGTAGGAAAAATGAGGAGCTGATACCAAGGGCTCAAGTAGAGACAATGTTTTGAAAAGGATGATGGCAACATACGTGCAAATGTGCTTGGCACATGGGTGTATGGGTTGCGATAAGAGTTGTGAGACCCCCCCAATAAAATGACCAAGAAGAAGAAGAAGACAGGCCTGGCAATCTACTGTGGAGAAACCAGCCACCGAGCCAGTCCTGCTGTGAGATGGGGTCGCATGCATGAGAATTGACTCCACAGCCATGTGTCACTTTTCCTGGTGGTGCCTTTGGCTGGGGCTACAGACCCTCCTTTGGAAGATGCTTAGGGCATTGGGGTCCTCTCCCTCACAGTCCTACAACGTCCAGACCGCAGCGCTGGTGCCGAAAGGCCTCTAAAGCCTCCTTGAGTCTCCGTCTTCTCCTGCTCTCCCCCAGGCCTCAAGAACTGTGTGATGGGGACGTGCTGGGGACCTGGTACCTGCCCTGGCACTGAGGGCCTACTCTGGTGCCAGGCAGAGACCTTGAAACCCCATGGGACCCTAGACAGAAGGGCCTTGTTGTGGGTGGAGTTATATATATCGATGCCACCTCATAGCAACTCTGCAGGCCAGGGTGGAACTGCCTCTGTGGGTTTCAGAAACTAACTACAGGAGTAGAAAGCCTCGTCTTTCTCCCGAGGAGCAGCTGGTGGTTTTGAACTGCTGACCTTGCAGTTAACAGCCCAACACATGCCCACTATACCACCAGGGGTCCTCTTTCCTGCCCCTTGGACTACTGTTTGTTTGTTTGTTTGTTTGTTCAATGATCCTCACTGCTTTCAAGTTGATTCCATCTGACTGCAAATCTTTACCAAAGCAGACGGCTGCAACATTCTTCCAGGGAGCGGCTGGTGGGTTCAAACCACTGACCCTCGGATTACCAGGCCAACACATGACCCATTGCACCAGCAGGGCCGGGTGAAGAAGCCAACTAGACAGAAGCCGTTCAAGCCACCCTGTTGGGCAATGCCAAAGAGCAAAGCAGTCTTGCGTTTGATGCCCACAGAAGCCCCCATCTGCCAGGCCTCTCCCAGAGTCCATGGGAGGAATTGACTCCCAGAACCCCCTTATAGCAGAGGCTCACAGATGGCCTGAGCCAGAGGACTCTGACCTGCCAGCGTGGCCAACCCCAATCCTTGCCCCTGTGCTCCAGAAGAGAACGCTGAGGCTGAGACAAGAAACCACTTACCCAAGACCTGAGACAGCAGGCAGCACAACACGGGCTAGTTCCTGTGACACAGTTCACAGAAGCCCCTGTGATAGGCACATCTGCTGTCTCCTGGCCAGAGACTCCACCCAGATCAAGCTGGGATGTGGGGGCCAGGGGCCAGGGGTGATGACCCCGAGCTGTGGGCAGGGCGAGGAGCAGCTGGGGGTGAGGGGCAAGCCTTATTCTAGGCCCTTCACACTTGGTATGCTCCAGTGGGCCCAGCAAGTAGATGCTAGCCTTGTCCCCCTTTCTTGTTCTCACTGGTCACTGTTGGGTGGGCTCCACCTCATGGTGACCCCGTGGGCGCCGAGCAGGACGACTCTGTAGGACCTTGGGAAGCAGATTCTTCTGAGCTGCCTCTGAACAGGCCAACCTGGCAGTTAGTATCTGGCACTTGGCCATTTGTGCCACCCAGGGGTGCCCTATCCCCCATTTACACATGAGGAAATGGAGGCTCTGAGATTCCAGGGGACACTCAGAGTGGGTGCCCCCAGGGCTGCAGGCATGGGGACATGCCATCCTGATGCGCTGGGCTCTGGAATGGCATGGGGGAAGGATGGGCGCAGGTACAGGGGGCCTCTCCTAAGGGGAGAAAATGGTGGGCACAGGGCATGAGTCACAGGGTGGGGGTATAGCTGGTGGTTTAGGGTGAGGGAGAACTGACCAGACCAAGCCAGTTGTGAACCCTGGCAGGTATTTGACCTGAGTCCTCTGGGCAGTAGGAGCCACGGAGGGGCTTAAGCCGGGTCCAAGCTGCATTTGAGAAAGGCTGCTTTGGTAGCCAGGTGGGGAGAGGGTGGCCTCTGGGGAGAATTTGATTCCCAGGCAGGGCCCCTCATGGGCAGACACCACTCCTCCTCCACGAGGGCTGAGGGGTGTCAGCAGAGCTTCCAGGTAAGATGGACCTAGGAAGAAGGGCCTGGTGGATCCCAGTAGGCCCGTCCCACTGTGCATGAGGCCATGCTGGGTGTGCGTGCAGGACACGCAGTGAGCAAGCAGTGGTGAGCGGGCAGCTGGGGGAGAAGTCCCGGAAAGGAGCAGGGAGGAGGCTTGACGTCCTCCGCACCCACACACACTGGACATCACTCTGCCTGTGGGCATTGCGGCTGGATTGCGCAGTCCCGCGGCAAGGGCATGATCCATGAAGGTGACCATCCAGTGCTGGATGATACAATCTAGCTGGACAGTGTGGCCTTCCTGCCTACAGAGTACAGCCCAGGGGCTGTCAGGCACACCCAGTAGGTACTGCAGCCAGGGCAGCCTGACCGGGCCTGAGCTCAGGGCTAGAATAGATATAGGGGGAGTGGGGGGGAGGCTCGGGTCAGGGAGTGAAATCTGAGCAGAGAACAGAAAGAAGAGAGGAGCTGGGCACCTGGGGTGGGGGAGGCCCAGGAGATGTAAGCAGAAGCAAATAAGCCAGTGGTTTTCAACCTTCCTCATGCAGTGATTCTTTCATACAGTTCCTCATGTGGTGGTGACCCCCCAACCGTTAAATTAAATTTCGTTGCTACTTCATCGCTGTCATTTGACTAGTTATGAATCGGGCGACCCCTCTAAAAGAGTCATTCGACACCCCCCCCAAGGGGTCGCGACCCACAGGTTGAGAACCACTGGCATAAGCGCAAACCCCAGGCAGTGGGTACGGGAGGGAGGGGGCCGGCTAGGCTCATAGGACCCAGAACGCCACTGCACGAGGTCCACTCTCAAACTGCAGGGGTGCCACCAAGGGTTTGTGGCAGTGGTTTGGGCTGGGGGTGGTGGGGTCACTTCCGACCCACAGCGATCGATTGAGCCTGGGGACCAGGAAGGAAAGCCAGCCTGGTCCTGCGCCGTCCTCAGGTCCTCACAATTGCCCTGCCGTGGGCACACACGGTTTTCATAAAGGGCTCCAATGGGAGAGCCTCAGCTGCTCGGATTTTCAGTTTCACAGCCCCCCCCGCCCCACCCCCCGGGGCTGCAGTCTGAGCGCCGGCCTTATTGTGTGGCTCAGGCACCCCTGGAGCCAGGGTCTGCCTGCAGGGTCTTTGTGTCCCCCACAGCCACCCAGCAAGCCTCCGTCTCAGGACTCTGGTGCACTCCGGATCCTGGTCTATGTCCCTGGCTCCAGGACATAGATGCCAAGGTGGCAAGGTGAGGTGACCGAATCCCATCACCTCTCTGGGCCTCAATGTCCCCAGTATACAACTTGGGCAGGGCTGAACCGGCTCTAATTATGGGGCAAGCGAGAGCCAATCAGCGGGCGGCTTCCCAAGGTCTTGCTGCCTGATTGACTACTATAAACTCTCACTAGGAAGATGTTGTTCTGCCTAAAGGCCACCCCACCCCCACCCCCACCCCGTGATCTGTTAACCCCCAACTGCTGGCAGCCGCCCAGCACCAGCCTACTTGGCTTATCTGATCTCAGCCCACAGCACATGCTCCCCAACACCCCACCCCAATGTCCTCCCGCCAGCCCGGAAGCTCGTTCAACCTCATCTCCAGGCAATGGAGACCTTGGGCTGCCTGCCTTTCCAGGGTCTCCCCCGGCCCCCACTCTCCAGCCCCTCCAATGTCAAAGACTCAGCATGACCGCTTGCATCCTCTGCATCACAGAGGCACCAAGCCCTGGTGGCCCTGCCGGGTAAGCTTTGGCCCGCTAATCTCTAGGTCGGTGGTTCAAACCCACCAGGCTCTCTATGAGAGAATGAGACCAACCTGTCACTCCCATTATGAGGGCCTGCCTCAGAAACCCTGGGAAGGAAAGCGATGAGTGGGAATTGACCAGAAGGCAGTGGGTTTGGTTTGAGTTCTGGTGCCCACTCCCTTACGCCCACCCCCAGTCGCAGCAGGGTGTGGGGCCTCTACGGACTTGTCCAGCGCTGACAGCGCACCTGTGATCTGGAAGGCAGTGTTGGGGTCATGCAGGCCTCTCCTCCCATCCACAGGCTTTGGGGCCCCGCTGAAAGAGCCACATGTTGGGAAATGAGGGACACAAGGGTCCCCCGAGGCTCGGCAGTGGGCACAGCTCTGTAGCCAGGCAGATGCCATACTCCTCCACTTCCTCCTGGGGGTCCTAGGGTCATGCTGGACCACGCACCAGGGGCCACCAAATGGACTGAGGGACAGCGGGGAGAGGGACCGACTCTGGGGCAGGAGAGGCTTCCTGGAGGAGGGGGCATTGGGCTGGGCCTGCAGGCCTTAGACTCCTTGACAGAAGAAGCAATGCTCGAGAGCCAAGGGAACAGCTGAGACCCTCTATGGGTATCCGGTGACCAGGGGGAGGTGCATGGAGCCAGGTGCTTTGGAAGCTGGTCGGAGGCACCCAAGGGAGGCCAGAAAGGGTTGCCTGGCACCGAGGGGTGTGCTGTGAGTGGCAGGCACTGAGGGTTTGTGAGTGAGGGGGTGGAGACCTGGGTCCCCTCCTTCATCCAGACTGTGCAGCTGTGTCCCCGGGGCCTCTGTACCTCCATTTCAAGCCCTTCTTCTCTCTGCCCCTTCGGCATGCCCCTCCCCGCCAGGCTCAGGCAGCCCTTAGCTCCAGGATCTTGAGGCCCCATTGGAAGTTGCCTCCCCCTTCCTCTCCCCCTTCCTCCTACCAGACTCCTCTCCCTCTCCCTTCCTCCCACCACCCTTCTGAGGGCCTACGGCTCATGCCCTCCTCCTCACCCACCCACCCCACCCACCAGGTTGGGACTAGAGATGGGCATCACCAAGTGCTCTACCCCAATGCCTAGATAAAGCCAGAGAGCCCCCTCCCCGCTGCCCAGACCCAGCACTCACACGGTGGGAATGTACTCTCCCGGGAAGGCGTTGGTGGTGTAGCTGATAAGCAGGCAGGTCTTGCCCACTGCTCTGAAAGACAGAAAGTGCAGGAATAGGTCATGGGCCTGCCTGAGACCTGAGACACTCGGGAACATTTCTAAGCCCTCATCCCACCCTCAGGACCGGACTACCAACCCATTGAACACCCTCTTCCCCACTGCCCCCCAGCATCCTGAACCAGCCTTACTCCTGAGTGCACATTCGAGCGCCTGATGGGCCCTTCCCTGGGGGGTTCTGACCTCCATTCCCATGCGGTGTGGATATTCAAGGGGAGGTAGAGCGGGTAGTGGGTGTCCGGGAGACATGCCCTGTCACTCCTGTTCCTGGGGTCCAGACCCTGGCTCGGCTCTCCCAGCGGCATGGCCGTGGGCAAGTCACTTACCAGATGCCTCCGTTTCCTCATCTAGAACCCAATGTTTGCCCATGTGCACGGGCACGCTGCACTGTGGTTGGGAAAGGCCAGCCTGCCTCGGGCCTGATCTGCAGCCCTGGCGACCTGCTCTGCGGGTTGTTCGCCACAAGACTGGCGATTGCTCTGTGGGAGAAAGACGGGGCTTTCTCCTCTCACAAAGATTGACAGCCCCAGAAACCCACCGGGCCGGTTCTGCTCTGTCCCACGGGGTCGCTAGGAGTCAGAACAGACGCGATGGCAGTGAGTCTGACTTTCTTTTGTGGGGGTGGTTTCCCTCTGCCACACACGGGGTGGCCATGAGCTGGGGCCCCACAAGTTTGGCTTGGAGGCACCTGCCATTTTCCCCCCTTCCTCTTTTTTCCTCCCACTTCTCCGTGAATGATAGAAGTTCAAATCCCCACAGGTCGGGGATGAGCGTCAGTCTTCGAACCTGTAAAATGAGCCTGACACGTGCTGGGGGAGGACGGACTAGAGCAGCCAGACCAAGCTCCGCACGTGAGACAGAGTTAGTGCTAAATGCACAGCGTGGGCCCTTGTGCATGCTGTCCACCCCCGCGGGCTGCTGGCAGGAGAGGGGCCCAGGCAGCCTGCTACAGCTACTGGAGCCTCAGAGGCCCAGGGCCTGCTCAGATCCCTCACTTCCTGTTCCACCCCACCCCCCACTGCCTTCCTGGGCCCGGCCACCAAGGTAATTCGAAGGACTGGGACTTTGCCCTAGACTTCCTCCCTCCCCTGCTCAGCTCCGATGCAAAGCAGAAGTGACCAGGGGCGGGCAGCAGGCAGCCGGCAGCTGTGAGTGACAATCAGCTGAGGATGGATAACCTGTCCGGGCCTGGCAGGACCCCACCAGCCAGCATCTCAGCCTCTAGGACCCAAGCCCTCTGGGAAAGGGCCTGGTGCGTCTCTTAAGACCCCACATTGCCCCTCTGGAGAACGAGAGAGCTGGACAAGAAGGCCCTGAGCAGCCAGGATGGTGCCAGGTGGACTTGGGGAAACCCCCGAGAGAGGGGCCAAGGCAGCTGTATTAGACTTACAGATGAGGAAACTGAGGACTGGGGAGGGGGAGGGGCACGGCCACCTGAGGTCACTGAGCGAGGACAGCTGGCATGGACCCTCAGCCCAGCCCATCCATCCCCACTTCCTTCCGTCTCCCCATCCCCCTTCTGCTCCCCGTCCCTGTGCCCTCCACTGCCCCCTCAGCAGGCAGGCTGAGAAAGTACTGATTGCCATCCTCACTCAAGGAAGAGGAGGAGGAGGAGGAGGAAACAAGGCGGGGGGGGGGGCAGAAGTTCTGAGCACAATCGGAGGACAGGCAGCCGGTCGAAATGTCTCAAGAGATTCATTCTCCCATCCCCCTCAGTGGCCTGCACCCTCGCCTCTTCCAGCGACTGAGCTGAGCTCCGGAGAGAGGCTGAGGCTTGTCCAACACCACACAGCACGGCCCAGCCTTTGATTGGCACCCACATATCAGGGACCCCGCCCCACTGGCACCCACAGCATTGAAGGATGAAACTCATCGCCAGGGAAGACCTACCACCAGCGGCACTCAGGGCACAAACCGGGACTCCTAGGCCCCCACCCATAGCCCCGTACCCAGGCAGCTTCCGGGCGGGGTGGGCCAGAACATGAAGCTGTCTGTCTGCAGTTCACTCCAGGGTCCTCCCTCTGGGCCCTGGACTCCTGGGCGAAGAAGAATGTAGCTCCTCCCAGCTGCCTCCCAGGAGCCTCACCTGTGAGCAGCCTCCCTCTTCCCCCCACCCACCACCAACCCCTAACCAGGGACAGCAGGCGGGAAAGTCTCTAGGTCTCCTGGGGTGGTGGGCAGTGAGCGGCCCTGCCAGGTACTTACCCGTCTCCCACCACCACACACTTGATGGCCTGCATGGTGTCTGGGGCCTGGGTGGTGACAGCTGAGGGCAAGGAGCGGCTCTGCGGGCACCAGGGGTGTGGAGAGCCTGTGAGGCACTGATGGGGACAGTGGCAGAGGGACGGGAGGCAGAGGAAGCGGAAGGGGAACTTACCCAATCTGATCCTCCACGACCGTTTGCAGAAGGCGGGGCGTGCGGTCTGCCAGAGCAGCTCGGGGCTTGTAGAGGCTGGGCCAGGCCCGGGCCCCCGGTGGTCACCCCTGCGCTGGGCACCCGCGGGGGCATGAAACTCTCAGCTGGGAGGGGTTGCTTCCTGGTCTGGGGCAGGGCCACAGCTTGCTCCACCAGGACCCAGTCCATATTTCCCGGGTACCCACTGAATGCCACGTGAGTCTGGGGTACAGGACACAGCTGCTCCCGGGACTTCACGCTCGTCCATCCCTGAGGTGAAAGCCAGCCCTCCTCAGGGTGCCCGTCAGGCAAGACCAGAAGAGGTGAGGCTGCAGGGGACAGAGCGAGGGAGAGCTGGTGGCCAGCAGGTGGCATTGGAGCTGGCACTGCAGGTGGTGGTAGAGAGAAGGGACTTGGCATAGTGCGAGCTCACCCCAGCCCCAAACAGGATCCCGTGTGGAAACCCCTGAGTTGGAAGGATGGGGGGGATATGGAGTGGGGTGCTGAGGTAGGCAGGCAGGTCCTGAACAAGAAGGGAACTCGGAGGGCAGTGCTAGGCTGTGCCCCCCCACCGGCTGGACCCCTGCCCTGTGAGGTGGCAAGTGTGACTTTCCACCTCTGAGCCTAGCCCCTGGAAGCCAGACCCCAGGGCCCCAATCTGCAGAAGCAGAAACCAAGGATTCCAGAAGTCAGGGGTCTCCCTGCCTCCACCTAGGCTGAAATCCAACCCAAGGCCAGGTGACTCCACGCTCTCTGGCACTCGCTGCCGTTTGCGGGGGCAGAGCCTGGGTCTGTGGCTCAGAGGGTTGGGAGGTTCACCTGCTGTGACCAGTCATTCATTGCTGCTTCTCTCCCCCTGGTGCCTTCCCACTCTGGGGGTTAAGGACAGGAGAGGGGGGGGGGATTGAGCCATAGGTTCCCAACCCCAGACTGGTCACTCAGGACAAGCTGAGAGAACGGCCAGCAGACACCACCTTCCAGGCCCCTCCCAGGGGAAGGGCAGAGTCCAATTTTTGCACAGAGTGGCCACCTGGGACTGCAGGAGGAACGTTTCCTGGGCTGCCCACACAAGCTTGATGGAAAGGGCTTTGCAGGAAGGGAAATGCAGCTCCCCCAAGGGCCTACCACGTGGCAAGTCCATTCTCAAGAAACCAATCAATGTTGAGGGCTTTTTGGGTTTTTTTCCCCTTCTGTGGGTGGCACGCACTGAGATGCGGGATTTATTTCCTGACACCCAGCCTGCCAGGGGAAAGGTCAGATATTCTACCTCACCCCCACCCCTAACCCACTCCCCCTCGTGCTTCTGTCTCATGTGGCATCTTGGGACTTTCACCTGTATATCCTCCTAGATCCGGGCTCTTTCCCTGCCCACCACTAGCCTCTAGGGCAACCTCTGTGTTCATCTCACGCATGCTGCACTAAACACCCATGGGATCATGGACCAGAAAAGGGCCGTTGTGGTGGGAAAGCAGTGAGATCCCAAATACCGGAATGTTAGTTACTCGTATATCTCCCAATGTTAATTTCTTAGTTTCGACACACATGCTGAGGTTATATGTTGACACAAGGGAAGCACAGATGAAGAGTAAGTGGGAACACTACCATCTTTGCAACTTCCTGGTAAATCTAAAATGATTAAAAGAGGTAGTTTTTTTTAAAAAAGAAGAAGAAAAAGATACCTCTGGGAAGATGCCATGGGTTAACACATAACTTGGAAAACAGCATATAAACTAGATAGTAGCCCCAATTTATGTCGTTGAGCGGGGGCTCAACCTCACATGGCCATGGTGGCTCTAAAAGCTCATCCGCTTTCCTTTCTGGGAATGCCACTTCTCCAGGACATCCCAAGCAAAAACTTTCCCATAACATAGAACCTTCTGGCTCCTTGCTTCATTCTGTATCTATTATGCACTGTTGAGAGCCTATCTCTGGGGAGACAAAACACAATCGATTGAAATAATGCCCTGAAAAACTTGTAGCCCATGTTGGTGGTGACATAAGTGCCCCAAAAGCCTTCCCTTGGCATGTGCCCAATCTGTAGGTGGCCCAGGGTCTGTGTGAACAGCAGTGACTGGCAGGAGATGAGGTTGGGGAGTGAGGCAGTTTGGAGACAGCAGCCACAGTGGACCCAGCTAGGACAGTAGCCACCTTGCCTGCTTCTGGCCTGACAGCCATGACTGTGCATTGGGCTGGTGTTAGCTCATGTTGTCCTCACAGTAACCCTGGGAGGTGGTGTGTTAGTCAGAGTTGACTAGAGAAACAAATCCAGAGACACTCCTATGTGTATAAGCGTTTATATCAAAGTGTAATTGTATATTAAGAAAACATCCTAGCCCAGTCCAGATCAAGTCCATAAGTCCGATATTAGCCCATATGTCTGATACTAGTCCATAAATTCTGCAGACTCACACAGCACTTGCAATGATGCCGAAAGCAGGAAGATCACAGCCAGTGGGTGAAAAGTCTGCGGAAGCATCTCAGTTCTGGCTCGATTCTCCATGTGGCTCCTCCAGCTCCAGGACTCTGGCTGCCATCAGCATGGCTCCGTGTGGCTTGTCAACAGAATGTGAAGCAGAGACAGTGTGGGTCCCTCCTCTAGGAAGGAAGACAGGAGTTCCCAGAATCCTCATGAGAAGGCCATGCCCACACAGAGGCATTATGGGCTATGACGTGATTGACAGGCTAGCCTCCACCCCTTCGCTCAAGTGGGCAGGAGGTGATGTCACTGCCACAGGTGGCTCCTACTACAGCAGAAACACCACAAGCAGGCCGCTTTCACAAACAGAAATTTGTTCTCAGGAGGCTGAAGTTCCTTGGGCACCAGATCTGGGGGAAGGGCTTTCCCTTTCCTTCCTGGGGAAAGGTCCTGTTCTCCTTTCAACCTCTGTGGGCCAGGCCTTCCTGGAGATCAATCTTCTCCTGAGTCTAGCAGGTTCTCAGCACAAAGACCCTGGCTCTTCTTCATTGGCGAAGGTCCTGTTCTCTCTTTTCATCTCTTCTAAGATTAAAATGTGATGCAAGCCACACCCCAGGGACACAACCTTGCATCCAGCCAGGGCTGGGACCTGAGTGAAACTGATGCATCCCACCCTAATCCTTGTACACCCAATTGGCCAGTGGCACGGGGTTACATGTCATGAAATTACATCACTGCCTAACCAGCAAGGTTGACACATATTTTAGCAGGGAACACATTCCAATCCATGTCACCCAATCTCACAGAGGAGAAAACCAAGACTCAGAGCAGCTTGATAGCTTTCCCAAGACTAGGAATGCATCTAGCTCTCTTGGCTCAATACCCTCATTTCAGAGATGGGGAAACTGAGGCCCAAAGTGGATGAGACACACCCGACTTGTTCAAATCCGTGTGAGCCAGTGACGTAGCCACCCTAGCCTCGGGGTCACTCCCACCCACTGCTCTCTTTGTTTTAAAGTATCTGCATTGAGGGACGGTGAACACACAGTCAAGTACACCACTTTAAAGTGTACAGTACCATCATCTGGACAGGTGGGCACCCATGAAACCCCCACCTCAATGGAGATAGGAAATTTCCCCATTAACCCTGGAAGCTTCTTGTGGCCCCTGTGTTGTCTCCCTCTCCCTCTGTTCCATCATCTCTCTCTCTCCTTCCAGTCCTCCGTGCAAGGTTGGGTCTGCTTTCAGTCGCTAGAGATTAGGTGGTGTGGTAATTACATCATCTCCAGTCAATTTGCGAAAGGGTGGGGTCTAGCCTGTCAATCAAGTCGCAGCTTGATGACCTCATTTGGAGGCTTGACGAAGATAAATAGCTCACTGGAGGCCAGATACACTCTCTCCCTGACACATGGAGCTACACTGATGGAACCCAGAGCCCTGGAGCTGGAGGAGCCACGTGGAGACCCTCACCAGTGGTGAGATGCTTCTACCGCCACTTTCCACCCACTGCCTTGCATTCAGCATCTTCCTGCATTCAGCGTCATTGCATGACTACGTGAGTCTAAAGAAGAATGTATGGACTAGTGTCGACATATGGAGTGATATCAGACTTACAGACTTGATCTGGACCGGGCTGGGATGTTTTCTCAATGTACAATTGCTCTTTTATAGAAAGCTCTTTCTTCTATGAGTGTCTATGAGTTTGTTTCTCCAGTCAACCCAGACTGACACAGTTGGCCTTTTCTAGAATTTTGTAGAGATGGTATCGCAGTGTGTGTGACCTCTTGGCATGGTATCTCTAGCTAGGCGTGTTTCTGGGGTCCAGGCCCCGCACCTTTTATCCATGCCCTGCGCTAACCCAGGATGCATTGTGATGGTTTATTGACTCAGCCTCGCTGTGCTACACTTTGCAAGCTCGCTCTTCACAGAACCTCAAGGTTCCTGAGTGTGCACAGCGGGGTCCAGCTCCATCTGCCCCCCCTCACTCCCTGCTCCCCACAACCCAGCATCCACGTGTGACCCTAGGAAGGGTTTCCAGACTATAAATCTTTTTTGTTATTGTTGAGGTTTTAGTGTTTTTATTTTTTTTGTCATTTTATTGGGGGCTCATACTGTCTTATCACAATACATACGCCCATCCATTGTGTCAAGCACATTTGTTGCCATTATCATTCTTAAAACATTTGCTTTCTACTTGAGCCCTCGGTATCAACTCCTTATGGTTTCCCCTCCCTCCTCCACCCTTCCTTCCTCACGAACACTTGATTATTTAGAAATTATTATTTTTTCATGTCTTGCACTGATCGATGTCTCCCTTCACCCACAGGACTATCAATCTTTCCGGGAGCAGAAACACCCTTGAAGTAGCTGGTGGGTTTGAACCCCCAACCTTGTGGTGAGCAGCCCGTTACTCACCCGGCAGCATCAACAGTACCGGCTGGTTTTACTGGGTACATGTTTTGCACAAGGTGCCACCTGGCCTATTTCCTATCCTTTTTGTGGACAAGATTTGAATCTTCCTTCTCTGACAGGTTCTAGCCGTCCACAGGTTCCGGATTCTACAGGTTGTCCTGTGTACGGAAGCCTGGGTAGACATTCTTATGCTACCTTATCTACAGCTTTTACTGGAGTTCCTGGGCAGTGCAAATGGCCAGTGCACTCCGCTGCTGGTGGGAAGGTTGGAGGTTCAAGTCCACACAGGGGTGCCTTGAAAGATAGGCCTGGCAGTTGATCTGCCTCTGAAAATCTGCCGGGCAAAACCCCTTGGGGCAGAGTTCCATTCTGATGCACATGAGCCGCCAAGGGTTGGCCTGGGCCCCGGATCCCTGTGAGGACTGCCGTTCTAAGAGGGCCTTTGTCGATAAGCCTGTCATAGGTGAAGTGAGACGGCTTCCTTCCTTCCTTCCTTCCTTCCTTCCTTCCTTCCTTCCTTCCTTCCTTCTTTCCTTCCTTCCTTCCCAGTTCTTCCAATGGTCGGCCCCAGGTTGGTCTCCAACCCCGAGTGCCATGTGAAGTCGTGACAGCAGGCACCCTGCCCGTGGGTGCCTATAAAGAGCAGGTGCGTTCATCTGGGTTGACTAGAGAAACAAATTCATATGTGTATGACCAAGAGCTTTATATACAAGAGCAATTAAATATTGAGAAAACATCCCAGCCCAGTCCAGATCAAGTCCATAAGTCCAATATTAACCCATATGTCCGACACCAATCTATAAATTCCTCTTCAGACTCACGAAACATATGCAATGACACTGAATGCAGGAAGATCACAGGCCAGTGGGTGGAAGGTCTTGCGGATCCAGTGGCAGTGGGAGCATCTCAGCACTGGAGTGCGTCACCACGTGGCTCCTCCGACTCTAGGGCTCTAGGGAAGCTCCATGTGGCTTGTCAATGGAAATGTCTTGCAGAGAGTAAGCCTGAGTCCTGCCTCCAAAGAGCTATCTCTCTTCTTAGCGCCTCCAAATGAGGTCATCGAGCTGCAATCTGATTGACAGGCTAAGTTTTTATCCACCCCTTCACTCTTAAGTCTCAAATTGACAACAGAGGATGTAAGTACCGCAGCAGGTCTCTCACGTTTCCTGTTGGCAGATACTTTGTCAGAGGAAGAAATGCCCTGGCTATCCTTAGCAAGAGCCGCTTTCTGCTTTGCTTCCATTACGAGTGTTCCATCTGGGAAACCTTCTCTGTGTCTGTAGAGATGTGCTAGGAGCCCAGGTGATGGAGTGGTTACACGTTGGGCTGCGATCCGCAAGGTTGGCAGTTCGAAACCACCAGCAGCTCCTTGGGAGAAAGGTTGGGCTTTCTGCTCCCTTCATCATTCTGAGTCTGGGAAACCCACAGGGGGCTGTTTTGAGCGCATTGACTCCTTGGCCGTGAGTTTGGTGTGATTGGGAGCGATGCAGTGGATGGAGGATGGTCACTTGATTCCTGGAGCAGCTGACCCCTTCGTCAGCCTCCAAGTGCTGAGCTGCGTGTTACCAGGATTCCCTTTCTAACAAGGACAGCGAGTTACACTGCTTTCGTTGCTCGGCGCGTGGGCTGGGGAGTGCTCGCTCGTTATCTATTTCTGGGAGCGTTTGAGTAAGATCGACTGCTCTCTTCCTAGAGTATTTCGTGAAGTTTGTGAAGCCCTTTGGGACGGTGAGATTTTTAAACCAGCAGTGTGATTCAAACGATCGCTGCAGGACTGCCTGAAATTTCAACTGCTTCCTTGCTTCATCTTTCATCGGTCGTTCTCGGAAATGTCCTCTTGGGGAAGGTTTTCAAATTCATCGATTTAAAAGTATGTTTTGTTATTGTTGTTCGATGCCATCAAGTCAAGCGCTGACTCAAGGTGGCCTCATGCTCCATGGGGTTGTGTTGTGACATCTGTTGCATCCTTCCTCAGTGTCCGTGCGTCCCTCCTTTTCACCCCAGTGTCTACAACCTGTGCCTTCAGCCTCTGCTCTAAACCAGTAGCTCCCTGGGGCAGCGACATCATCTCCTGTCAGCTTGCGAAGGGGTGGAGTCTAGCCTGTCAATCATGTCATAGCCAATGAGGAATCTGTGTGGGCATGGCCTTCTCCTGAGGATTCTGGGAACCCCTGTCTTCCTACCTGGAGGCGGGACACACACTGTCTGCTTCACATTCTGATGACAAGCCACATGGAGCTACACAGATGGAGCCAGAGCCCTGGAGCTGGAGGAGCCACGTGGAGACCCATGTCAGCACTGAGATGCTTCCACTGCCACTGGATCCACAAGACTTTCCACCCACTGGCCTGTGGTCTTCCTGCATTCTGGGGTCATTGCATGTGTGTGTGAGTCTGAAGAGGAATTTACAGACTGGTATCAGACATCTGGACTTGATCTGGGCTGGGCTGGGATGTTTTTGTAATATATGATTACTCTTGACATGAAGCTCTCTCTTACACACGTATGAGTCTCCCTGGATTTGGTTCTCTTGTCTACCCGGACTCACGCACTCCCCAAGCTCGGTCATTGTGTTGATCTCTTTAGAGGGCCAGCTTTGGACTGTGAATCCCCTGACGACCAGCTGCAAAAAGGACGCCTGGAAGCACAGCTCCTCGATCTCAGCTTCGTTGTGCATTCCGTCCCTGTCCGTCCCGATCTTGCTTCTTTCTGTCCTTTTCCTCCCTGGGCGTCATTCTCTTATTTTTCTCTCACTCTGTGGCCTTGAACGCTTAGTTCATAAACTTCCAGTCATTTGCACGAGGTGATCCGTTTTCTTCCACTCTGACTTCGAGACATCCTGATCCCCAGCCCCCGATTGTAAACAAACAGCCTTCTCCTACCATGTTTTCATTCTAAGTTCTGTGTCATCTGAATTGTGGGCCTTTGTCCCTTTGGGGTCAGTGAGTGTTTTGAAAGCTTGACTAACTCCTAACTATTGGAATGGGGCATGGGGAAGGGCTCCAAAAACCCCCACAACATGCTAACTGCCGTCAAGCCATTCGACTACTTGGGACCCTATAGGATAGAGCGCAGCTGGCCCTGCGGGTTTCTGAGACTCTCAATCAAGTAGAAAGCCTCGCCTTTCTCCCATGAAGCAGCTGTTGGTTTTGAACTTCTCACCTGGTAGTGAGCAGCCCAGGAGTAACTCCAACACCAGAGTTATTCTTTCTCCTTTAACGGTACTGTGGTCCAAGAACCTGGACTGGATCACACTGGTTCTTTTACATTTCTTGAGACTTGACTCTTCCCTAATATGTGCCCCACCCTACACACGTGTCTACTCCCAGTGTCCCCTATACTGAAGATTCAAGAAGTCGAGGTTGCTAATGGCACTGGCCGACCCTTGTAGGTCATTACACGCGTCGCTTGGATTGGTCTGAACTATCAGCCACTGGGAAGGGGCTGCTGAACCCCCACTCTGATTCGGAAACGATCCGTTCTCCTTGTAATGGGGTAGCCCGTCTATTTCTGCTTCATAAGTATGCGTACCTACTGCCTCATCGGAAACAGGTGGCTCTTTGGCTAAACCAGCAGCCAGTAGGCTCTGCCGCATTGTTGTGTGGAATTGATTTTCTTTGTGGCCGTTGTTGAGAATGTCCACAGCAAAATCGACACCAACTCACCGTGTCCGTCTCGGGATGCCGATGCCTTGCTCCCAGCTGTGCGGCCCTTTTCTGAGCGGTCCCTCCCCTTCAACATAAGCTCCTTGTCTCACCCCCCGCCCCCCAACCTCCCTCCTGCGAGTTTCCATCTAGCCTTCTCAGCTGCTGCTGTCCCGGTGATCCCGGAGCAGAATGCTCCAGGCGAGATGTTCTTCCCGACGGGAGCTGATCTAGGCTCACTGCAAGTCGGCCTTAACCCAACGGCAGTGAGTCTGGTTTTGGGATTTCAGGGGCTGTTTTCGATTTAAGGTTTAAAGAGGATCTCTCAACAATAGTTTCAGGGGGCCGTCGAGCCTCCGTGGCTTCAGGAATCTGGATCCCATGAGAATTTGGGGGGAAAGAAATCTGCTCTTCATTTTCCCCAGACTGATCAGAATTCTACCGTACAGCCTTTGATCTGCAGGTTGTTCGGGGTAGCTGGGCACCATCTAGTTCTGCTGGTCTGGGCCAAGGAGCCACCGGAAGTTTTGAAGCCTTCACTACTTTTGTTCCAGGACATTGCGGTGATAGAGCAGTGGTTCTCAGTCTTCCTCATGCCTCGACCCTTTAACTCAGTTCCTCATGTGGTGGTGACCACCCCATCAAAAAACTATTTTCATTGCTACTCCATCACTGTAATTTTGCCACTGTTATGAATCACAATGTAAATTCATGCAGGATGTATTAGGTGACCCTGTGAAAGGGCCGTTCAACCCCCCCCCCCCATGGGTCGCGACCCACAGGTTGAGAATCGCTGCAGCAGAGGCAAGAACTCTTTGTTTGTAAAAAGGAGGCAAACCTTGGGAGTGGGCGGGCTCCCAGCCTCTCTGATGGGCCCCCAGGAGGCAGGGCTGGGAGTCTGTTTGGCTCTTCAGCAGGGGTCAGCCTAGCCTTGGGCCCACTTCCGCTCAGTGCCACAGCCAGAGCAGGCTCAGAGGAGTGGCTGTGGCAGGTCTTAGCATGACAGGGCCCTCCCCAGCGTGACTGAAATCTGCACTTAGACCCCTGCAAGGCTGACTCATGGAAAGCTTGTCACTTCCCATCCCCACCCCAGGACCTCCGACCCAGCTACCTGCTGACCACTGCAGACCCCTCTTCAGTTCCCATTCCTATCAGGACCCTAAGTCCCACCCATCAGTCCCCAGGGGGCCAGTTCAGGGCTCAGGGGAGGGGCTTTCTCCTGGGAGAGCCTCCTGAGGCCCGAGGGCCCCCTTTTCATCAGGGACTTCCCTGTCCAGGGCCCTGGACACATCCAGAGAGTGCAGAGCCAGGCTCCTGGGGGCCTTCTCGAAGCGCAGAGGCCCCCTGCACCTCCCAACCCACCCTGTCCTTTCTCTTTGCACCTCCTGGCCCACCCTGCTATGCTGTCACTCCTGTCACAGCCCCCACAGACAGTTCCTGGGCTCCCTGCCGTCCATCACCACCCCAGACATCCGTCCCACTGTCCCCCTCCTAATCAACAGTCCTCCCCAGCCCCCAGCCCAGTGTGGCAGGGGCCCCGCAGCCCCCAAAGCTGCACTGGACCAGCGACACTCAGGTGGTTTTGTTTCTTGCTTCCCATTTGCAGATTCATTCTGAATGGGTAGCACATTCGCATGGCCCAAATTTTAAAAATAATAAATCACATAAGGGTTTATCATGAAAACGAACCCCGGTGACAGAGGGGATTAGATATTGAACTGCTGCCCGAGAGGTGGGAAGTTCAAGCCCACCTGCTGCTCCTCAGGAGAGGAGGCTCTCTCCTCCTGCCCAGAGTGACAGCCTGGGACACCACAGGGGCGGTTCTCCCGTCCTATGGGGTCACCGTGAGGTGGAAGTGACTGGCTAGCAGGGAGTCGTTTGCGTTTTCATCCTAAAAAATACACCTTTCCCCCCACATCCCAGCCGCCCTTCGGAGGCCACCTCTCTCACCAACTTCTGGGAGTCCTGTGAGAAAGGTTCCCAGCAACAAGGAAGCCTCTTTTTATTGCTTCTCTCGAACCTCGAAAGGTCGTGCACGCTCCCAAGGCCTCTGGCTAGGGAGGGGTCCACCCACAGCCCCTTCCTCATTCGCCATCAGGGTTGGAGAGAGTTGCGTGGTAGGGCCATGCGGTTAGGAGCCAGACCGGTCCAGTTCCCCCTCCGTTGCCAGGCTAGCAAGCTGTCACGGTTGGCAGCGCACAGACACTGCCTGGCACAGGCAGGGGGTATCTGAAGCCTGCCTTCCTGGACAGTCCAGGTGCTGGCCGCCTCCAGGCGGTGGGGGTGGTACCAAGTCACATCCTTCTCCAAGGCCCCCTTTCCCACATCTCACCCAGGGAAGGCGGGCGCGGAGCTACCTTGTGACCTTTGACAAGGCAGGAAGTGGGAAAAAATGACATCATCGCAGTGGCATTTCAATTTGCATTTCCTTTCCTCTGCGCTCCAGCAACCCCGAGGGGGAGGAGCTGTCTCTGTGTCTATTGCTGTGAGCTGTCTTTTCTTGCCCTTGGCCCATTTTCTCAGCTGGTGTGTGTGTGTGTGGGTGTATTATCTGCCGTGTGTCCCCTGATGGTCACCGGCCCTTTAGCTTTACGCAATGGTAGCTAGAGCCAGGAGGATGCCTTCCTGTTTGTGCGGCCTCTTCCCTCGGGCTTCTCCGAGAGTCTTAGGAAGGCCTCGACCCCCCATACCCGCCCCTCCTGACACAGCTGTCAACGGGTGTCCTTGGGCGCAGGTGGACCAGCATGGAGGAGCGTGGCCAGCGAGGTGGCACACCATGAAGAAGGCCACCGGTGTCTCAGGGACACTTTAGTGTCCACGTTTTCAACACAGTTCTTAGAGAGGAGTATCCATTGGTTGCCCCTTGTCATTTTAGGGTTAAATTTAAATACTCAATGCAGCGCCTCTGGTCACACTGGGAGGGACAGGTCCACCTTCACTTCATGAATTGTGGAGGGCTGGCCAGTGCCAGAAGGAGCCCTGGTGGCCTAGTCATTACCCATCGGGCGCTAACTGCAAGGTCAGCAGTTCAAAACCACCAGCTGCTCCCCGGGAGAAAGACGGGGCTTTCTACTGCTGAAGAGTCCTGGTTTGGAAAACCCGCCAGGGCAGTGCGACCCGGTCCGACAGAACTCAGCTGTGGCCTGGAACTCAGCATTCCTCCCCAGGAATGTGGAGACACTTGCTGACATTGGGCAGGAGGCCGTCAGCTTTGCTTAGCATTCACTGACCCATCTTCCCGCCGCAGTAGGGTAGACCCACTCTCACTCATTCAGGGGACCCCACCCACCTCACCCCCTGGCCTGCCCCCCTCTGCCCCCAGCAGGTCAGACCTCCCCTTCCATCTTGACCTGATCTTGCCTCTTCCCTGAGACTTAGCACTGGGTGTCCCCCATGTCCAGCACCCACTGCTCACCTCCCCACTCCCTCACCCAGCTCCTGATGTTGAGCAGAGACCCGTCCGTTGGGCTCCGGCCCAGGCCTGGCACCAGCATGCCCCTGTGCCGTGTCCGTAGTTGACACTCAGGATGTATTTAGTTAGCTTGTTCTGCGCACCAGGCCCTGGAAGCAGCCGTGAACACAGCCACGTCCCCGGCCACGCCTAGTTCATACACAAGGCAGCAGTAGACACGATGATCCTGTCCCTGAGCAAAGGGCTGAGGGGCAGGGACGGAGGAGAGACAGGTGCGACGACATGCAGGTTCAGGGCGGCAAGAGCAGAGGGGCTTGGGTGATGACTCGCAAGGTAGGCAGCCGGAGACTGTGCCTTTGGGGTAAATGGAGAGAAAAACGGCGATCCCAATCTGGATGGCGACCTCTGGTGGCCATGTGGGGAATTGACAGAGGGACCCAAAAAACCCCAAACTCACTGCCATAAAGTGGATGCCAACTCACAGCCACCCTGTAGGGCAGGGTAGAGCTGCCCTGTGAGTTTCAGAGACTGTAGCTCTTTACAGGGGCAGATAGTCCCGCCTTTCACCCTCCCTCGGAGTGGCTGGTGGTTTCGAACTGCTGGCCTTGCAGTTAGCATCCCAGTGCACGTAACCAGGAAGTCACCAGAACTCAAGACTCCAGGCCTGAGGGTGTCCACAGGCAGCCAGCTGCTAGAGTCGGGTCCAACTCAGGGGGACACAGGGGTGTCAAAGCAGATCTGTATCCTGGGGGCTTCCTGGCTGTGAGCCAACAAAAACCAAGCCAGGCCTTTCTTCCCACTGCTCCTGGGTGGGCTTCAAACGCCAACGTCTTGGGTCTGTCGCCAGGGTGCGCCATCCTTGTCCACCTGCAGGTGGTTTAGAAGGCAAGTAAGTGGGTGGTCCCTGGGGGCAAGAATCTAACCCAGCAAGAGACCAGGCCCCACCCAGCCTGACCTCCCTGCAATCTCCAGGGAGACCGCCTCTTTCTCAGCCCGGAGCTTGATGGCCAGAGGTTCCCCGCCATCCCCAAGGCCACACACCAGACTCAAGGTCCCCCTCCCGCCCTCCCCCAGCTTGTTCTCGCTGGGACCACACAGTCAAGCCCTCCGTCCCCCTCGCCCCCCAACACCCCACTCTCAGAGCACGGTTCTTGCCCGAGGCCCCAAGTCTCAGAAACCCGCAGAGGCTGTCCTACTCTGTCCAATGATACAGGGTCGCTATGCGTCCACCCAATGGTGGGAGTCTGGTTTTCTGAGTGTACTCCTAAACACAGGCTGGCTGGTCCCCATCCTGCCACCCAGACCTCCAGACCCACCCCATCCACCCCCTCCCCCGCTCCCTGAGTGGTGGGTGCCGGTCCTTTGGACAAACACCTCCTCAGCAAGGCCCCAGGGCCCTTGGCCATTCTTTCACTGGCCTCTAGAGGGCACCCTCAGCCCAGCAGGCACCACCCTCCTCCCGCTGCCCAGCCTGTGGTTCCGGAGATGCTCTAGGCTTGGCTTCCACCTGTCTAAAAACAGCCGCGTCCTTCCTTGACGGTGGTCAGGCTCTCCGTCGTTATGTCCACAGCCCACAGACTCTGTTGCTACAGCAAGCGACTTGGCCTCTCAAGCTGCTCTCTGCCCAGGGAGCTGCAGTCAGCACCGGGGCGGGGACCCAGCGAGGGACCTTGTGTGGCGCCCCTAGGAGAGCAGCTGGCGAATTGTCAATGTCATCCTGACAGGCAACTGCCCGCCCCCTTGGATTTCATTGTCCCTCCTCCCTTCTCTGGGACATGGCTCCCTGTGTCCTTCTCGGGAACCTCTTCCTCCTCTCCACCAGTTTACCAAGAATGACATCTGGTCTCCCCACCGCCCCCCCCTTCTCAGCACACACAACCTCCACCCCCTTACCTCCCAGGAGGTGCCTCCACCCCAGCACTCAGGCTCCCTTGATGGTCCAACCAGAGCAAGAAGGAAGCTGGCTGAGAAAGGCTGGAGCCGTCCGTGGGACAAGGACCTGTTTGGGGGCTACATCTATAAACATCAGACATTTCTGCCGCCATGGGCATCCACGTGTGTGGATTAATCACGAAACCGCCATTGAGTGGGCCCTGACTCATGCAACCCTGCTGAACAGGACAGGCTAGAGCAGCCCACGGGGCTTCTGACGAGAGCAGATGGCCACCTCTCACCCTACAGCGCAGCCGGGTCCTAGTGGCTGGCTTTTTGGTTAACAACATCTCTGCGGAGGCTTCCTCCTCCTCCTCCTCCCCCTCCTCCTCCTCTTCCTCCTCCTCCTCTTCGCCTGTGTTTCTAGGAAGAAATAGTTCGCTGTCATCAGGCTCGGTGGGTCTAGCTCATGGCAGCCCCATGTCCAACAGAAAGCAACACTGCCTAGCCCTGCATCATCTCCACCTGGTTGACTCCCGCTGACAGTTGTGTTGGATTGAAGGCCGCTGCCCCCAGGGCTCCTCTGCCGATACTTGGGGGCAATATTCCGTGTGATCTTTAGGGCTTTCGATGCCTTCGTTTCCAGACATGGCTCTCCCCGGGCCTTCCTTTCTTGCTGGTCCTCGTCTGCAAGTCCCACATAAAGCTGCCCAGCATGGGCGAACCTGCTGGTGTTGGAAAGGCCAGCCGAGGAGCTTCCGGAATCATAGCAACATCCACGTGCGCATGGTCAGACACGCTGCCAGGCGGGTGGTAGTGGGAGTTCCTCAGGTTCTACTCCCCCCTCCCTCCCCCCCAGTGGCAGCATGGAAATGGCTTTCAGATGCCTAAATCCAAAGGGCAATCTTTACTCCCTGTGTCGGCATGTTTCTGTCAAACATAAGAGCTGGAGAGCACTCTAGGCATCTCAAACAGGTGGGGATTCAATAGAGGGAATTAGGTGCTAACCCAACACTTGAAGATGCTAGGGGAGGATGCTCTGGGCTGGGTCTCCAGGCATGCCCCACAGAACTGGTCAAGGGGACGGCTGCCAAGGCCACCACCAGGGAAGCCGGAGGCCTTCGCTGAGCTAGTGTGCTCGAGAACAAGGCTCGATGCTTCAGGGACCTCAAATGGCGTCCCTTTTGGTGTTCTTGGCATTTAGGGGAGAAGAAGAAGCCTGAAGGGGCAAGATCAGGGCTGTCGGGCAGGTGGGGAAGGTTTCCCAACAAAGTCCTCTTGGGAAAACCCTGGCTTCCAGGGAAGAATGAGCAGGGAGGGGTGTGGTTGCTGTCAACTTTCTTGGAATGCCCCAGGGAGCTCCTGTGGTTGCCTTGTGTCCTCAGAGGAAAGGCACCGAGACGATCCTCTGCAGCCCTGGGACACAGTGCCCATCGCCTTCGGGTGGACATCTGCCTGGCACACTCAGCCCGCAGATGCCCTCAGAAGCCACTCTTCTGGTGGCACTTTTCTTTAAGGGGTGACTTCATGAGACTGAGGCAAGAAGACTACTGAAAGGACTTGTGTGTAGCCACCCACTGGTCACAGAGACCTGGTTCAACACAGCTTGTAAGGAACAAGGCCGTGCAGGTATAAACTGAAACCCTGGGGGCCATGCTTTACAACATTGCCTTGATTAGGAATTCTTTATCAAGGGAAACCCTATACGCCCACGGAATGAACTGTGAGGATGCAGACTCATAACTGGACTCTCATAGCTAGACCTTGGATAGATGGGTGATGCATGGATGAAGGGATGCATGCATGAGTGGATGGATGCATGCATGAGTGGATGGATGCATGGATGGGTGGGTGGATGGATATATGGATGAATAGAGAGATGGATGGGTGGATGGATGGATAGATGGATGCATGAATGGGATGCATTAATGGGTGGATGGATGCATGGATGGTACACTGATGGATGGATGGGTGAATGGATTTATGGATGGATAGATGCATGTATGCATGTGGGTGGGTGGATGTTGTGTGGGTGGGTGGATAGACAGGTGAATTGATGCATGGATGGATAGAGATTTGGGTGGATGGATGGATGCATGCATGCATGAATGGGAGTGTGGATGCATAGATGATGGATGGATGGATGGGTGGATGCATGGATGGATGGATGGCTTGGTGGATGGATGGGTGGATGGATACATGGATGGAGAGATGGATGGAGAGATGGATGCATGGATGGAGAGATGAATGGATGCATGTATTCATGGTGCACTGATGGATGGATAGATGTATCGATAGATGAATGCATGGATAGATGGATGCATGGATGGATGGATGGATGTTGGGTGGACAGATGAGTGGAGGAATGGATGGATGGTAGTGGGAGGGAGCAAGGGGAGGGGAAGAGGTGGAACAGTGGATGATGGAAGGTGGAGGGCCATGGGTCTCAACTGTTGAACAGCCATTGCGTTGACAGTCCAATTCCAAGCAAAGCTTTCCTTGTCCTCAGACACCTCTCCCCATCCTCGCCCTGAGAGAAGAGATGAGGGCCTGTAGCACATAACTTGAAGGCAGGAGTCGTGGTGGTGCAGTGGTGTGTGCTGGATTGCTCACCACAAGGTCGCCAGTTCAAAACCACCAGTTGCTACTTGGGAGAATGACAAGGCTTTCTGCTCACAAAAACTCTACTGTCTTGGAAGCCCCAGGGGAAGCTATACTGAGTACTGTCTGGGCATGATGAGGTGGATCCGACTCAATGGCAGTAAGTTTGGGCTGGTTGGTTTTTAGTTTGTTTGGGGAGCAATTCAGTAATCAACATAGACAGTATTTTAATCCAAAAATCAAACTGAATAGGGGGGAAAACCCCAACACAATACTCAGGCTATCAGCAGATTAGAGTAAGTCTGGAGGCAGCCTTGCAGTGGCCGAGCCATCATGGCTGTTTTGTTTTTTAATTTTCTGAAAGATTCTGGATTTTGACTGCTAAGTTTATTGGAGCTGCGCCCAACTTTCCTGGCGAGGAGTGAGCCCCTCCCACCTCACCCTAGTCAGCCCCTACCAGTAGTCCCAGTCACCCCTCCCCTTCCACGACCCCTTGTCAACCCACGGCCCAGCAACAGACTGGGAGAGACAACCAAAGATGAGATGGAGCATCGTGGGGTGCAGCAGCCACAGGGGGTGCCAGCGAGCTGCTTCGGGCCTAAGAGGAAGCCTGGAAGGGGCTTGAACTGGGCTCGGTGGGAAGGGGCCCTTAGTGTCCTGGGGTCTGCCCTCCAGGCACCCCTGTGGGGCTAGGGAGCAGCTTCTTGCCCTGGAGAAAGCCGGGCTGCGCCCTCCTAGGTGTGGTGGGTGGGGACTGTCACTGTCCCCATTTTACAGAAAAGGAAACCGAGGCACAGCAGGGGGACAGCTGGTCGTGCAAGGAAGCAGCGGTGTCCGCCCAACTCTGGGGCCTTTCTGTCCCCATTGCCCCAGAGCCTCACGTGGGGCCTGAGGTGGCAAAGAGCACTCTAGAAATTGGTAAAGGAAAAGGCAATCCACTTCACATGCCAAGGCTCAGCATGACTCTAACGTGTGTGTACGTGTGTGTATTGAAACATATGTAGGAGCCCTGGTGACGTAGTGGTTACCCATGGGGTTGTGAGCCACATGATCGGCAGTTCGAAACCACTAGCAGCTCCTCAGGAGAAAGACTGGGCTTTCTACTCCTGAGCACACCTGCAGTCTCTGAAACCCACACGGTTTCAGTCCGCGTGGACTCAATGGGTGTGAGTTTGCTTTCGGTTTTAGTTAAATATATATATCTCTCTCCACATCCACACACACACATATCTTTAAATATGTGTGTTTCATTTAAATATATCAAAACATATTTAAGATCTATTTAAACATTAATTTAATAGGCTTATTTAATTATATTTAAAGAAATATGTTTCTAGTATATAGCTGCATAAGTATATTTGATACGTAAAATAAATACCTGTATAATCAAACACTCGCCATCTAGCTAACGTAGAACATCTGCATTTCACTGATTACCTGGGTGCTGCATTCAGGAAGGTTCATGACCGGGAGCCACCATGCTGTTCTCCATTCTCATTTCCAGTTGTTTGGGGTTTGGGGTTTGGTTCATCACTCTTACCAGAAATGCAGTGACCTTACACAACTGCTCCTCATCCCCCACCCCCGCCCCCGCCCGTGACTGTCCTCTGGTCTCTCCTAGATCTCTCACCTATGATTTAGGTGTTAGGCTGCTAACTGCAAGGTCGGGGCTTCAAATCCACCAGCCGCTTGGAGCCCTTCCTTCTTGTGGCACTGCCTGCCCGTTTCCCAGAGAAACCGCAGCAAGATCCCACCAACTACGGATGGAAGGTCAGCCCTGCCAGGGCTCCTAGCTTCTCTTTTTCTGATGACAGCCTCCTGGGGGCTGGGAAGGGGGGAGGGGAGCGGAGGACCCCCTGTGGTTTGATTTGCATTTCCCCAATGACTCACAGGCTGGAGCATCTGTCCATGCACTGGTCCCCAGCGCAGAGCTTCCCAGCGCTGTGGTCCATCCCTCTCTTGGGCTCATGTGCCTTGTGCCAACCTGGAGGACGCTGGCCATCACACCCTTATCAGAAACTCCCCGGCACTTGGTCCCGCTTGAGTTTGGGTCTTCCTTTGTGGGGGGTGGGGGGGAGACGTGATGCATCCCTACACTGCCCATGGAGGCACAATGATTCCAAAAGGCCGTGGATTTAAACCCACTGGCAGCTCAGCAGAGAAGCCGCTGTGACAGCCTCCACAGGTACCACCTACCGCAGCCTGGGAAACCCAGCGGGGCAGCCCGCCTCTGTCCTGTAGGGAGGCTGTGGGTCAGAATTATTCCGGGGCAATGCTTTGGATTGAGGGCTTAGACTGCCTTAGGGTTGTTTGTTTGTTCGTTTGTTTACACACCACACCCTTCCTTGTCTCCTTCCCTCCCCACCTCCTTCTCCCTTTCACCCCTCCTTTCCCTCCTGCTACACCCAGCCCAGCTGCCTGCGCTGCATTCTCTGCACATGTGGAAGTGGGGAGGCAGGACCGAGGAGAAAAGAAGGCAGGGGCCAGCTCTGGCACACAGTGGGGGTTTGTGGCTGCGAGTCCAGTCCGATTTGCCTGAGCTTCCCCGCAGGGGAAGGCAGAGAGGGAACAAAGACAAGTTACCGAGTCACCATTGCAGGAAAGGGGAAGCGTAGCAGCTTCTCCTGGAGACGGCTTGTTCTGATGTCTTAGAGGAACACGCTTGGTGCTGATTCGAGAAGTCTGGGGTGAGGGTGGTTGGGGGGGGACAGGACATCATGCCTTCCTTCCACAGCAGGCTCACCAGATCAGTTTGTCCATAACACTGCGAAAGCCTCTGAGGCCCCACGTGGGTATCTTGGCACCAAGGGAGGGCACACTTCACCCTCACAAGCCAACCAAGCACTTAGGAGGAGCCCCCTTGTATAGATGAGAAAGCTGGGTGGGGGGGGGGGGGAGGATGGGCGACAGGTAGCCGCCAGAATCCTCCAAGCTGCCAGTGGACATCAGCACTCCAGGCTGCGACCCAGGCAGCCCGTACACGAAGCACAGCCGGAGCCTATCGGGCAGTGGGCACCGAGCACCAGCTGGGCCCTGGGCCCTGCTCTGAGCACTTGGGGAGCAGCCCAAACCAGATAGCTGAGCCCTGCCTGCTGAGCCCACAGAAAGGGATCTGACAGGTTGGTTTTCCAAGCAGGAGGTCCTAGGAAACCCCAGGGCTGCCCCTGCCGGATGGTGACCTCAAAGGTGCGGACTTGGGTCCAGGACTTGTGATGGATCACAGTGGTGTTTCTCCCCCTGCCCCCATGGCCACTGAGATCTGGAAATGAAACCAACATGATAAAAGCCCAGCTCACTGCCCTTGCATTGACACCGATTCACAGGGACTTTATAGGCAGGGTAGAATGCCCCTGTGGACAGAAAGCCTCGTCTTTCTCCAGTGGAGAGGTTGGAGGACTCAAACTGCTGACCTTGTGGTTAGCAGCCCAATAGGTAACCACTGTGCCACTGGTTACATTTTTTCAAAGGCAGTTTGGAAGAACAAATGACATCTGGGGGACGTTGGTGAATGGAGGGGAGAATTCTGGCCACCCCTGCAGGAGAGTCCCAGTCAATGCACCTCAGTGGAGGCTTGTGTGTTGCTAACGATGATGCTAAAATGCTTTTTCCGGCAAAGCTTCCAGGCTGAAAGAGATCAGGAAGGAAGGTCAGGCAACCTACTTCTGAAAATCAGTCAATGGACCCCCACAGAACGTGGCCAGTCTGTCACCAGTGGCAGGGAGGTGGCAGGGCCTGGCTGTTTTCCGTACACTGATCACATACAGCCGGTGGCAGGCTGGTCAGGAAGCCTGGCGGCTGTTGAAGGGCCCACGGGCCACATGGCAGTCTTTGCAGACAAGCAAAGCCCCACAGGGGTGGCGTCTGACTGTGGCGAAGGCCCACCTTCCTGATGAGGATCTCTGGACTATGATGTAGCTTAGTTGCTAACTAAATGATGGCCTGTTGGTGGCACCTTGGGGCCGCTCTCTGAGACTGTCACCTGGCCGGTGACACCGGTTCAGTCATGCCCTTTCCTCTTTACTGCCCTCCTCCCTGCTCCTCCTCCTGGCAGCTGTCCCCTGCTTCTGCCTCCTAGCAACCTTTGACATAGTGAACCACCCTATCCTTCCAGAAAGGACTTTCTCTCTGAGCTTTCCCCACTCCCTCAGTCACGGGGATGGCCTGGCCTTGCAGGACCCCATCGGCCCACAATTAGATGACCTGTTTCCCGGGATTCCTTGCAGCCCGGGTTGAGCCTGGACCCACCCTGGGATCTGAGAGGCACCGCTGATGTGGGTGGTTGAGTTGCTCTCTGTTGCCTGGAGCACCCCCGGTGACTGTGGGGTAGGGGTGCCCAGGGCACAGAGAGACGCTGCCCTCTGCTCCCCTGGACCCTCAGCCTCATCTCACCCCAGGGTGCAGCCCCCTTGGCCCCTGGGAGATCCCCTGCCTCCTCCAGCCCCACATTCCAGTGAACCTGGGTGGGTGGGCAGCAGGAGACCCCTAGAGCCACCTCCTGTTCACATGTGGGTATGAGTGTGAATTCCTCTCCCCACCCAGAAAGGCACCAAGCTGAAACCGCCATGCCTGGGTGGAAAGAGGATGTGAGAGTCTAGGAACAGCTGAGTGGAGGGGAGTGGGGCTGAGGGGGGGCGGGGGCGGGCAGGGGGATAGATCCCAGGCAGAATGGAGGGAGGCCCGAGATTCTCCCTGTTGATCCCCCTTTTCCTACCTGCCTTCACACACCAGGGACTCCACACAGGAGCCAGCCCTCAGCCAAGTCAATCACCTTTTCAGATCATTTGCATAATAAAAACCAACCCCCAAGACCAAACACAAGAAAGCTAGCTGGAGCAATCAGTTCCCATGGTGGCCCCCCACTGACCCTGCCTTTCAGGGGCTGCCCTTGTCCTCAGCCAACCTCATCTCCTCTGAGGGGGGGAGCTGAGGTGTGGGGGTCTGGGGGGGGGAGCCCAGAAGGAAAAAGGCTTCCCGTGAGAAGTTTTGGGAGCCGGAGAAGAAGGGGTAGAGCTCTCTCTGAAGTCAAGGTTTACTCTGGCGGGAGCCTGGTCGGAGTCAGAAAGAAACAGTGCAGAGAGAGAGAGAAGATGGAGGAGGAAGAGAAGGAGGAGGAGGAGGAGGAGGAGGATAGAGGAAAGAAGAGAATGACAAGCCGAGAGAAAGGAGAGAGAAACTGGACAGGGTCATCTGGGGCCCGTGACAGCTGCATCCCATGGCCAAGCCAACGGCAACGGAGCCAGAACTTCCGGTTTCAGCCCATCTGAGTTATGCTTATTTATTACCAAGAAGTGCTCTAGCCCCACTCATTGTTCTTTGCCATGATTCATGCCGGCCCATCAGCTGGACACACCATTCCCACTACGTGATTTCCCTCTTGTAGTGTGGACATGCCTCCCAGCTCCTGGGTCCCGGCCAAGCATGCTCAGGCTCCTGCCCAGCTCCCCATGTGTGGATGGCCCGCTCCTCGGGGCCATTCCTCCAGGTGCGCTGGACCATCAGCAAGCTCCTCTGCCTCTCTGGCACCCGGGCAGCTTCCGTTGGCGCTGGACTGTGTCTCTGGCTCCCAGAAAGTCCTGTGGCCCAAACCCGAAGAGGAGCACAGGTGGAGGAAGTCAGGCCCATCTGGAGAGACCCTGAGGTTCTGAAGGCCACTCACAGCTTGGGCCTCATAGGCCAGGCCCTCTGAATCTCAAGACACGGATGCTCAGCTCTGCCAGCCACCCAGTGGCTGTGCCTATTCCTAAGTTTAAGAGAAACAAGGGAAATTATGGAGGAGGGGTGGCGTGCGCGCGCGCGCACACACACACACACACACACACACACTGCTTACTACCTGCCCCTCCCACCAGCCAAGCTGATGCACTGTGAGCCTCAAAAGGTGAGACGAGTGCCTGACCCTTAGTAAGCCCTCAAGAAATGTCTACTGGATGAAGGGATGGGTGGACGGACATATGGGTGGGTGGATGGATGGATGATGGCTGGATGCATGGATGGATGGATGGGTGAACAGATAGGTGGGTGGGTGGTGGATGGATGTGTAAGTGGGTGGATGGATGGCTAGATGTGTAGGTGTATGTATGCATGTATGTAGAAGTGGATAGGTGAGTGGATGGATGGAATGGTGGAGGGAGGGAGGGTTAGATGGTTGGATAGGTGGCTGGCTGGCTGGATGAATGGTTGGATAGTGGATAGGTGAGTGAGTGGGCAGATGGAATGGTAGATAGAATGGTGATGGATAGGTGCACACGTGGGGAGCAAATCCCCTTGGGGTAGAAGGGCTGGTCTAAGAGCCTTCTAAGGAAGTGTTTCAGGAAAGTGAAGTTTTAGGGGAAGCTAGCGCGACTCAGAATACCCTCTTCACCCTTCCACCTTCAGCTTTCTTTCTGCGTGAGCTGTTGCTACAATGACTGGAGCCGAAGCAGCCGCTTTGGCCTCTGAGGTAACTTGAGGACAAGAGCAGAACGCTGTAAGGAGCCTGGAGCCCTGGCCCGCCGTGGCCCACCCCAAGCTCCTGTCTCATATGGAGGAAAAGAAGCCTCTGCTCTGTGAACACCGGGCTTCCTTGTTCCTGAGTTTCCTGGTTCCTGTAACAAACCTAGCCCTGACTGCCCTCGCCTTGGCAGGTCCCACGGGCAGCAATGGCCGAGCTAGGATTTGAAGTTAGGTCCCTGCAGTTTCCATCCTGTTGATTTTATCATCCACTATGAGAAGATGTCCCTCCCTCCAGGACTACAGCTGTCCAGAGAGACCAGGCCCACAGGGGCAGAGGAGAGGCAGGCATGATCTGAACAAGGAGGTGGCATCTGAGTTGAGTCTCAATCCAACTCTGACCTCTAGATAAGAAAGCCATCCCAGAGGTCACACTGGGGCCCTGGGCAAGGACCATCGCTGGACCCAGCCACATAGCATTTGGCCATGAGTCGGGGTCCACAGGACCACCCCAAATTTGGATGATTTTGGGGAGGGCAGCATCACATCAGATCTCCCGCCAGGATTTATCACAGTGAAAGGACACAAGCCAATTAGTCGAGGGAAAAGGCCTGGGGAGGGGGTGGGGGGTGGGGGGGTGGGGGCGGGGACAAAGTCCTGGGGGAACCAGGAGTGAGCTTCCTGGTGAGGCTTCTCTGGGGATCACACAGAACTCCCAGTGGGTCCACACAGATGGAGGCCATGCCAGTGACACTCTGTCTGCCAGGGACGGTCAAAGAGATTCGGAAACCTGGGTTTTCACCGGGGCGCCGGTCACAAAGGCCTCCTCTGTCTAGCAAGTGACTCAGCATAAACCATAGGTTTTAGGCACCTGGGGATCCTGGCAAAGTCCAAGTTCCCTGGCGAACGTTGCAAGCCAGCTTTTCCCAGGTCTTCAAGTGACCTTCTGGAAGGGCTTTCTACCGTTCCCCCCACCTCCCTCTTGGCAGTAAACCAAGCAATGGCTCGTCCACCTCAGACCCAGATTGATTGAGAAAAATCCTAGTCTCCATGCAGAGCATTTAAACGAAGGTCCCGGGAAATATTCTAGAGACACCTGAACACCAGGCCGAGGGGGAGGGCAGATCCGGATCACCGGTGAGCACTGGAGCGGAAGTCAGACAGCACAGCATCTGGCTCCCAATGAACCCACCTCCTGATGTGGCCAAGCACAGGTGCGCTCACGCTGCTCCACCCTGCATCCGAATCCTGGAGCTTGCACCCCACCCCACCCCAGAACCCCACCCCCACCCCACCCCCAGCACCTGACTATGCCTCCTGGGCAGGCTTGTCCTGGGCGGAGGTGGGGGTGGGGTGGGGCGGGGCCGCAGGCCAGGGGTCCAAGGGCACGAGCCAGTCTTCCAAGGGGTGTGGCTACAGGGAGGGGTGGTCCTATAGCCGATTTTCTTTCTTTTTGTGTGTATTAATTAGGAGCTCTTATCACAATCGATACATCCATCCACGGTGTCAAGCACATTTATACATATGTTGCCATCATCATTTTCAAAATATTTTCTTTCTTCTTGAGCCCTTGGTATCAGCTCCTCTTTGTTCCCACCCTTCCTCCCTCATGAACCCTTGATAAATTATAAATTGTTATTATTTTCATCTTACATTGTCCACTGTCTCCCTTCGCCCAGTTTCTGTTGTTCACCCCCCTGGGGAGTGGGGGTTATACGTTTATTGATCATTGTAGACGGCTCTCCATTTCTCCACCTTCTCCCCCCACATTCCCCCCTCACCTTCATGGTATCCCTACTCCCATTACCGCTCCTGAGGGCTTTATCTGTCGTGGATTCTGCGTGTCAAGAGCGCTTAGCTGTACTGTTGTACATGTTCCGGTCTAGCCGGATTTGAAAGATAGAACTTTGTTCACGATATTGGGGGTGGGGAGCATTAAAGAACTGGAGGAATGTATGTTTCATTGGTGCTGTGCTGCACCCTGGCTGCCTCGTTCCTTCCTTGTGACCCTTCTATGAGAGAATGTCCAATTGTCTACGAAGGGGCTTTGGCTCTCCTCTCTGACTCCTATCATTTGCATCAATATATTAGTTTGTTTTGGGTTCTCTGATGCCTGTTACCTGATCCCATTGACATCTATGATCACACATGAGGTGTGCTTCTTCCATGTGGACTTGTTTTTCTGCTAGATGGCCACTGGTTTACCTTCAAGCCTTTACAACCACAGAAACTATATCTTTTAATAGCTGGGCACCATCAGCTTTCTTCACCACATTTGCCTATGCACTCATTTTGACTTCAGCTATTGTGTCGGGGAGGTGAGCATCACAGAATGCCAAGTTATTAGAATAAAGTGTTCTTGTGTTAAGGGAGTACTTGAGTAGAGGCCCAATGTCCATCTGCTGCCTTAATACTTAACATTTAAATATGCGTCCATAGACCTGAATCCCTATTAATATATTGATATATTTACATATGTGCATGCCTATATTTGTAACTCTATGAATGTCTTTTGCCTGCAAGTTCTTTCCTCTATTTCTTTTTACTTTCCTCCTGTCCCACTATTATGTTTGACTTCCATTCGACTCCATAATTCCTCTTGGCTACGTTGCACTTGATCAGCCCCACAAGGCATTCTACGCCCTCCTCACTATCGATTTTATCTCTCTTGTTGTTCCCTTGTCCCTGGGTTTGTTGGCTCTCCCTCCCTTTCACTCGCCTGCTCCTCTCTCACATCCCCCTGGAGCCACCGTCAGCCCTTATGCTCTCCTTGGGACCGGCTGTCCTGCCTACCTTATATGGAGAGGTCTGAGAAAAAAGAAAAAGGAGAGGGGAAAAGCCTATAAATAGTTCCAGGTCTGCTGTCTGCTGACCCCTCTGATGGTTTTCCAATCAAATATAGCGACTTGCCAAGTCCTGCCCATAATTCTGAAGTCCATTTACTCCTCGGGGACTTCATTGCTTTGCTCCCCTTGATGCTCTGTTATGCTCCCTTCCTGGTCTGCTCTGGGGTTGGGGGTTGGGGGGCATGTCAGACCAGACACAATGCCCACACTGTGTCTCCAATGCTGTCCTCCTTGGCACCATGGATCAATGAAGGGATGTCATGTCTCCTACTGGGGCCAGTCCCTCTGTCTTCTCTATGCCTTGACTGCTCTGAGCAAGAATGTCGTCCTCAAGGCTTGGTAGGCCAGATGTGGCTCTCTCTCTCTCTCTCTCTCTCTCTCTCCCTCTTAGTTTATTCGTGTGGTCTGGGCAGACCCGCCCCTCTCCCCAGGCTGTATCTTCAATGGGGTCCTCTGTAATGCATTCTTCTGGGGAGGGGTCCACTTGCTTCATGCCATTGTGTTGCCCTCGAGGCTTGCCACCCCACGTTGAGGTCTGGCCCCTTCCTCACTTTCCTGCCGGTTTTCTTTTTGTACCTGCCACACTATCTTCCTTCCTTCCCTCCTTCCACATGTGTAAACCCTCTATGTCCTTGGGTGGTGCAAATGGTGTGGCATTGTGAGTTACATGTTGGACTGCCAACTGCAAGGTCAGCAGTTCGAAACCGCCAGTTTCTCTTAGAGCAGTGATTCTCAGCCTTCCTACTGCTGGGACCCTTTCATATAGTTCCTCATGCTGCGGTGACCCCCAACCATAACATTACTTTCGTTGCTACTTCACAACTGTAATTTTGCTACTGTTATGAATTGTCATGTAAATATCTGATATGCAGGATGTATTTTCATTGTTACAAATTGAACACCATTAAAACATAGTGATTAATGACAAAAACAAGATGTCATTATATCTTGTGAAATATTTAATTCTAATGACCAAAAAAAGAAATTTTGTCTTGTAGCATGGGTAACAGTCTTCATGCCAGGTACTCATATGTGGGCATATCTGCATCTAGACTGTCCTGGAGATGGATAGAGGAGCAGTGTCTCAGTTCCTAAAACCATCGGAAATATGTGTTTTCTGAAAGTCTAAGGCAACCCCTGTGAAAGGGTCATTCGACCCCCAAAGGGATCACGATCCACAGGTTGAGAACCGCTGTCCTAGAGTGACATGAGTCTTTCTACTCCCATTAACATTTACAGTCTCCACTGAAGCTACAGCTCAGGGAGAGGGGCGAGTCTGATCAGAGCACACAGGAGCAAATGCAGAGGGAAGAAGAGAGAGTGGAACATATCCTGGTCCACCAAGCCCCAAGGCTGATACTCAAAGCAGCCAAAGCACAGAGAGGACCATCGGGCCAGCCCCACCATGAGACACAACATCTCTCACTGACCCATAGTGCTACGGGGGACAGCACTGGAGACACAGTGTGGAAACTGAGCCCACCACACCAGGGCGAAATGCTAAGGGTGTGCAACAGAGCAGCAAGGGGAGCAGAGCAATGAAGTCCCCGGGGAATACCAAAAATAGACTTTGGGGCAGCACCCCATCAGACTCAACCAGAAAATACTCCTAACTAGTATCATTTATGGGCTTTTCTTTGTTTTTGGTTTCATTGTTGTTGTTTTGTCTCCTTTTGTTGTTTTGTTTTGATTTGTCTTGTTTTTGTCCTTATTATTGTCTCTGCATGTCTGTCTAGATAAGATAGGCGGGATAAATAATCCGGAGGGGGGGGAAATGGGACCTATGGTATGGTGGGTGTGGGGTGGGGAACACGGGAGAGGGGGAGGTGGGGTAAAGGAAGGGGGATGGCAACCAACCCAAGGACAAGGGAACAACAAGTGATCTAAAGTCGATGGCAAGGAGGGCATAGGATACTTGATGGGGCTTGATCAAGAGCAATGTAGCTGAGAGGAATTACTGAAACCTGCATGAAGGCGGAACATGATAGTGGGACAAGAGAAAAATGAAAGGAAATAGAAAAATGAAGTAGGAGGCAAAGGGCATTTATAGAGGTCTAAATACAGGCAAGTATATATATAAATATATTTTTATATGATGATGGGGAAATATATATATATATGTGCATATATTTATAGGTTTAATATTAAGGTAGCAGACTGACATTGGGTTTTGACTCAAGTACTCCCTCAATGCAAGAACACTTTGTTCTATTAAACTGGCATTCCGTGATGCTCACCTTCCTGACATGATCACTAAAGACAAAATGGGTGCATAAGCAAATGTGGTGAAGAAAGCTGATGGTGTCTGGCTATCAAAAGATGTAGCATCTGGAGTCTTAAAGGCTTGAAGACAGACAAGCAACCATCTAGCTGAGAAGCAACAAAGCCCACATGGGAGAAGCACACCAGCCTGTGTGATCATGAGATGTTGATGGGATCAGATAACGGGCATCAAAGGCCCAGAACAAAAAAAAGTATATAATTGTGAATGAGAGGGAGTGCAGAGTGGAGACCAAAAGCCCATCTCTAGACAATTAGACAGCCTCTTACAGAAGGGTCATAGGGAGGAAACGAGACAGTCAGAGGCAGTATAGCACCGATGAAACATACAACTTTCCTCTAGTTCTTCAATGCTTCCTCCCCACCACTATCATGACCCCAATTCTACCTTACAAATCCGGCTAGATCAGAGCATGTACACTGGTACAGATAAGAACTGGAAACACAGGGAATCCAGGAGAGATAAACCCCTTGGAACCGATATTGAGAGTAGAGATACCAGGAGGGGAAGGGAAAGATATGGAAAGCAATCACAATGATCTACATATAAACCTCTCCCAGCGGGATGGACAACAGAAAAGTGAGTGAAGGGAGAGATCGGTCAGTGTAAAATATGAAAAAATAATAATAATTTATAAATTATCAAGGATTCATGAGGGAAAGATGGTGGGGGAGGGAGTGAAAAAAATGAGCTGATATCAAGGGCTCAAGTAGAAAGAAAATGTTTTGAGAATGACGATGGCAACAAAGGTACAAATGTGGTTGACACGATGGATGGATGGATGGATGGATGGATGGATGGATGGATGGATGGATGGATGGATTGTGATAAGAGCTATATGAGCCCCCAATAAAATGACTGGGGGAAAAATAGATTTCCAGTCTCAGGGCCCCACAGGGGCAGTTCTGCTCTGTCCCACTGGATCGCCGTGAGGGGAACTGACTCGGAGGTGAGTTTGGAGGGCTTTGTTTGTTTCTTGACGAGTCTGCAGGTGGGAGACTTGAACCAGCAACCCACACAGTAGAAGAAAGTCTTGGCAGTCAGCTTCTCATAAAGACGTCCGCCAAGAAAAGGCTGAGAAGACATCTACCCTGGACCCCAGGCAGCCACGAGCTGCAGGTCGCCCATCTTACCAGACACTGGGCACCAAGGTGACCTTGCTCCGCAGGTGCCTCTGGATGAGTGAGGGGTGAGGGGTGGTTTCAACACCTGACTGTTGTCCATAGAGAACCTGAGGTTCCTGGCTAGGAAGGGCCCGCCCATGCAAATGTACCTTTTAATCAAAGGAGACCCAACACCCCCAAGGGAAAGAAGGCAGTGTTTATGGGCGATCTGAACCTCTAGCGTGCCCTGCCTCCCTCAGTCCCCTCCATGGCTCCCAGGACAGCCCACGGCCCTCTGTTTTGCCAGAGAGTAAACTGAGGCTCACGGTGGGCAAGGACCCAACTCACATCGAGGAAGGAGCACACACTGGAGTCTGGGCCCAGAGTCCACGTGCTATGACGACGTAACCGCTGTATAAAGGGGGGCGCTGTGGTGTAGTGGCCACCACTGGGCTGCGATCCGCCTGGTCGGCAGTTGGAAACCACCAGCAGCTCCACAGGAGAAAGACTGGGCTTTCTACTCCCGTGAACAGCTACTGTCTCAGCACTGACTCGACGGCAGTGAGTTTGGTTTTTGGTTTGGCTGTGTACAGGGTGGTGGTCAATGCGCTTCAGATCTGACCACGAGCTTCCCAGCAGCCGAGGGGAAAAAGGAAATGCGGCAGATTGTGCAACTGACCACTAGATAGAAAACAGTCAGACGTTTCTCTGAGGGGCAGCAGAGCCCTGCCTAGCACTAAATTGATTTTATTTTATTTTTTCAGGCGGCTATTGATGAATGGGAGCCGTGAAGTCTGGTCTGACTGTCCAAGGGGTGACCTGTGGCTTAGACCCCCAGGGCAAGCCTGTGACCCTTGGAGAAAGCTCTGTCCTCCTGAGATCATATACCTGTGTGTGTGTCTGTGTGTGCCTGTATATGTCTGTGTGTATGTCTATGAGTGTCTGTGTGAGTGTATATACATATATATGTGTGTGTGTGTGTCTGTGTGTATATATATGTGTGTGTGTGAGTATGTGTACGTATCTGTGTTGTGTTTCTGTCTGTACATATCTGTGTGTGCCTAACTGTGTGGGGGTGGGGGGGGTGGGAGATCTGGTTCTCTCTCTGTGTCTCGCTCTTTCTCCCTTCACCCCTCTGTCTCTGCTTGCCCCTCCCTCCCTTGCTCACACCCTGCATGCACAGAGCCCTGGCCACCGAAACAGCTGGGTTTTAGGAAGTGCTGCAGTGTCTAGAGCCTGCACAGCAGACCTGGGGGCCAGGACTTCCTCCCCACATGGGGCTGGGCCAGGCTGGGCGGGCAGAGAGAGGGAAGGGGCCTGCTGCAGCTGAGGGGACACAGCCCCGCCAGGCCACGAGAAGCAGCAGCTGGGCCCTCAGACAACAGGTGCCGAGCACCGTTCCACCTCGGGGCCTTCAGAATGGACCTGTGCCCTGCAGGTAGGCACCCACAGCGTGGTGAGTGAGTGTGTGTGTGTGTGTGTGTGTGTGTGTGTGTGTGTGTGTGCGTACAAGGACCCTGGACAGTATGGTGGGATGGCAGGGAATGCCCGGCCCAGATGATAAAGGAGTATGCTCAGAGAGACCCCTACCTGACTAGTGCAGGGAGAAGGAAGCTCCTACAGAGGGGGCTTCTACCCATGGAGGAAGATCGAGAGAGGGCCAGGAGCCTCTCAAAGCCGCACAGGACATCAGAGGAAGAATGAGCTTTAGAACCCAGCCCCCAGTGCTCTGGCTGCCTCTCCAGGCAGCTCTGTGCGCGCTCTGTTAGGAGGTGGAGGAGGACAGTGTCCCTGAGATCCACGTGCGCCCTCATACTCCCGGGGGCTCCCTTCCAGCACAATGGCACCCATTGTTTGGAGAGGACTCTGAGCTCTGGCTCGGGAGGGAGGCGTGACCACGAGTGAGGGCATTGGTGGCAGGAGGTACCCCAAGATCTGAGGCTCCTCGATCTGCTTCAGCCGGCTGTCCACCGGGAGGGCCTGGGGCAGGCAGGAACCAGTCTGGGACCCCTCGGCACATGCTGCAGACCCAGTCACAGGGCACACAGCAAGAGAGAGAGAGCAGGTGCCTAGGAGCCAGCACGGAGCCCAGACCTGCTAGGGGGCAAGCATGTCTTTGCCACCTGGGACAGTCAGCCAGCTCTCCCCGCCCACCCGCTGCAGGGCGTCTAGGAGGGGACCTCTGCCTCATTAACAGAAAAGGAAACTGAGGCTCCATGGGGGGGGTGTGACTCCTCAGACTGGGCGACACCCACCTAGGAGGGATCTTCTTTATCTCCCAGCCTGGGGCCACACACCAGCTTCCAGGAATCGCCTGCACATCCCCCGCCCCCCCCTAAGCTTTCTTGCTGTGTTATCTTGGGCCAGACAGCCAGTCAGCCCTGTGTGTGTGTGTGTGTGTGTGTGTGTGTGTGTGTGTGTGTGTGTGTGTGTGTGTGTGTGGTGGGAGGGTCTGGTTCTCTGTGTCTCCCTCTTTCTCTGTTCACCCTGCTGTCTTTCTCTGCTCACCCCTTCCCTCCCCTTGGTCACACCCTGCATTCGCAGAGCCCGTCTCATGGGGGCTGGGAGGTGCGAAAGCGTGTGGGTGTCGTCGCGGTTAGGGGCCGGCAGGTAGTCATCATGGTTAGGGGCTGGCAGGTAGTCATCATGGTTAGGGGCTGGCAGGTTGTCATGGTTAGGGGCCGGCAGGTTGTCATGGATAGGGGCCGGCAGGTTGTCGTGGTTAGGGGCCGGCAGGTTGTCATGGTTAGGGGCCGGCAGGTTGTCATGGTTAGGAGCCAGCAGGTTGTCGTGGTTAGGAGCCAGCAGGTTGTCGTGGTTAGGGGCCGGCAGGTTGTCATGGATAGGGGCCGGCAGGTTGTCATGGTTAGGGGCCGGCAGGTTGTCATGGTTAGGGGCCGGCAGGTAGTCATCATGGTTAGGGGCTAGCAGGTTGTCGTGGTTAGGGGCCACCAGGTAGTCATAATGGTTAGGGACTGGCAGGTAGTCATCATGGTTAGGGGCCGGCAGGTTGTCGTGGTTAGGGGCCGGCAGGTTGTCATGGTTAGGGGCCGGCAGGTTGTCGTGGTTAGGGGCCGGCAGGTTGTCGTGGTTAGGGGCCGTCAGACCAGTTCCCACTCCTGGACCCATGCATGTGACCCATGCATGACAGAAAGAAACACTGCCCGGTCCTGCGCCCGGCGTCCTCATACTTGTCCTTCAGTCTAGCCTATCAATGCGGCCACTGTGTCCATCCATCTCCTTGGGGGCCTTCCTCTCTTTCTCTGAGCCTCCACTCTACCAAGCCTAAGGTCCTTCTCCAGGGACTGGTCTGATACCTGTGCAAAGTATGTGAGACCAAGTCTTACCACGCTGGCCTCTCGGGAGCCTTCTGCCTGTACTCCTGCTGAGACAGACCTGTTTGTTCCTTGGGGTGTGCATGGTACTTTCGACAGTCCATAGTTCAAATGCATCGACTCTTCACTCTTTCTGACTCAATGGCCGCCGACTTTCGCATTCGCCGGAGGTGATTGAAAAGACTCAGGCCTTGGGTCAGGTGCACCTTGATCCCCAGAGCACTTAGGAAAGCCAAGGTCAAGTGACAAGTGTTTGCTGAGCTCCACCGAAGGGTCCAGCTGGGTGGTGCTTGGGGCAGGGTGTGGCTGTGAATTTGACAGGCACCAGGTCTGCCCCCCGGGGATTTACACTCCAGAGGGGAGACAAATAGCAAATCTCCCTGTGTCATCTGGGAGGAGGTGGCTGGGAAGGCCTCAGGTGGACACACCGCTGGAGCAGGACTCTGAACGAGGAGAGGGGGTGGCCCTGTGGGTCTTGGGTGCAGGGGACATTCCCAGTAGGGAACAGCCAGTGCAAAACTCAGAGGCCGGACGGAGAAGGGTGATGTGAGATAAGCTGGTGCTGAGGTGTCTGTGTGGGCGGTACCAGAGCCCTGGAGCTTCTGTTTGGCCCTTGGTGTGTGTGTATGGGGTGGGGGTAGGGAGCTGAGGGACAGAGAATAGAGCCAGTGGGGCACTTGGATGAGAAGTAGAATCTGGGTGAAAGAGGAGCGAGCCTTTGAGGGTGGAGAAAGAGGGTCCTGGGACAGGCCTGTGCGCCTGTGAAGCAGAGAATAGAGTGAGAGAGGGGAGTCGTTCCAATGTCCCAGCAGGGCCTGGAATTCCAGGATTTGAAGACTGGAAGAGGCTGTCTCTGCCCCAGGATGGAGAAGCCCAACTCTGCCTGGCCTTGGTGCCTTCGATTCAAACAAAGCCTAGGCTCACAGAGCAGCTGAGACCTCACCTGCTGGGTGGCACCTGTGGGTGCCCCTGGTGCAGTGTCCTTTTCCTCTGCTCCCCTGGCGGGCTCCAGGCACAGAGGGCTCAGACTCATCGATGATGTATTGGGCTGAGTTCAAACAGCAAGTGGAAACCCAGAGTGGGGCGGTGTCTGGCTCAGAGGGTCTGGGGGGCTCAGAGGGGGAAGGTGCCTGGCCAGGGGATCTGGGGGATCCAGCACAGGAGTGGCAGGGCTAATGAGTTGGGAGCGAGGGTGTCAGCTTGCTTTTCTACCACGAAAGCCCTCTCTTTGGGGCTTGGGGACACGAGTTCTTAGGGGCAGACTTGGTTGTCCCATGACACAAACGAGGAAACCGAGGCTCAGAGGGGTGAACTGGAGAAGCTGCGTGCTGGCCTCGTGTCCCAGGGCCAGCATGTGGCAGAGCAGGGGCGAGCACATGGCATAGTGGGCAGGGAAGGGCCTCTGTCTTCGTCTGGGCTGCTGGGAAGGGCATGGGGCAGGGAGGGAGAGGGCAGGTGAGACATGGCCTGCTTCAGCCTGGCCCAGGAAGGAAGTGGGCTAAATGGGGTCAGGGGACTATCTAAGGGGTGGGGGTAGATTGGGGGGTCTCTATGAGTTGGTTCAAGGAGCCCTGGTGACACAGAAGGTTAAGCATCAGGCTGCAAACCACAATGCTGGAAGTTCAAGGCCACCAGCGGCTCCTTGGGAGAAAGACGAGGCTGTCTGCTTCTGGAAGGACTTAGAGCCTCAGAAACCATTGGGCACCATCCTAGCCTGTCCTACTGGGTCCGTCATTGTAAGGACGGGCTTCCCGTGTGCAGGGCCTTGTTTGGGGATGCCAGGCCAGCAGTAGTGCTGGGGGAGCTCTGGTTGGTTCAGGAGGCGAGGGAGTCGGGGCCTGCAGGACCCTGGCCCAGAACAGATGTCCTAACATCAAGGGCCCTGGAGGATGAGAGAAGGGGGTTCAAGCAGATGTCTAGAGGTGAGTAAGGACCCACCACTGTTGCCCAGACTGGGCCCTGATTGCAGCCACTCCTGGTATGAGTGAGGGGACGTCCCCCTCCTGGCTCAGATGCAATGTCCCCATCCCGCCCCCTGGGGAAGTGGGAATAAGCTGAGCTCAGGCCCAGCTGGATGACGCCCTGCCAGCTTTCAGAATGCCTCTCTCCACAGGCCTCAGTCCCTTCACCTGTTCTGATGGACAGGGTGGACGGGCACAGATGTCCCCAGGGCTGCCTCCCCACCTCCCGTGGTGTGTGGGGGACATCCCGGAAGCGAGCAAGAGCCCCTCCCCCAGGGCCTGCCAGGAAGGCGAGAGGCCCAGCAGCCCCGTCCCCGTCCGGAGCAACTAAGGAGTGACCAGTGACAGGCTGTGTGCTGCTGCAGAGAGGCCTGGCCGCGGCTAAAAATAGAGGCAGCTCTGCTGGGGACAGGAAGCCACACTGGCCTGCAGAGCCTCTGGGGCTGGGCCGGGAAGCCGCTTCTCTGGCACCCCCTTTCCTCCCTGGTGCCCCCCACCAGAAGCCTCTGAGGGGGTCTCTTCCCTGGGGCCTCAGGAGAGTCCCCACCTCCTGAGTTGGAAAGGGGAAGCAGGGCCAGCTGCCCTGGAAGCGCGGCTGCCAGCAGAGAGATTTCTAAAAATATGCTGGGAAAGAGGAAGGACAAAGAGGAAGTGAGGAGCAGCCGGGAGGTGGCCAGGGCCACCAGTCAGGGCGGGTACACGCAGCCGGCCTGCGCAGGCCCAGAGGGAAGCCCGGGCCATGGCACAGCCAGATCAACCATGGGGGTGGGGTGGGGTGGGCTTTGTGAGGTGCGGCAACAAAGGGAGCTTTGGCTGTGGGGTGGGGGTTGGGGCGGTGACTACTTCTTAGCAGGACTGGGATTCCCTGGTGGCACAGTATGAAAGCGAACCAAAAATTCAGGGTTTCAAACCCACCAGCAAGCTGTCTGCTGCCGGGGGAAAATGGACAGCCTTGGGACTGTCAGGAGCAGGCCTCCTGGGTCCTGGGCAGTCTTAAGGAGTTGGGGTGCATGCCCGGACAGTGGGTTCTGGGTGGCATACAGAGTTAGTCCCCTCGGCTGCTCACCCCAAGGTCTGTGCTCCAACTTCATCCACCGGGGCACCTCAGATGAAAGGCCTGGTGGTCAGCTGCTGAGAAGCCAGGCCTGGGAAGCACAGCCGAGCTCTGACCCGTGTCAGAATTGACCCAACGGCAGTGTGTGTGTGTGTGTGTGTGTGTGTACGTACGTACGATGGTGCTATTTTTATCTAAACGATACCCCCACCTGTGCCTGAAGCTTCACCAGTCACCAGGCTTGCCGTCAGAAGTGTCCCCCCTCAGGCTGGGTGCTGTCACTGCCTCGGTGTTCCCCCTACTAGAACTGGGGGTGGGGGTGATAACCAATAGTGATATGCAGGGTCAGCAGAGGCGCAGGCCCCACTCACTGCTGCCCCCCCTGCTGTGCCTCAGTTTCCCCATCACTGAGCTTGCTGTTAGATGCTGTTGGGTGGGTTTGAACTCACAGCAGAAGGAAACACCACTCTCCCTACAGTTCCTGTGCTTTCGCCCATTGCCACGGCCTCTTGTGTCCAGTCCTTCTCCCCAGGGAGGCTCTGCCTGGGTTCCAACAGACAGGGGCTCAGCGCCCCACCCCCACCCTCCACTGTGGGCGTTGTGTTCAGTCTCGACGTTCTCCCCTAGCGTATCAGCCGGGTCAGACTTTCCATGTGAAGGATGCAGACGTTTGGCGTGCTGGCGGGCAGTCGGGTGCTTGATGGCGTGGGGGGTGGGGGTCTGTAGGAAATCCACGTCAGCGTTGTGAACCACAGAGCCAGGTGGATCTGAGTGTGTAACCCAGCTCTGCCACCCTCCAGCCGTGCCACCCTGGCAGTCAGCTAGCCTCTCTGTGCCTCAGGTGCCCTGCCAGTGGATGAGATTAGAGGTGCCAGCAAATGCAGGGGCAGGGCACCCAAGAGTGTGGGCACTGAGCCACCCAGCTAGGTCCCAGATCCCAGATGCCATCCAACTGCCAATGACGGGGGCCCGAGGGGAGCTGGAGGGTGAACTGGTGCCACTGGGCACACTGGAGAAGGGAGGCCGAGCCAGGTCCAGGGAACGGCAGGTGCAAAGGCCTGCGGACAGAGAGTGGTCCCGCAGGGTCACTGCCAGGCCACTGTCCCCCCGGTCCAGGCTGTGGCCAAGAAGAAAGACAGTTTTAACTGCGAGAAGGAGAACAAGAGGGCTGTTTTCCTTCCCCTGCCTCCCTGGACAGAAGTGAGGCGAGGATTCTGATACATTTGATAAAGGGGAGGGCTGGTATTGTCACTTAGCTTTAGAGGGTTATTGGCTACTAAATATCAAGCTTGTCACCAGGCTGGGAGGAGATGCTGCCCTCTTTTCTACTGTTCCCCCTGCACACTGCTGCCAGCAGACCCCTCAAGGTAACTCCCTCCCATTCTCTGGGCTCAAATCACAAGCAAGTGATGTGTTGGAACCTGACACTCCTAAACAAACAAAGACAAATCCTAAGGTCACTAAAGTAACTCACCGCTATGGGGCGATTCTGACTCATAGCGACCCTATCGGGCAGGGTAGGACTGCCCTGTGGTTTCCAAGACTGACTCTTTACGGAAGTAAAAGAGTAGAAAGGCCTTCTCTTTCTCCCTCAGGGCAGCTGGTGGCTTTGAACCACTGACCTTGCAGTTTGAAGCCCAATGTGTAACCACAAGGCCACTGAACTAAATCCGGCTAAATCAACACACACACACACACACACACACACACACACAATCAGAGTCACTTTTCACCCACTCTTCAATCTCTCCCACCAACAATGAAAATATTTCATCGGTAAGAAGGCCCTTCATCTCCAGCTTCTAGTGGAAGGCAGCCGGCAAGTGGGCTTCAGAAAGGAGCCTCTAATGGCGAGCCAAATACCTGGGGTCCTGGCTGTGCCCTGAGTCCGATGGACTTCAGGAGCAGGTGGGCACAGTGAAGGAGGCGGAACCCAGGGCTGTGTCTGCACAGGAGATGGGGGTGGGGGTGCACACAGGGGCTGTTAGAAGTGGGCTCTTTACCCCCAGGCCAATGGATGGGAGACCAGTCTGGAGGGACAGAGTGTGGACAGGAGACATCGGAGCTCTATAGCCACTGGGTGGTGGGTGGGGCAGGCAGGGGGCTGTGGACAGAAGAAAAGGGATGGGGTTCAGTGAGAGAAGAGACAGGAGGGGTGAGAGAGGGGTATCCAGGGGAAAGGCTGTGCTGGAGCCCAGGAGCCCAGGAACAGGGCCAGGCTGTGGGGGGACCGTCTCATCTTAAACACACGGCCTCTGGGACCTCTGAGTGGTGACGGTCAGTACACAGGGGGCAGACAGGTCTGAAGGTCAGGGAGCAGGTGGTGCTGGGTGAGAGCTGGGTAGAAGAGAGACCCAAGGGCACCCCTCACCCTTGGCCATCTCTGCTTAGGAACAGCCATAGAGATGGCCAAGCCCGGCCATGGCCAGGCTCAGACAAGCAGCACATCACACCCACCAGCTCCCCCTGCTGGGACCCACCCAGGAGCAGGAAGACAATCTCCAGCAAGCAAACCAAAGGCAAAGTCTGATAGTTACCCTACAGACCACTGGAGGTGATGGGTTTTTCCCATGGATGGAACTCCTGCCCATTCACCATTCACATCCCCGATGATATCCCCTCCTGGTGGACAACCCCCATCGTCCCCCCGCCCCGCCCTGCTCCTTCCCATCCCTGCATCCTGAACAGTACACAGTCTTGGCTTCACCCTAGGTCCCAAAACAGGGGTTCTGATCCCAGCACTGCTACCTGCTGGCTGTGGACCGAATCTGGGTCCCCTATCCTGACAAGTACCAGCCTCCAGGGGCTGTTGTGAGCATCCGACAGCATCGTTATATGAAGTCCCCTCCTGTGCATGTGGACATGGCACATGGAATCAGGAAGGCCGAGGAAGGAGCGGTCCCTCTGACTCGTGGGACTGGAGAATGGTGGAAGGCTCACGGACTGCCAGAAGGCAGAAGTCTGGCTGGAGTACTTTGGACCTCACGCTTGGTAAAGAAGAGGGGCAGCGAAAAGAGGAAGGCCCTGGACTCGATGGATGGACACCACGGCTGCAGAACCAGGAGTTCGAGGCAAGCCAGGACCGGCCGGTGTCCCCTTCTGGGTGCGTTAGGTCTCTGCGGCAGAACCGCTGCCCGGCACCCACCACCAGCAGCGGCAGCATGTGGCATCGCTGGCACGGAGTAGGCGCTTAGTAATGGTCACTGGAGACACTGGCTTTGCCCGCTGGTGGAAGTGCCCTCCCCCGACCTGGACCCCAAGCCCACTTGGTCTTCGGAGCTCAGAGCTGCTGAATCAGAAAGGACAGTTCACACGGGAGACACTCCGAAACGGGGTTGGGGATGGAGCCATCCCTCCCCCGCCCTGCAGCTCCTGGACCAGTGGAGGAGCTGCTGGGGGGACAGGTGGCTGGCGGTGGTGTTGGTGGCTTCGCATCCAATCCAACCCTCCACGGTGGCCCCACAGCGCAGAGTAGGACCACTCCGCTGGGTTCTCCAGACTGTGGACGTTCGGCATCAGATTGCCAGGCTGGTCTGCTTCAAGACCGCAGGCGGGCGGCATGAACACACAAACGTGGAGGCTTTACGGTGCAGGAGGCTGCAGGTCAGAATCCAGGGCACCAGCTCCTGGGCTTTCTTGCTCGGCGAGAAAGGTCCTTGTCTCTTTGGAGCTTCTTGCTGGCCCTGGGTGAGCTTCAAGTGGCTGGACATCACCACCCACCCCCACTTCTGCTGGCAGATAATCATCGTTTGGGGATCTCTTTGAATAAGATCTTTTTAACGTCTCTTGTCATAACCATCGGTAATCAACTCTCTGATCTCTCAGAAGGGTTGGTCTCACGAGCACCCTGTCAGGTGAATCCTGGCATTGGAGCAGGGCCCAGCGGGACCCTCACAACCACATGGCGTGGGCTGTGGTTAGCCAGCCAGCCAGCAGTCCCGCCCCAGAGTGAACCATATGAAGACCAGACTGAAACACACACAACCCTCACAGCCGCCCAGATGTTTGGGGCCATCAGGGCGGCCGCTCTCCTGTTGGTTGGTCACCTGGTGGCAGCTGATGCATTTGCTGGGATGCTGGAGGCATGGTAGGCACTGCTTCCAATGCCAGCAGGGCCACCCTGGGGAGCAGGTTCACAAGGGCCCCACCTACGGAGGATCCCTACTCTCCAGTGTGGTGGAGAGTCACCCCTGACTCTGCAATGTGATGGGTCGGATAGAAGCCGGCTGGAGCTCGGGGTTGCTTGACTCTGCGGGAGATGCTTAGCTGTGCAGCCTTGCTCCAGAATGCTTGTTGTTGCTGCTGTTCCAGGCTGTGTTCGTCTGGGTGGACCAAGAAACAAGTTCAGAGACACTCATAGGTGTGTAAGAGAGAGCTTGATATCAAAGAGCAATTGTACACCAAGAAAACATCCCAGCCCAGTCCAGATCAAGTCCATCAGTCTGATCTTACCCCATCTGTCGATACTAGTTCATAAAGCCCTCTTCAGACTCACGAAAAGCATGCAATGACGCCGAATGCAGGAAGATCACAGGGCAGTGGGTGGAAAGTCTTGTGGATCCAGTGGCAGTGGAAGCATCTCAGTGCTGGCAGGGGTCTCCACGTGGCTCCTCCAGCTCCAGGGCTCCAGTGTAACTCCATGTGGCTTATCAGCAGGAAGACAACGCAGAGGGAGTGTGACTGGCCTCCAGTGAGCTGTTTATCTCCGTGACGCCTCCAAATGAGATCATCAAGCTGCAACCTGATTGACAGGCTAGACTCCGCCCCTTCGCAAGTTGACAGGAAATGATGTGGCTGCCACAGTGTCAAGGAATCAGTTTCAACTCACAGAGACCCCATGAGCGGCAGCAGGAGGCCTGGTCCTGTGCCATCCTGCCAGGTGCTGTCACGTCAGAGCCCACGGTTCCAGCTCCCGTGTCCATCCATCCCACTGAGAGTCTTCCTCTCTTCCAGTCTCCATTAGTGAGCATGATGTCCTTCTCCAGGGCCCAGTCTCTCCAGATCACATGCCCACAGGAGGTGAGACGGTCTGTGTTGGATATCTCCCGTTGGGCCCACCCTCCATTAGCTGTGGAGTCTTCCATCCCTGGGGCTGTGAGGGGCATGGCCTGAGCAGGCACTTTATCACTGCCTGGCTCCTGCCTGCTCTGGGCCTCCCCCACCGTGTCTCTCAGTGACTGGGTTGGAGCAGCCCTCCAGCACCCACCGGCTCAGCCAGCTGTGTGTGCCTCCTTCCTCGTGGCACGAGAGGCAATCTGCAGCCATCTAGCCCAGAACGGAACAAACACTTCAAATCCCGACTGTGGCCAACATCCAAGTCCTGGTAGCTCTCGGAGCCCACTTTGCAGAGCGTCAGGGTCTCCCCAGGGCCTCCAGCATACCTGCCCCCTCTTGCTCATCTGGGGTGATTAGTAGGCTGTCTGTCATCAAGACAGTGGGTTGACGTAATGCTCGGACCCCGTGCGATGACATTGTGATGAAGTGAACTTGGTCTGAGTGACAACCTCCCCACCACAGTCTCGCTGTCTGGGAAGAAGATGTGCGTGTCCCGGTTTGACTAGAGAAACAAATTCATGCACACTCACATGTGCATAAGAAAGATCTTTATATTCAAGAGCAATTGTATATTGAGAAAATGTCCCAGTCCAGTCCAGACCAAGTCCATAAGTCCAATATTAACCCTTACGTCCGATATCAGTCTATAAAGTCCTCTTCAGACTCACACAACCCATGCAATGAGGCCGAATGCAGGAAGATCACAGGCCAGTGGAAGCATCTCAACACTGGTGTGGGTCTCCAGGAGGCTCCTCCAGCTCCAGGGCTCTGGCTCCAGCAGAGCAGCTCCATGTGTCTTGTCAGCAGGAATGTCTTGCAGGGAGAGAGTGTGTCTGGTCTCCAGTGAGCTATCTATTTCTGAGGCACCTCCAAACGAGGTCATCCAGCTGTGACCTGATTGACAGGCTAGACTCCACCCCCTCACTCAAGTTGACCAATGATGTAATTACCACAGAAGGCATCTGATTTACCAGGGCTGACCATGTTAATGAGCTCGGGCCACGAGGCCACATCTGGAGCCACAGCTGTAACTGGAGCACCCCTTCATCACTTCGTGGTGGTCTGCATCCTTTAGGTCTTCAGGGGTGGCGCTGATGTCTGTTGGTTCCCTCAGAATATGGCACCCTTTCCGGTTCATTCTCTTAGCTGTGAGGGTAAGGGGACAGCTTCCTACATGTCTTCTCGGCCTTCTCCACTGCCATGACGCTGTCCCAGCGGATCAAGGTGTCGAGGTGTGCTCAAGGACCAAGGGTGCCCATTCCAACCTCACAGTCGAGGACCAGGGTGATGACCAGGAGCCCAGTGGAGTCACTGTGGGCTGAATCTGGGTTGTTGTTGTTAGATCCATCGAGTCGGTTCTGACCAAGAGCGACACGTGTGCAACAGAACGGAGCTGTGCCGGGTGCTGGGCCATCCTCACGACTGCTCTAAGCCTTGTTTGGGCCCACGGTTGCCGCCACTGTCTCAACCCATCTCTGTTTTGGTGCTCCCACACTTTTTCAAGCACGGTGTCCTTTCTGCTGAGACTGGTCTCTCCTGACAACATGTCCCAAGTGTCACACGTCCAAAGTATGCAAGACGAAGTCTCGTCATCCTTGCCTCTAAGGAGCACGTTGGCCGAGTTTCTTCCAAGAGAGATGGGTTTGTTCCTTTGGGCAGTCCATGGGACTTTCAGATTCTTCTCCAGCACCACAATTCACACACACTGATTCTTCTACAGTCCTCCTTATTCAGTGTCCAACTTTCACTTGCAGACGAGGCCATGGAGAATACTGTGGCCAGGCGCACCTTAGTCCTCCGAGTAACATCCTTGCTCTTCCATACTCCACAGAGGTCTTGTGCAGCAGATGGACCCAATGCAACTTGTCTTTTGATCTCCTGACTGCTGCTTCCACGAGCCTTGATTGTGGATCCAAGCAAGACAAAACTTGGCAACTTCAACCTTTTCTCCCTCTATCATGATGTGACTTATTGGTCCAGTTGTGAAGATTTGGGATCTTCGTCAGCAAGGGCCTCAAGTCCTCCACACTTTCAGCAAGCCAGGTTGTGTCATCTGCAGATCGCAGGTTGTTAATAAGCCTCCCTCCATCCGGATGCTGAATTCTTCATGTAATCCGGTTTCTCGGATTATTTGCTGAGCATGCAGGTAGAAGTTTGGTGAGAGGACATGACCCTGATTTTAAACCATGCAGTATTCCCTTGAGCCATGTAGAAGTTCCTCCTGAGCAGGATGAAGTGTTCTGGAATTCCCATTCTTCTGAGGGTTACCCATCATTCATCTGGCCTGGGACGCCATGCATCGATTTCCACTCACGTGACCCCAGAGGGGTCAGAGCAGAACTGTGCTCAATGGTTTAGTTTTCGGAAAGAGATCACCAGGCCTTGCTTCCGTGATGCCCCTGGGAAGACTCGAACCTGCAACCTTTCAGTTAGCAGTTGAGTGTGTTAACTGTTGGCATCGTAGGGTGGTGGTGGTGGTGACTCCTATCTACTCCCACTGACATGGGCCTTGATGATGCTTCAATCTCTGAGTATCAGTGAGCTTGGATTCTGTGCCCAGCTGGTCTCGAAATGTCGAGATAGTCACCTTGGCGCTGGTCACTGGGGTAAACAGCCACAGATGCCTTAGGGAAGGACAGGGGGTCATTGTCATATGTCCTTGCCATGGTGCTACAGGAGCTTTCCTTTAGGGGACTCTACTTCTACTTCAGCCCGAGAGTCAACGTTGGTACAGACACTGGGCAAGGAACCTTTGGGTGTTTTGGTTTTTGCAGCAACTGGTCTTTGGGAGGGTTGTGTCTTGAATTGAAATGGGTGCCTGGAGAGGGACTGGGTGGGACACAGACACAGCAGAGGATGAGCGCCTTGGTCCCTGAGAGGGAAGCTGGATGGTGCCCATCGGCACCCACTACACGTGTGTTGGACCCTTCCCATGTGTCTGGCTGGGTGTTTGGAATGTATCCACCTCCTCTCTTCATCCTGACAGCGCTCTCTGACATAAGCATTACAGTCCGCCTCCCACCGGTGTGCACTGACATCGAGAGGGGGCAGCTGTGGCTGCTGAGAGGAGAATGCTCAGAAGAACAGTGACAGGAACATCCTCAAGTCTTATTTCTCCCTCCTTGAAACGTCCAAATTGGCAGGTGGTTGAGGAGAATTTAGTGACTCTGGAGTCCACACAGTGCAATGGGACCCAGACTCCTCCTGCCTTGATGCCCCGCCGTTCCCCAACATGAGACTTCCACCTCAGGATCCCTGATGGCTGCTCAGTCAGGGGGAGTGGGGAGCGGGGAGGATAGGGAGCACTTGAGAGTCTCTCTGCTTTCATTGAGGGGGTTGGAGGGAGGGCTAGTGTCTGTCCTGGTAAAACATGGAAGAATGTGACCAGGCTAGTCCTCAAGTGCTCCCGATGCTAGGACTTGAGGTCCGGGAGATGGGAGAAGGCATTCCAGAGTGAAGGAGGGTAAGACTGAGTGCCGACTCTTTTGTGGCCATGAGGAGCTGACCGGTTCAGCAGGAAGGCTCTTGTTGAGGATGGTGGTGAGTGAGGCTGGCTGAGGAGACTAGAGGATCATGTGCTCTGATCCTGAGTCTGGAGGAGGAACTCATTTTCCTCTAAGTACGAAGCGTTCACAGAGATTTTGACTAAGAGGGTGTTGTGGATAAGACAAAAGTCACTCTGTGATGTAGAGGTGAGGCAGTTGGCCTGGGCATGGCAATCATCCTGGCCATATTGGGCATAGATCACCAACTCATGTCCAGGTGAAGCAAAAAGAGCACAGGTTTTGAAATGAACTCAACTTGGCTTGGCCACCTTGTCCCTGTGGGACCTAGGCCAAGCCACCATCCCCCACCCTGAACTCAATGTCTGAGGCAGAGATGACAAAGTGTCCCTCCAAATCCAGTCTCCCCGTCTTATACTGCAAGGATGTTGTGCCAGGACTCGAGGCCACCCTACCTAAGGCTCCTTTGTCAGCCTGTCTTGCAGCTAACTGCAGCCAGGAGCCTGCACTGTGGGTAATGGGATGGGAGGCATAATGGGGTGCCACTTCCTGGACCTGCAACTAGACAAGTGAATGGTTAGCGGATGTGTGAGCCAGGGAAGAGGTGGCTTAGAGCCCGGTGAGGATGGTATCGAGCACCTGCGACATGCCGGTGTCTTTCTGAGCTGCTGGGGTACAGCAGTGAGCACAGGATTGAAGGGCCGCCCGCAAGAAGCCGAGAGTCTAAGGCAGCAGTTCTCAACCTTCCTCAGGCCGCGACCCTTTCATACAGTTTCTCATGTTGTGGTGACCTCCAACCATAAAATTATTTCGTTGCTACTTCACAACTGTCATTTTGCTCCTGTTATGAATCGTCATGTAAATATCTGATAAGCAGGATGTACTTTCATTGTTACACATTGAACATCATGAAAGCGCAGTGATTCATCACAAGAACAATACGTACTTATATATTGTGAAATATTTCTTTCTTTTTTTTTTGAAATATTTATTTCTAATGGCAAATCAATGACATTTTGTCTTGAAGCATGGCGTAGCATAGGTAACAGTCTTCACGCCGGGTACTCATATGTGGGCGTATCTGAATGTGGGTGGACCCGCCTGGAGACGGATAGAGGAGCAGTGTCTCTTGGTTCCTAAGACCATCGGAAATATGTGTTTTCTGATGGTCTTAGTCGACCCCGGTGAAAGAGTCCTTCAACTCCCAAAGGGGTCGCGACCCACAGGTTGAGAACCACTGGCCTAAGGGGAGACGCAGAATGAGATGGTTTCAGGGAGTCTGCAGGCAGCGAGCAGGAGGACTACACAGCAGGCTGAGGGCTGAACGGGCGGACAGGAGCCTGGACGGGCTGTCTGGAGACCTCTCTGAGCAGGTGACATCTGAGCCCCAGGGCCGAGTGAGGAGGGCAGACAAGTCACGGGCTTCTGGAGGGAAGAGTTGGCCCTGAGGTGTGGTAGGCAGGGATGGACGGAGGGTATGAATGAGGCTGGTGACTCCCTGATGCCCATCTCTGCAGAGCCAGCCGAACTGAGCAGTGGGGAGACTGAGGAGCTGCGGCGGATCAAGTGGCACCGGAAGCAGCTTCTGGAGGACATCCAGGTGCGGGGGCACACACGCACACGCTCATGCACTTCCTCGCAGACGCTCACGGGCACATGCACCGTGCACATTCTCTCTCTCTCTCTGTGACACACACACTCATGCTCACACCCATACATTCACGTGCACACCACACACGCTCACACACTCATACAGACTCACACGCACACATGCATACACACAGTCACATATGTATCCATATCGACATTCACACACACTCACATCCGTTTCCACATGCATTCTCACACACTGCTCACACACGCACACATCCATGCACACACACACACTCATACACACCAACCTTCACATGCACACTGTTGTGCTGACACTCCCTCAGACCACATGTGCCCTCTTCACATGCACACACACACTCCTGACCCAGCCCAGGGCAGCAGGGCGGGGGAGACACGTGCACGCAGAGAGAGCCCTTGGCGAGCTAGCTGAGACCAGAGAGGCCCAGGGATGTCCATCAAGCCGGGCTGCATCTGCCCAGGTGCCAGCCTTGACTCTCCCCACCAGGGGACCCTGCCCCAGATTTAGAGGAGCTGGTCCTGGAGATGCCCAGTGCCTGCCCATGCCTGCCTCTCAGGCCGGTCTCAGGTGGGTGTCCAGCAGGCCCTGGGCCTCTCCCAAGCTGTCCTTGGTCCCCTCCTTTCTTGGCTCCCACCTCCTCAGGGAGGCTGCAGACTCCCTCACCCCCACCCTCACACTCGTGTCCGGTGACCCCCAGAGCCACCCTGAGGGCTCCGTGAGGGTCTTGCCCATCAATACACACCCAACACAGTGCTTACTCGGGAAGTGACCCAGCGGGAGTGCCAGGCAGGAGCTGACCAAGCTGAGACATAGCCACCCGGCTATTTGCCGGCCCTGGGTCCCAGCACAGGTCCCCAGAACAGGGGTCAGGGAGCTGGCTGCTCCACCCACTGCCTGTCTGCCCAGTGGTCATCATTGGCAGAAGGAAGAGGAGGAGGCTGGACAAGCCGGCTGTGGGTGAGAGGGGTCAGACCTGAGCCATGTCAGCTCCACTCCTAGAGCCTCAGTCTCTTCTGGAAATAGCTGAGGGCTGGGGGTGGGGAGCCCAGGGAAGCTGGGCCCCACCTTAGAGCAAGTGCTGGTGCCTCCTGGCTGAGGGGGAAGTGGGGGGAGGGCATGGGAGGAGTGTGAGTATGCTGGGGAGGGGGAGTCTCCAAGCCAGCAGGTGGGTGGAAAAGGGTGTGTGGGCAGGCTTGGCTGGAGCTGCTGCCCAGGGAAGGGAGGGGAGGGCCAGACACTGAGGGGGCATGAGAGATCTCTGAGGCAGAATCCCAAGCCGGGGTGGGGGGGTGTGGTTGGAGGGTGGGGGTGTTAAACCCACACTGAGGCACTGTGCACCCAGTCAGCAGCCATGGGGGGTGGCTTGGCTCTTAGGCCCAGCGGGGAGCCACGGGTCTTTCCTGGGAGGGGTCTCTTGGGTGGGGACCAGGCAGAGGCGAGGAGAGAGGCCAGGCGTAGAAGTCACCTCCTGGGGTTGGGAGTGGGTGAAACTCCACTTTCTCAGCCTCCCCACTGACGAAGCTCTGGGCCGGACCACCCCCACCCTCCACCTACAGAAGCTGAAGGACGAAATCGAAGATGTGTTCACCCAGATCGACTGCTTCGAGCTCGCGGAGGAGAGGTGAGGGGCCTGCGGGGCAGGGCCCTGGGGCTGACCAAGGAGCGGCCAGGTGCCCTGGTGAAATCAGGGTGCACCCTGCGGGAGGGGGCAGCATCGCTCTGAGCTGGCCTGACCTTGCCCACAGACCTGACAGACAACCCTACTCCACCCCCTCCCCGCCCCCAGTCTTCCTGCCCCACCCTGGGCCCGCCGCTGACCAATCGGCACCAGGACTGACAAAGAAACCCCGCCCAGCGAGGGCGGTGGGACCCCTCGTGACCAGCAGTTCTCTGGGGCCCTGCCTCTCTGGTTGTGACACACACTAGCGGTAGCCAATGGGGACAGGAAGGGCACCCCAGGCTGAGTCCCTCTGGGCTCCCCATCCATCCACAGGGAATACCCCCCACCCTCGCATGGGAAGCCTGTGGCCTCTGGGCCAGACCCCTCCCCACTCCGGGCCTGTTTCTCCAAGTGGGCAATGAGAAGGTTGCTCTGCCCTCCAGCCCGGACCCCCAGGTGCTGGTTGCTGCATCTGGGGACCCTCTTGACCACCCCGCCCACCCCCGACCCTGGCCACCTGTCAGCTCTCTATTGTCTCTGTCTCCACCTTTGTAGCCTCCCCCCCCCCCCCATGGAATGGACACACACACTCGTACATACACCAGCACATGCGTGTGTGCATGCACACACTTATATCAGGAGTCTCCACACCCCCTGTCCTGAGCCGAACAATAATGGCAGGACCCCCACACACCTACCCCAACTGTTTTCAGGGCTCTATCACCCCCAGCCCCACTGTAGCAGCTCTGGGGGGCAGGGTCTGACGTCGTCCCATTGTACAGATGATGAAGACAGGTCAGTGGCTCAGTGAATAGAGGTGAGGGTGGGCTTTGCATGTTCCTTCCCCCCCCCCACCACCACCACTCTGAGCTCAGGACCCCTCAAAACACACTCGGAGCTGCACGGCAGTGGCTCAGGCAGGCGCTGGGCATCTTGGGGAGAGTCTGGATGGGCAATCCTCTAGCTCTCCCGTGACTCAGTGCAGGACGTGGCACCTACTTGGAGGCCCCAGGGAGTCTTGGCTCCAGCCTGGGACAGGGCCCCGGGGACCTGGGGGCCCTCTGGAGGCCTGGGGCAGCCCTGGCTGACCACCCCGTGCCCACAGCCGGATGGAGCAGAAGAAGAAGGAACTGTGCATCGGGCGTAAGAAGTTCAACATGGACCCCAGCAAGGTAGGGGGACTGGCCTTCACCGCTCCTCCCGATCCCCCCAACTCCCGCAATGCAGCAGAGCACTTCGCCTTGGGCAAACAGAGGCCCACCAGGCTGATGGGCCTGGTAAGGACCTGTGGTAAGGACCTCCGTCCACTCCTCTGCCAGCGGCCCCAGGTCCAAGGTGGGAGCAGGAGACTGTGGTGTCCAAGGGTGTGAACAAGTCCCTGGCCCACTAGGGCCCTTGGTCTCCTCCTCTGTGAGTGGGGCTTTGACCAGGGCCCTGAATTCTGGGCTGGGACAGGCTGAGGGCATGCCAGCCCTGCCATGCCCTCCCTCATGTCCCCTCTGCTAGCAGAAACCTGCGGGTTCAGGACTCAGCTAATGCTCCAGCTCTTGTGCCCCTACCCCATGGCCTCTGAATAACCCCTCCCCAGCCCCCCTCCCCCTCCCAGCCCCAGCCAGCGAGGGGGCTCCACTTTCTGGATGGTGACAAGAGGAAACCACAGGCTGACGCTCAAGAGGTGGGGTCCATGCAGCCAGCCAGGAGTCCCTGGGAATGTCCTGCTCTGGTTAGAATGTGGGGCCGCCTTCTGCCCTCTCATGGTCCACACTCCCACACATTCCCCCTCCCAGGGCCACAGACCCTACCGCACCATCCACACCCTCCCAGGCCCTCCATGCTCCTCCCTCCTCTCTCAGGGGGGCAAGGACTGGCCTCTCTCAAGCTCCTGAAGTTAGAAGGTGGGTGCCCAGTGCCCAGTGTGGGGGAGGGGAGGGGCTCAGGGTGACTCTCTTAAAACAGATGAGCAAAGGGACAGTGGGGGGCACACAGGAGAAGCTGCCTCTCTGGGGGATGGGGTGGGGGGCTGGTGGGGTGGGTGTCAGGTTTGGGCAATTTCCTACCCCCCTCAGATTCAGCCATTGGAGCCCTGGTGGTGCCATGGTTAGGCATTGAAATGCAAATGGTAAGGTCAGCAATTCAAAACCACCGGCCACTCCTGGGCTTCTTACTCCTGAACAGTTACAGTCTCAGAAACCTGCAAGGGCAGGTCTACCCTGACCCATAGGGGTCGCTGTGACTTGGGAATTTGGTGTTTGTTTTTAGATTTACCTGGTTTGGGGTTTTGCTTTGCTCTGGGGATTCCCCACACTAATTTTCACATATTGGACATAGATCACTTGTGTGAAAAAGCAAACTACTCTTTAAAAGTAGACCAAGTTTGAAGGGGATACACGGATATGCTGTATCAGTGGGTCTTAGCTTATAAATTCATAGGCTCATCAAGCACAACATCAGATAGTATCAGGCTAAAGGGAGCAGTCAGCATGACCCCAGTTTAGTAGAGAAACCTGGCCTTGCCTTGCTTGCCTCCAGTAGCAGGAAACTCACCACCTTGCGAATAAACGGTTTTTACTAATAAGTTTATAATCAAGGGACACCATTTCCCAGGACAGGCTGTGCTAGAGTGCCAGACCCCAGGGCTCAGACCACGGGGACTCCCTGCTTCCTCCTCCCAGGCCAGCTGCTGTTGGGGGGCTGCGTTCACAGGCTCTGTGTCCCTCTTACAGGGCATCCAGTATCTCATTGAGCACAAGCTGCTGTCGTCCAATGTGCAAGACATAGCCCAGTTCCTCTACAAGGGGGAGGGCCTCAACAAGACGGCCATCGGCATCTACTTGGGAGAGAGGTAAGAGGGAGGAACCTGAGGAGCAAGGCAGGGCAAAGGCTCTATAGACGAATACTGATCAAAAGAGGGAAAAGTGCAGGACAGAGTTTCAAATTTGCATGGAGTCCAGACTTTCTGGAGCTGTAGAGGCTGGATGAACCCTCAAAACAACGGCCCTGGGCTCCAGCTTTAAATCTTAAACCAAAATACCCCCCTGGAGTCTTCTTAAAACCGCATACTAATTTAGCTTAACATTAAAAAAAAATCTGCCTTGAGAACTCTGCTCTTTTAAGAACTGTTGATACAGATCAAAGTGATAACAGTCACTGGACAGGCTAGATGGGGACGGGGGTGGGGGGCAGTGGGTTTCCGTCAGTGGGGGAGGAAGGGCGCAGAGAAATTGGGTGGGGCTGCTTGCACACCAGTGGTCCATGAACTGATGCCTTTCTGCTGTGTCTGCTCAACAACATGACAGAGAAACCAGGGAGGCATGGTGTGTGTGTGTGTGTGTGTGTGTGTGTGTGTGTGTGTGTGTGTGTGTGTATCTTAGGAAAAGTACAACTCTCGGGGCTTGAGGGGGCTAACTGTCCCCTCCTCCAGATTCTGAGCTGAAGCCTGCCTGCTTCCATTCATTCATACATACACACATTCACTAAACACCAACCCATGTTTTACTCTCTGTGTGTGTCCTAAACCCTGGATTCACACCAGTGAACGAGATGGACAAAACCCCTGTCCTCGGGAGTGTCCATTTTGTCGGGAAGACAGATTCCATAATGCACAAAATGTATTAGAAAAGTCTAACTTCTGCGGAATTAAAAAACAGAGGGACGGAAGGAGTCGAGGCGTGGGTCAGGAGCTGCATTTTCAGACCGTGTGGACAGGAAGGGTCTCACAGAGAGAGGGCACTGAACCACAGTGCGCAGGTGTGGAGGGAGGGAGAGAGGGAGGGAGGGAGTCAGCAACAACCTAGAGGCAGAGTGTTCTGTGCAAAGGCCCCGAGGCTGCCCACGCCCAGGGAGCTGGTGGGCCCACAGCACACTATAATGAAGGGGGGAAGGACAGAGTAGGGGCAAGGTGGGGACCCATGCATGGTGCCCCCAGGTCAGCAGCCCACCGACCTCCTCCCCTGCCCGCCCATATAGAGCCCTCAGCCACCTTGACTATCCAGTGTCATCCTAGAATTATTGGTGATCAATGTCATTGTCAACGGCTTAACTGTCATACTTCTCAGATCACATGAAACCCCCAAAGCAAATCGCCCTGTAAAATCTCTCTGCATCGAACGGCATCCTAGCTACCACACTGTTAGGCACCGCGTGGGAGCTTGTTTTCTGTTTTGTTTTGTTTGAATTTTCGTCTTTTCCTTTCATTGCAACTTCGCTCTGGGTTTGGGGCGGGGGGAGGCGGTCGACGTGTAGGTTCACAAATGCTCGTGACCACAATATTGCCGTGGCAACGACTGGCAATCAACAATGTCAGAGGTTGGTAGCTAGTGCAGGAAACCACGTGATCGAAGCCTGGTCCTTATACCAGAACCTCAGATCAGGACACAGTGGGTGGTCCAAAGAGTACTAATATACACACTCCTATGTATATGCATATATGTGTAAGCTGGTTCATGTGAAATATCATAACTAACAACAGGGATATTCCACCTTGTAGGCATACTGATAGGTCAGCTGGGCTTATGTGAAATATCCTTATAACTCACCACAGAGATATTTTAATTAAAAAAATAATACACTTCTGCTGAAACGCTGCACAAAAGTGTATAAGCAGTCATCCTGGTGACAGACGCTGCCACCCAGTGAGCCCAGCCCCACCCCCACCTTCCTGGTGATGCCACTGGGGTCCAAGGAAAGTTTAGGGCAGAGGCCTGGTCTGTCGGCTGTGAAGGGTTTGAGTGGTGGCCATAGGGGACAAGGACAGAGCAGAGAGACCAGAGAGGAAGCCATTGCAGTCACCCAGTGAGTGAGGCGCCATGGTGACAGTGCAGGTGACAGGACCTCCTGTGCTCCCTGCTTCCTCCCACCCATCCCCCTCCACCTGATCTGAGCCCACCTCTGGGGAGGGCCCAGGCAGGGACAAGGAGTATAGGCTGGCGTGCCTCACCATGGGCAAGGCTAGGCCATTAGCCAGCAACCCTTTCCCAGGCTCCCAGCAGCAGAGGGTTCTACCCCCCCCCCCCCAACCAGGGGTAAACAAGGAGTGCAGGAGGCAAAAAGAAGGGTGCCCTTGTGGCTTAGAGTTGGGGAGAGGTAGGACCGTGACAGAGGAGGAAGTGAGGGCTTGGGGAGGTCAAGTGTCCTGAGCAAGGTCACCCTGGTAGGAAAGGTCAGCCGAAGGATTTGAACTTGGGACAGGCTCACTCAACAGACAGTTCTCTATCCTGGGTGGGGCAGGGTGGGCATGTTCATGAGGTGTGAAGTAGGGGGAGGGGGGAGCAGGTGTGAACAGATGGTGGCTGTACCCCTGGAAGAGCAGACCTCACTCTGTCCTCACCCTCCCGCCCCTCAGCCCCATCCAGAAATGCCTGTTTCACACACACACACACACACACACACACACACACACCCCATGAGGACAGAGCACAGAGCAGCCCTCTTCCCTTCTCCCCAGGGACCCCATCAACCTGCAGGTCCTCCAAGCCTTTGTGGGCTGCCACGAGTTTGCCAACCTCAACCTGGTCCAGGCCCTCAGGTGAGTGACCCAAGGGACAGAGGAAAGGGACATGGCCAGCGGGGAGGGGAGGGAAGAGGAGGATTGGGGCTTCTCATGGCCACGGCTCACACTGCGGGTCACAAACAAAGAGGCAGGAGCAGAGAGGGGGCTGCAGGCGCAAAGGCCCATTGATGACAGGGTGGACTCGCTGGGCTGAGCGGGGTGAAGCCCGGCTCATTACAGCACAGGCGCTGTCACGGCAGGAGCCTCAGCAGCGTCCCCTTTCTGATCGCACACTCACTGTTCCACGGCTGCCACTGCCCTGTGGCCACTCCCTCCTGGTTTGGTGGTCGGTTGCTTATTGGGTCGCTGCAGCTGAAGGTGGACTGCACTTGCTATGACTTACTGTTTTCTAATGAGGGTGGGCTCATTACTGCTCACCTGGCAGTATATGGGCGGGGACCACACAGGTCGGAGCCCGACTTCTCAGTTCAGAGGCCAGCACTGCTGTGCGAGATTGGGCAAGTCACACACACACACACACACACACACACACACACACACACAGAGCCTATCCTTGCCTCCCTTTCCTCATCTATAAAAGAGGGGTCATTGCATACCCACCTCATAGGGTTGTGGGGATGTAAAGAACCTAGAAGATGGGGCCCCAAGAAGGGGCGATTGACCTGGGCTTTGAGGGGTGAGTAGGAGTGTGTTAGACTAAGAAGGGAGAAGCCACCACCACCCAGGCAGGGGGCCCCTTCCTCCAACTCCCTTGCTTTTTAAGGGACTGAGAGGAGAGGACTTCGCTTGCTCGTGAATGAATTCACTCACTCATTCATTCATTCAACAAGACTTTACGAAGCAGCTCCCAGGGGCCTGGGCTGGGGCTTGGCCCACAGGAGAAGGGAGAGGAGGGGATCATCCCAAGCCCTCAGGGAACTTGTCTGGCAGCTGTGGGGTTGTGGGGAAGCTTAGAGAAAGGGGGCTCAGGTGAGCGGAGGCACCTGCCCAGCGGAACCCATCCTCACCGCAGCGGATCACAGGGTGGGATGGGGCATGAGGTTTCCTCCCCCTGAAGCCAGAACCTGAACAGCACTGCCATCTGCGTATGCAGAGAGGGGCTCTGGAAGGAAGCCACCTTGCGGGTAGGGACCATGTGCCCAGCATCCTCGAGTGCAAATCCTGAGTAAGCTTCCCACGACCCTGGACATCAGGCCCAGACTTTCCATTGGCAGGATAGAAAGACTGTGCCTGGGAGGGGCCCCACCAGGAGGCACACCCATCGCCCCACTGACCCCTCCCTGTTCTCCGCAGACAGTTTCTGTGGAGTTTCCGGCTGCCAGGAGAGGCGCAGAAGATCGATCGGATGATGGAGACCTTTGCCACCCGATACTGCTGCTGCAACCCGGGGGTCTTCCAGTCCACAGGTGCCAAGCGCAGAGTGGGGGATGGGGCATTCAAAACCCTTCAGCTCAGCCAGATTCCATCTGTACCCACCCCAGGGGACCACAGCCACCCTGCTCCATCTGCCTTCTCCTCCCCTCCCATGGACACCCTCCTGGCTGAGCCCCAGTGCCACACCAGACTCTGCCGCGTGTGGAGCTGCCTTGGGCGTGGATCTGGGGCGAGGGGCAGGGTGTGATGGTGCAGGGTGCGAGGGTTCTAGGGCAGCCATAACAGCAGCAGCAGCAGCAGCAGCCCACCTGCAGGCCCAGGATGGCTTCTCAGAAGAGGGGTGTGTGTGTGTGAATAGGGTTTTGAAGGATGAATAGAAGTTCCCCAGGAAGTCGAAAGAGGCATTGGGGCAGGAGTTGCAGTGCGATCTGTCTCAGAACATGAGGCCACTGGATTGAGATGTTAGGGGAAGAAGAACTGGAAGGAGACCCAAAGGTGGTCTCCAAGCTTTCCTCCATAACCACTGCCCCCAGAGACCCCGAGGACAGTGTGGGACAGGCGTCTTTTGGGCTCTGAACCTCACAGAGCAGCCATAGTCACTCCCACTTACTGGGCACTGCACTGTGCCTCCTCTGCTTGGCACCTACAAAGCCACTTATTACTTACAGCAACTCTTGGTGGGGCCCAGTTGGCAGAGTGAGTTGCACACTGGAATGCCATCTTCAAGGTCAACAGTTTGAGCCCACCAGCTGCCCCCTGAGAGAAAAGTGAGGCTTTCTCCTCCCATAAAGAGTCAGAGTTTCGGAAACCCACAGGAGCAGTTCTACCCTGCCCTTTAGGGGCACTATGAGTTGGCATTGACTCGATGGCGGTGAGCTTAGCAACTCTGTGTCCACTGCCATTGAGCAGAATCCAACTCATGGCCGCCCGAAAGGACAAGGTAGAGCTGCTCCTGTGGGACTCTGAGACTGCCACTCTTGGCTGGAGTAAAGAGCCCTGGCCTCCGGAGAGGTGGCTGGTGGGTGTAAGTAGCTGGATTTGAATGAATGTGGTTGGCAGCTCAACAGGTCACCCACTCTGCCATCAGGGTTCCTTTCTATGAGGTCGCTGCTGCGCTTCCCCATCTTACAAAGTAGAGCCTAGGTCCACAGAGGGAAGGGGGCCTGTCCAAAGACACACAGACAAAAAGTGGCGGACCCAGGATTCCAATTCTCATCTGTTTAATTCCAAACCCTGCTAATCATAGACCCACATCTCAGGACCAAGCTCTTCCAGCCCAGGGCTGGCGTGCCCGCCACAACACACCCACTTCACCTTCCCATTCTCTGGCCTTAGCTTGGTTCCCTGTAACGACTGGGTGCTTACTACCTCACCCATAGGATACAGAACCAAGTGTGCCTCCTTAGGAAATGGAGAGATGGAGAGACCGAGAGTCAGAGCCCCGTGCCCCTCTCCAGCATAGCCAGGCTCTGGTTTCCACCACCCCCCCTCCCACTTCACTCCATTCATGACACCTCCCCTGTGCACACCTTCCTCCAAAGTAGCGGTTCTCAACCCCTTTCACAGGGGTCACGTGATTCATCACAGTAGCAAAATGACAGTGATGAAGTAGCAATGAAAATAATGTGATGGTTGGGGTCCCCACCACATGAGGAACTGTATGAAAGGGTCATGGCATGAGGAAGGTGGAGAACCGCTGCCTACTCCAACTACTCTCTGCAAAAACGCTTCCCTCCCTCAGGCTTCCGAGCACCCGCTGTTCCGGGGGCCTGCAGAGCCCGTCCTTGCCTCCCTCTCATCTCAGGCCACCTGACCCTGCTCTCTCCCTGGTCAGCACTGCCCAGCTCTGTTGACATTTGTGTCCATGACCTACCAGCTCTGCCAGCCTAACCCTCCCACAGGGACAGGGCCCCTCTCAGGTTGACTCACCAACGAACCCCCAGCCCACAGCAGGTAGTAGGCACTCAATAGGAAAGCGGGGGTGGGGGGAGGTTCTTTTTAAAGCACCAGATTTCATTCACAGTCCAGTTACCTGACCTTGGGCAGGTCACCTAACCGCCCCGCCTCTGTACCTGAAGAGGACTATGGTGTTCCGTGATAGAGCGCTCCCCTTCTACCTGGGAGGCTGGGGTTCGATTGGTGACCAACGCAGCTCCCGTGTAACTGCCACCTGTGCATCAGTAGAGGGTTGCACGTTGCTGTCACACGGAGTGGGTTTCCCCAGAGCTTTCAGACCCAGACGGACTAGAAAGAAAGGTCTGGTGATCTGCTCCCGAATGCCCACCCATGGAGACCCTCTGCCTCCCAACAGTCTGATTTCATTTCACAGGGGGTCATGGGGGGGGGGGGTGGCAGACTCTGGCAGTGAGGTGGCAATGTGGACAGCAGTGCCTGCCTCGTGGACTTGTCCTGGGGACACAGGGAGTTTAAAATGCAGGACCCATGCCAACAGTCTGGGTGCCGCTGAGATCAGAAGTCGAATCCTAGCTGTTGGACAAAGTAAGGCCAGAGGTGACAGAGTAGCCTCTCCTGACATTGAGGGAAGTCGGGTACTTGCCCAAGGTCAGCCAGAGAGGGAAGGGCACAGCAGGGACGCCCCTGCTCTGGATCAGTACTGAGAGCCTGATAAAAGGCCTGCCAGAGCACTTCCCCTGCCATCCCCTGCCTGCTCTGAGAGGGCGCGCCGAGCATAAAAAGGGGATAATGGAGCTCAACGCTGGAGCCCACGGTGCCAGCGGGATCACAAAGCAGAGCATGATTAAGCCGGAAGGGGATGCCAACAAAGCCTGTTCACCAAGGCCCACGGAGGCAGAGAACAGAGTGGGCTGGGGGCAGGGGGCGGGAGGGCGCAGCTGTGAGAGAGCAGAGAGATCTGCTTTCAAGGCAGAGAAAGGGGTGGGGTGGGGAGGGGTCCGGGGGCAGGAAAGCCAGCTGCGCCCAGGCCTGGTGGGCTCCCAGGGGCTCCTGCAGCGGGCACTCTGTTGGGAATGGAGGTCAGCCCAAACCGGGGGGTGGGGGGGGACCTTCGGGACCTGCAGCCAGGACTGTGACCACGGACTGCCCCACCCCTCAGACACTTGCTACGTCCTGTCCTTCTCCGTCATCATGCTCAACACCAGCCTCCACAACCCCAACGTGCGGGACAAGCCACCCTTCCAGCGCTTCGTGTCCATGAACCGCGGGATCAACGATGGCAGCGACCTGCCCCAGGAGCTGCTGTGGGTAAGAAGGGGCAAGCTTGCCCAAGATGGACAGCACAAGAGGGGCTGAGAGAGGGTGCTTCCTAAGACCCTCAGAAGGGGGCCTGTCCTGAGCTAGACCACCCAGAGGGGACCTGTCCTGAGCTAGACCAATCAGAGAGGGGGCCTGTTCTGAGCTAGATCACCCAAGAGGGGGCCTGTCCAGAGCTAGACCACCCAGAGGGGGCCTGTCCTGAGCTAGACCAATCAGAGAGGGGGCTGTCCTGAGCTAGATCGCCCAGAGGGGGCCTGAGCTAGACCACTCAGCGAGGGGCTTGTCCTGAGCTAGACCAATCAGAGGGAGGCTATCCTGAGTTAGACCAATCAGAGGGAGCCTGTCCTGAGCTAGCCCACTGGGCACAGGTGGGGAGAGTTGTTCTGAGCTAGCCCACTGGGGGAAGGGGTTGGTCCTGAGTAGACCACTGGAGGGGCTGGGGTTTGTCCTGAGACATCATCGTGGAGGCGCTGTGTGAGATAGATCGTTCCTTACATGAACCACCTAAGCGGGGCTCCTCTGAAGAGACCCTCCCAGAGGAGCACCCAAGTCCGAGTCCTCGGCTGTCTTCAGATGCACCACCCGCACAAACAAGGCTGGTCCTGGGATGGAAGTGCCCAAGAGAAGGCCCCATCTTGACAAGGGTGTCCAGAAATAGACCCCCCCCCCCCTAGGAGGACGCTCCCGGACTGTGACCCTCTGGTCACTCAGAGGAGCCTCCCTTCATGCTCGGAGTAGTTCGGAGCACCCCGATTACTCACCTCTCCAACTCTGTGCTCAGGTCCCTCGAGGGTCGGAGCCTGGGGCATGCGTTCATCAGCTTGAGACAGAGCCAGCAGAGCCTGGCAAACCCTCCGCCCGCGGGCCCAGGGACCCAGGCATGAACCTGGGTTGGCATGCGCCAACCACAGCCCCCACCCTGCAGAAGTTTAAGGTCTGGAGGGGGTGGGGAGGCAAGGAAAATGTGACTAGCAAGTCCTTTTGCTAGAATCCCGGAGTACTGCATGGAGGAGGTGATATTTGAACTGGGCCTTGACGGCTGAAAGGGTGTTTTTCCAAAAGAGAAGCAGGGAAGGGATATTCGATAAAGGAGGAAGCTACTGGTACCGGGTGGGTCGAGCTGGTTGGAAAAGAGGCAGGTGCCCAGTGTGGGTGACTGGTATGTGGGTATGTGTGGGCAGTGCTGGGCAGTGGGGGTGGGAGGCTGCAGAGGCCAGGGTCTGCCAGCGTCCTGTTACAAAGAGGTGAGAACCGTTATTTAAAGTGAGAGGTTCCAAGTGGGGAGCTGGTGGAGAAAACCAGCAGTATGGTTCAAGACCAGTCCCCGCTCGGATCCGGCCCAGACAGGGGATGACACCCCACCCTCCCAACTTAGCACTCGACCCATCTCCCACCTCAGGCGCCTGGGCTGGAGCCTGACTCCTGTATGATCCCAATGGCCCTGTGTTTGAGACCTATCGTGTCCCTGGCCACCACCATCAGGCCTGATCCCCCCGGATTGCTGTGAGGGGCTATCAAGTCAGTCCCGCCCCATAGCAACAGAACGAATCGCTGCCCAGTCCTGCGCCCTCCTCACCATCGTGCCTGTGCCTGAGCCCATTGTTGCAGCCACTGTGCCAATCCATCTCCTTGAGGGAGGGCCTTCCTCTTTGGGGCTGCCCCTCCACTTGACCAAGCACGATGTCCTTCCCTGGGGACTGGTCTCTCTTGATAACACGTCCAAAGTATGTCAGACAAAGTCTCGCCATCCTGCCCTCTCAGGAGCGCTCTGGCTGGACTTGTTGGTTCTCAGAGGAGGCTGTTATATCACTGGTGGGGAGGACTAATGGGCAGCTCAGACCAAACCCCCACCTCCCCCTGTGCCTGCAGGGTGACCTGACTCGCCTCTCCCAGCTCCCCTTCCCTCAGCCAGGAGAATGGGGCGGTGACGTCTGAGTCCACTGGCAGCCCTGGGTAGCAATTAAGAAATCATGGAAAGGGCACCGTTCCTGCCAGAACCATGGCACAGGCTCCAAGTGGTGGCTAGTGTCACTCGGAGGCCAATTAACACAAAGCCCAGGAGTCGGCCAAATGCCAGAGATTCGTGCCAGAGATTCATGCTAGAGGCATCTGAGGCAGGAGAAGGCTTCATGCTGGGCCTGTGGGCGCACCTGGCTGGCAGGTAATGGTTAACTACATCTGCGATGCCAACCCTGCCCGGTCCGCAGGTGCCCAATGAGCATGCTAAGTGCCCCCCTCCTCCCATGCACACTCCCCCGCCCCAAATGTCCTCAGCTGCTCCCTCCTTCTCCTTAGGTATTTTTCCAATTCCAGCCTTTGGTTAATAACAACGTGCTGCATTTGGATAGAGCTTGTACCTTTCCGGGTCTATTATCTCAATTGAGCTTCAAACTCTGCCTGGGAGGCCGCTCGCTCCAGAAGGGCCTATTATTCTCTTTGGCAGCCACTGGACAAGGGGCCACCTGGTAGAGAGAAGACTGGAGGACTGGACACAGAGTCACATCCAAGTCCTGGCTGTACCCCTTGAGGGGTGTGGCATTGGGTACAAGGCTTGACCTCTCTGTGCTCCCCCCTTCCCCCCCGCCCCGACATGGGGGGATTAGAGAAAGACCAGAGGCTTAACAAAAGGGCCAGGTGGCTAGAGTGGCTAGTCAAACTGTCCCAGGGCACGGCCGAGGAAGACCCCAGGGGTCTGGGCCTGCCATCCAAAGTTTCCACGCATGATGGAGGAGCGGGCCAGTCTTGCCCTCTCTGGGTCTCATTTGCCCCTCGTGTAAAGCGAGGTGCAGCTATTCCAAGGTAAGACCCTTTGCAGAAGGCTTCTGTCAGGAGTTGAGTCTGACTTGGACCTTGCTGACAACGTAAGGATTCTGCAACACTCCCTAAAGAGAGAACTGCAGGAACACACGGACTGGGAGGTGAGCACACCAGGGGAAGAGGGGAGCCCTGGTCATGACACTGACCACACACTGGTCCCCGAGAAGCTGAGCTAAAGCCCTCGGAGCTGATGCTGGGCAGATGGCTGGGGAATGCTGAGAGAGTAGGAAAGGGTCTAGGGGCAGAAGGGCACCAGAGGGGAGGGGTCTCCAACATCTCCTGTTGCAGGCTGGGTGGGAACTGTTGCCCAGCCAGCAAGCAACCACCCAGGCAGAGGGTTTCTGCTGCTATGGCCACCTGGGTTCGAGTCCCGGGCCAAGGCTTCCCACTGATTACAAAGCAGACCACTTCATCCCCCTTGGGGAGGGCGGTGCCCAGCTCCCACCATTCACACATCCCGCCCTGCTCCAACACAGGCGGGCACACAACATGGGCACATGCATGCTGTACCCAGGATGGAGGAAACTTCTGAATCCGCCTCTCCCCAAGAATAGCAGGACAGGTCATCTAGCCTAGCCAGGCAGTGACCTCAGTGAGGGGACCTGAGGAGGTAGTGCCCCACTCCCTGCTGGGGACTCTCATCTAATAACCTTCCAGGACTCACTGTTGGCCACTGACCAGAAGGGCTTTCAGGAACCCTAACCCCAGTGACACCCCCCCCACACACACACACAATCCACACTAGGGCTTGGAGGGGCAGCTTGGCACGGCCCTGCTCCCAGACATGCAAACCAGGGGCATTGAGTCGATGCAGGCCAATGTAGGGCTGTGCTCCACATGGTTTCCAAGGACTGGATTTTCAGCAGCACACTGCCAGGCCTTTCTTCTGAGGCACCTCTGGGTGAACCCAAACCCCCAACCTTGAGGTCAGCAGCCAAGGGCAGAGAGGAGGAAGCCCAGTGACAATAGCGGAGAGTGTGGCCACGTACCAGAATGGACTGTGTACCAGGCAGACCCCGACCACCTCAGACAGCAGCTACCACCCCCAGCTCACAGCTAAGGAGGTGGAACCAAAGAGAGGCAGCTGGCCAGCAGATTTAGTCTGTGACAAGTCTCAGTCTGAGCCAAGGGCTGCCTGGTGACCCGAATCCCAAATCCCTGAGCTCCCAGACCCAAGCGCATCTGAAGAGTCCTTCCCCCTGCAGAGAGCAGAGGGCAAGAATGGGGGGCAGAGGATTTGGCTGTAACCACTCCCTGGCTAGGAGAGTCTCAGCAACTATAACGGAAAAGATTGAGGATGAATTTGGCTTGAGGCTCAGCAAGATCCAGGTGCTCAGTGACCTGGACTCGGTTCCCTTTTCCTCCATGGGGGCTTTTCTCTTAAGCCAGCTCCCCCAGTGGTGGTGGAATTGACTCAGGCAGCTCTAGGTGTCCAGACCTCTTACCTCTCCCTGCCATTAGTAGATTCCAACTCACCGCGACCCTTCAGGCCAGGCTAGAACAGCCCTTGTGGGTTCCCAAGACCATAACTCTTTATGGGAATAGAAAGCCTCATCTATCTCCCTTGGAGCAGGTGGTGGTGTCAAACTACTGACCTTGCTGTTAGCAGCCTACGCTATAACCACTGCGCCACCAGGGCTCCTTGCACCCTAGCAGTCCCTCTGCTCCACAGTTCCAATACAAAGGTCCCAGGGTTAAGCCTCATTGGCTGGCCAGGGTCCCATGACTGTCCCTGAGCCAATCCTGGGGCCGATAGAAGGGAATCCTCTGATGGACCAGACAGAAGTCACTTGTACACTCCAGAAGCCTGAAAGGGGTCAACCCCACTGAGCAATCTGGACCAGTGGGGAGAGAAAAGCTGGGGGAAGGGGGGGTTGTATGGGATGGTGGGGGCTATTGGATTTCCGATCCTGTCCAGCCAGTCTGAGAAGATGGCGGGGCCCAGAGGCTGGGTCGGGGGCAGGGGCAGGGGCAAGCTTAAGCTCCTGCAGGGGAGCAGCTTCTGTTGACAGGTTTCAGGAAACGTGGGCAGGAAAATGTTGTTGTGGGGGCAGCATGTGCGAGCTAATAAGGAGCCAGCAGAGCTTTCGGGTCCCGCTGTGGGTTTTGTGGTCTAAGCGCCACTGGCTGCCTCCCCAATCTACCCCCTGCCCGCCTCCTCAGGCTTCTAAATATTTCGGGGCTGGCAGCTTTGCTGAGGGCCTACCTGGGAATTCCGGGGGCTCAGCTGGGCGTGGACAGGAGCTGGCAAAGAGCACTTTCAGACTATGCTGGGGGTGTCGAAGGAGAAACTGCTCCCTGCTCCTCCCCACCTCACACCCCACCACAAGGCTGAGCACCCCCCACCCACCCACCCCACTGCTCCATCCAGACTCAGGCTTGCCCCCTCATGCGGAAACCCTGAGCTTCCAGACCCGAGCACATCCGAAGAGGCAGCAAACACAGGGGCAATCAAGCCATTCTTGTGAACGTGTTCGTGTAGCAACCTCCACAAAACCACGTGAACAGCGGCGCATCCGGGTGCAACCAGAGGAAACGATTGCACTATCTTATCAGCACAGACTCAACATTGGGTCTGTTTCCACTGGGCTGGGAGTGCAGAGCCAGAGTCTGCTTCCTTCTGCTTTCCAGACGCCTGGGGGAATCTGGGCAGGCAGGCTGTCCTCGACAGACTTCCCCAGGGAGGCCCCCCAGCCTGGCTTGCATTCCTCTGATGACAAGGAGCTCACTACCCTACACAGTCGCCCCTTCCCTATATACATCGCTGGCGCTGGCGGGCTAAGGGTTGGACTGCTAACTGTAAGGTCGGTGGTTCACACCCAGCAGTCGCCCTGAGGGAGAAAGATGAGGCTGTCTGCTCCCAAAAAGATGGAAAGCCTGGAAACCCCTGTACAGAGTCGCTATCTGGCTAGGGGGGTTCTATGGCAGTGGGTTTGTGTTGGTGGTTGTTTTTAACCTGCTGAGATATTTTCTATGGCGAATTGAAATCGGCTTCCTCTGAACTCCTTCCCTGACCCTGTGCCTGAAGCCCACCCAGAATAGGTCACTTCCCTCTGCCTGGGAGAGGGGCCTTTGGGAGCCAAGGTCAGCACTTGCCCCCCTGCCACCCATCTCTCCTTATAGCTGTGCCTCTCTGCATAGACAGTCTGTCCCCTTCTTCTAGGCCAGTCCTATGAACAAGCCCACCTACCTATGTCTCCCCACCCAGGGTGCACCTGGCAGTCTCTGCTAGCACACCCCAGCGGGGGAAGACCTCTACCCCTCTGGCTGGTGTGTGTCTGTTCCAGCAGGTAGTGTGTTAGGTTCCCAGGCAGAGATCCTGTGTCCAACACTTGGGGTGGCACGGGGTGGCAGGCCAGGACCCCATCATCTGCACTGGAGGAGCTGCTGGGTGGAGCGGGAGCAGACTTGGACTTGGCTGGTGAGGTGGGAGGGGGCGATGAGCAGCCTCCTCTCCATCTTTCAGATCAGGGCCCTGCAGCAGAGAGGTTAGGACGCTGGCCTGGGGTCACACAGCCACATTGTCTGGCTCTGGTTCCCATATGTCAAAGTACTGACAGACTGGGGAAATGTGGGCAGGGCAGTAAGGTGGGGGGGCGGGGGGGAGCTCTCTCAGAAGCTGATCTTCACTCCCTCTACTCAAAGTAGCCCATGGTCTGGGGGAAGGGGAAAGAACCCTGGAGGGGTGGACACCCCATGGATCCACTGAGAGGAACCCGGAATCTAGCCATGAGCTAGCAGGAAGGGAGCACGGGGGCCAGGGTGAAAAGGCTTTCCAGCCCCAGAAGTTGCAGTCTGGGAAATCCACAGGGGCAGTCCTAGAGGGTCCCCATGCATCGGCACCCACTGGAGGTCAGGGCATTTGGTTTCAGGTTTAGAGTGGCCTGTCCAAGGCCTAATGGGTCAGGCAGACCAGCGTCCCACGTGAGGCAGACAGACGTCCCCTCACCTGGGCTCTGGCCCCGCCCACTCTCTTGGCAGAACCTCTTCGACAGCATCAAGAGCGAGCCCTTCTCCATCCCGGAGGACGATGGCAAAGACCTCACCCACACCTTCTTCAACCCCGACCGCGAGGGCTGGCTGCTAAAGCTGGGTGAGAGCCGGCAGGCGCCCAGCACGCGTGCAGGCTGAGGCACACGGGCTCAAAGAGGCACGCGTCGGACACATGCACTGACATGCCTACACGCACATATATGCGCCTGTACTCTCATGCACCCCCACGCACTCTCACACACCCCCATGCATCCCTCACACATCATCACGCACCCTCACGCACCCCATGCACCCCTGCGCACCCTCACGCACGGAGTCAGGTGGCCCCAAGTCTCCTGGGCTCCGCCCTCTGCTCGGCCCCACCCTGCGCATAGGTCCTGGGGTGGGCCAGCGGAGGAGGGAGGCCTGCAGGAAAGGAGAGCCCCACACAAACGCAGCTGCATTTCCGTTGCTCTCCCCGGGGGGCTGACCCAGGACGCTTGTGGGAGCTACCTTGTATTCAGGGTCCACCAAGCCCCTTGCTCAGCCCTGCCTGTGGGTTGGCTTTTCTGAGGAAGTCAAGAACCAGAGAGGTTAGGGAACCTGCCCCAAGCCACACAGCCAGCGAGCGGGAGGTGGTGGGGGTAGGGGGGAAGGGGCTGGGTGCCCCAAAGGAGGGGAGAGTGAACAGCAGGATGTGGCTCAGTGGTGGGAGGACCTGCCCCCGAAGTGGGACCCTGGCCGGCCTTGCTCTACAAGGGAAGCTGCAGGCGGTGCTGCAGGGGCGGGTACTGTGGTGGTGGGCGCTGTGGCTGCTGCAGAGTCTAGCAGGTGAAATTCAGGCTCAGGCCATCCCACACCCTCACCCCACCGCCCCACCCTCTCCCAGAAGCCTCCGTGACAGAGGCAGCCCAGTCGGGGCAGTAGCCTTTGGAGGCAAGAGAGATGGTTAGAGCAGGGACCGGGCCTGGGTGGATCACTTCTAGCACCTCCTGTAGGCCTGGCACTGGGACAGTCCTGCCCAACACCCTCATGCCCATCTGAGCCCTCCCTCCCTCTATGCCCACATCCCTGACCCTGCCACCCCTGCAGATTCTCAGCCCAGCTCCCCACACTGAGTGTCTGTGCTCAGCTGCTCAGCCTCCCTGGCAGCAGCCGTGAAGTAGGCTAGTCCCTCGGGAAGGTGCAGCAGACAGCGACATGGCAAGGTGCTCCAATTTGAGTCTCATCTCTGCTGTGGGCCCTCAGGCATAATTTAGCCTCTCTGGGCCTCAGTTTCCTCATCTGTCAGATGGGCTTGATAACAGCCCCCCTCCTCCTAAATGGGGTTAGCAAGGCAATGAGTGTTTGGAACGTCTAGAATGGTGCCAGGCAGATAAAAGATGGATGGCTTAGCACAACACCTGGCAGGGAGCCCGCCAGAGAATGGGTGCAGGGGTGATGGTCGTGGGGAGGTACTGAGGCCTGATGCCAGGGGAGTCTTGGATGCCAGATTAAAGTCAGGGGCAGCTGTGAAGGTTTCTGAGAGAGGACGCAGGAGGGAAGTGAAGGTGGGCTTGAAGTTGAGGTCCCTCTCCTCCAAGGAAGGGGCTGCTGGTGGCTAGGGGAGAGGCAAGGCCTGGCTGACGCCTGCTGGTCTCTCACAGGGGGGCGCGTGAAGACGTGGAAAAGACGCTGGTTCATCCTGACCGACAGCTGCCTCTACTACTTTGAATTCACCACCGTGAGTGGCGGGGGGCGTGTCCCCTGGTTCTGCCCCTCCCCACCCAGCCCTTTCCCATCACAGCAGTACATTAACCCTGGGTGGGGACCTGTGGAGATCATTAGCCCATCTCTGCGCCCATTTTACAGATGGGACACTGAGGGGTGAGTCAGACCTCAAGGTCAGGCCAGAGCTTAAAGCTTTCCCCCTCCCAGGGCTCCTGGGCTGCACAGAGCTGGGAAGGAGAGGCCACTCCTCCTTGGTTTGGGGAGCCCCAGGAGTTGCAACCCCACCCTAAGCCTGCAGGCTCCTGACCCTCTCCTCCCCCTCCCCCTCCCCCTGCAGGACAAGGAGCCCCGGGGGATCATACCCCTGGAGAACCTCTCCGTGCAGAAGGTGGATGACCCCAAGAAGCCGGTGGGTGTCAGGCTGGGTGCAGCCTGTGGCCAGAGCTGTGGGGGGCAGGGCTTGGGGAGAACAAGCAGCCAGTGGCCCCCTCCCCTCCATCCCCTGCAGGACCACCTACTCCCCCCCCCACACTCACCCAGAGCCCCATTGTCCCCTGAAAGAGGATGGGGCAAGAGCTACAGCTGCACAACCTGAACACTGAACATGCCAGGCCCCTCCTGCCGGGATAAATCCCGTTCCAGAGATAGGGAAACTGAGGCTTGCCAGGGCACACTGGCTTCCTCAAGGTCACCCAGCCAGTATCAGACAACTAAGCTCGGCCGTGCCCCTGGGGTTCATGGTCCCAGGGGTAGGGAGAGTGGCTGGAGGCTCGCCCAGGGCCTGGTGGCCACGCTCCCCCCACGCTGCCCTGCCTTCACCTGCTGCCTGCACCCCGACCCCCTACTCCCAGTTCTGCCTGGAGCTCTGCCTCCCTGGCTGCCGGGGCCAGAAGATCAAGGCCTGCAAGACAGATGGCGACGGCAAGGTGGTGGAGGGAAAGCACGAGTCCTACCGGATCTCAGCCGCCAGCGCCGAGGAGCGGGACCAGTGGATCGAGGCCATCCGGTGAGGCCCTGGGACGGCCCTGCTGCTCCTGAGCTGGTGCTTGCTCTGCACAGGGGATCAGCTGGCATGTTCCTCCCACCTGCCCCCTGACACGGACCCCGATGGAGGGGGGCGGTGTGGTTGCGGGGTTGGGGGGCTGGGTGGTGAACCGCAGAGAGTGCTGGAAAGGGCTGCCCCTGGTACAGATGGAGGTAGGATCTTCCAGGTGAAGGACTAGGGTGGGCCCAGACAAGTGGACAGGTCAATGTGGGGGCTGCCTGGTCCTGACAGCCTGGGGTCGAGAGGGTGGCTGCCCTGGTGGAGTAGGGGGGCCGGGAAGTGTAGGCCTAGCTGTGTGGGGGTCATGCAGACCAGGAAGGGTGGGGCTGAGCAGGGCAGAGCAGGCAGGGAAGGGGTTGGGCAGGCAGGCAGGAGAGGGCTGGGCAGTGCAGGGATGGGGCTGGGTTTGGGGAATAGGATGGCAAGGCCTTGGTTGCCATGGTGATGAGCGTGGGTTCCTCTTAGGGGCGACAGGAGTCACAGCCTGGCAAGCAGGTGAGAAAGGCCATGGCTGAGGGGACAAGGGGGACCTCATGGCACCACCTGCAGGCAGGGATGAGAAGTCACACACCCCTCCCCCCAGTGGATATCATGTCCCCCATCTTGAGCCTGGACGTTACCCATGAGGAGCAGCGGGAAATCCCCACTCCCCTCTACGTATAAAACAACTGAAACACTGAACACCCTGACATCCAGCGGACTGGCTCACAGCAGCTCTGAAGGACAGGGTAGAGCTCCCCCCCACCCCGGGAGTTTCTTTGACTCTAACTCTGTATGGGAGTAGAAAGCCCGTCTCTCTCCCTCAGAGTGGCTGGTGGTTTCGAACCGCTGGCCTTAAAGTTAGCAGCCAAATGCATCACCAACATACCACCAGGTCTCCCCAAAACTAAACTAAACTCACTGCCCTAGAGTCCATGCCGACTCCTAGTGACCCTGCAGGATAGGGTAGGACGGCCCCTGTGGATGTCCAAGACAGTCACTCTTTAAGGGAGTAGAAAGCCTCATCTTTTCCCCTTGGAGTAGTTAGTGGTTTCGAACTGTTAGCATCCCAACAGTAACCACTGTGCCTCCAGAGCACCCTCGGGTCCACAGAGGGGCGGGGCTTGTCCAGGGCCACACCTGTGGGTTGCAAGTCTGCTGGCCCCACCTCCTTCCTTCTGAGAGTCATAGGCAGGAGCCCAAAGGCAGGGATCCAGGGACCCTCTAGGGCAGACTTTCCCAGGCTCTCAGCTCTGACAGGGAAGTTAATCCAGCTCTTGCCCTGACCCCCAGATTCTGGCCTGGATTATGAGGCTGGATTCCCAGGCTCTCTGCTGCTCCCCGCTGCAGCAGGGCAGGCCAGCTGCCCTTCTCCCCCAAACCCCAGTTGGGCCCTGATGTCCTCTCTCCCCTCCCCTTCCAGGGCCAGCATCACCCGAGTTCCCTTCTATGACCTCGTCTCTGCTCGGAAGAAGAAGATTGCCAGCAAGCACTGAGCCGCTGGGGGAGGTGGCATGGGGGCCAGCAGCCTGAGAACCCTGAGACCGCCTCCCACTCCCAGGGCACCCCTTTGTGGCATCACCACCCGGACTCCGGCTGACAGTGAGGCAGGAGACGGAGCTCAGGAGGATGGGTTGGGAGCCTCTGGGGCTGAGTCCCAACAAGGAAGTTCCCTTGGCTGGTGCCCCAAATTCACTACAGCAGAAAGCAAGGAAGCCAGTTTCAGGGCCTGGGGTCCTGCCTTCTCTCTGGGCCTCAGTTTCCTAATCTGCGAAATGGCTGCTTGCACCCTGGCGGGCTGCCTGTCCTACACGGGGGGCCCAGAGGATCCCTGGGCATGTTCTCTCCTCTGCGAGGCCACCTCCTTCAGCCAGGACAGTGGATCTCTGCTCCTCTTCTCCCTGCCCCAGCAGGGCTTGTCACACACATCCCCGCAGTGGCACGGGTCTCCTCAGGCTCTCAGCCACAGGAGCGGTCTGGACTAGAGATGGCTCAGCCCCTTGGGACTCCGTAAGCTGGTCAGCCTCCTGCTCCCAGGATACCTCCCCACCGGCAGGAAACCAGGACTGCAGTGGGCCTCCCTCCCCCCTCACATGCCCCCAGGCGCTTCCCGTGACTGTTTGCCAACTTGGCCAGGCCCTGATTAAAGGCTGCCAGGGAGCCGAAGGCAGAAGTGGAGCCAGGTTTGAGAAAGTCCATTTGAGGGAGAGGGGCAGCTGGACCCCTGGAGGAAACTGTAGAAAGCATCCCAACAGAGGGGACACCCACCAGACTGGAGGTTCAACCAAGAGGCAGAGAGCGCAGCACTCTGTGGGCTGAGGCCATCAGGGGGGCTGCGTGGAGGGGGCAGCTGAGCAGGCAAGAGATGCTTTGCTTAAAGAAGCAAAGTCTGGGCCACAGCACCCCTACGGGACCACTTGCGGGGCCCTGCAGCTGTGCAGGACGGCCCCAGCAAGCCTGTCTACAGCAAGCCCTTCTGAGTGGAGCTGACAGCCGGAGCAGGCAGGGCCAGGCTGGAGGAGGACTCCAGGAGCAGGAAGCTCCTCAGAAGCACTGGCCTCAAGGGAACCTCTGGAGGGCAATTCTCTGGCAGACAACAGCAAGTAGAGATGCCTCTGCCCCACTGCCAGTCTGTGTGGGTGAGCAGGAGCCAGGTGGCTTCCCCAGGAGGATCAGCAGTTCCATGGGCATCCACCCACAGCTACACACGCACACACGCACACACATGCACACAGACACAGGTACACACATACATGAACACCTGCACGGCTCTCCATGGGGGTGAGACTGCCCATGGATGGGATGACTGCCTTGGGAGGTGGTGAGATCCCTGTCTGCAGAGGTGTGCAAGCATGTGGTGATGACATTGCAACCCTGGCAAGGGTCTGGGTTGGCAGCTTCAGGAGGAGCCAGTAGAGGCCTTGCGGGAGACCCGAGGACTTCCACAGACCGCTTTCGCTCTGTTTGGCCCCTGAAAGGGCAACCAGGAATTGTAGAAGGGGCACCAGTCTGGGAGTCAGGAGGACTGATGTCCTCACCTGCCTCTGGCACACACTGGCTGTGTGACCTTGGCCCACTCCTTCCCCTTTCTGGTCCTTGGCCTCGTCCATGGGGGCGTGGGCGGACTTGGAGATGTTCAGGGGATGAGCAGCTGTTCTAGAAACCATTCAGAGGCAAGAATAAAGCTCATGATTTGACTCGTGACCAGGGCTCTGTCCTCTGCATGGCCGCGTCCACCACCCCTGACTCCAACCTTCACCTTCCCACACAAGGGCAAGAGGGCCAGACTGGGACAGCCCAGGGGCAGGGCTCTCGTGTGAGGCAAGGACAGACGTGAGCTGGTTCTCCCCAGCCCAGGTAATGCCAAAAAGAACTCACCTAGGGATGGAGCTAGGGAATAAGCTGCCTGTCCCTGGAGGAATCCAAGCTCAGGCTGGCCTGAAGGATCACCTGGGCTGCTGCTAAGGGCTTTCATTGATCTGCACTCTCTGCTCTTTATTGAGCATCTGCTATGTGCCAGGTGTTACTGCAGACACTGGTAGAACAAGGCAGAACCCCTGCCTGCCAGGGTCCTGGCTTCCAGTGGGCCTGGGACCTTAGCAAGTGCAGTGCACCCAGTTCAGCCTGAATTAGTCCTATTCAGCATGGCTCAGCGGTCTCATTTGACCCGAACATACAGAGTCCCCGCTATTCCCCGAACTCCCTGCAGAACCAAGAGTCTGAAGATGACCAAGATAAAGCTTTTGTCCTCAGAAGACCCACCGATCCAGTGCGGAAGGCAGGTGTGAAGGACCTGTTACAGCCCAGGTGACACCTGCAGGGATGGGGCAGGTGCAGGGGCCGGTGGAGAGCTAGGATGGAGGGGCAGGGCAAGAGAGGCTGCTCAGAGGTGCAGAAGCCAGGCTGGGGAAGGATTGCAGGAAGCTGGCCTCTCTGCTTGTCTTCCCATGGGGCTGGGACCTCATCAGCGACCAAGCTGTGCACTCGTCCAACACAGTCCGTGTGGTTGGATGGAAGTCCACTCTGGGTTCAGGACCTCAGGGGAGGGCCTTCGGGCTGGGAGGTGGGCAGGACCTAGCCTCCCTTGGCTCTGATTCTTTGGCCCAGGCCTCTGGACTCCTGCCATTCCTCGCCGTGGCAGCAGGGGGAGCCCACCGCCCGCGGATGATACGTTAGCGAGGCTGCAGCCAAACTGGGGCCCAGACAGCGGCCACTTGCAGAAAAAGCCTCCGTCCAGAGAAGAGTCCTGGCCTGGGCAGGCAGGATGGGGGCCGGGGCACAATGCAGCTGGTCCACTAGACAACAGACACTCAGGGACCCTCCCGGGACACAGTCTAACCTACCCATCCTGGGAGGGGGCCTGTCTACTCAAAGCTCCCTCACCTTCCTGCCCTGGGTCCTCTAGTTGCATACCCTCTGTGAGCATTATTTCCCGCCCTGAGGGGCTGAACCCACGAACCGCATGATGCAAGCCTCTAACAGGGGCATCCATGTGCCAGGGCAGCCCAGACACGTAGGGCGACAGCCTGGAGAAATGGAGACTGGTGGATCCATCATGAAAGTCATTACCTGTAAGAACCCACAGGGGGCAACAATGAGACCCTCTGGGACCACAAAGCCGGTTCAAGGCCCCAATACCACTTTTGTTTATTCTCTGGGCCTTAAACACCTCTGTTTTCCCCTCCATAAAATGGGAGCATTAAAGGCCCTCGAACAGGGCTGGCACCTACTAAGGTTACGTGAGTGTTATTTTAAGGTAGACTGTTGCGTATGAGACAGGCTGGGCACACTGGGGGCGGGCAGAGTCCAGGTGGATGTTAAAGATCTTTGAAGGTGTCTCGGAGAGGTGCCATGGCAGATTAGCTAAGTGGGAGCCTAGGTCTCCCAGCCAAAAGGACTAGGAGGAGCCAAGACAGGCAAGCGGAGTAGAGCTAGGTCTTTCTGGAACTTCTGGGGCGCCAGGCACATGCACCGCCCTCACCCCATCCCACCTCCCAAGCAGGGCAAAGTTACAGGGGGCCCCAGAGGTGGAGGGGACCAGCCCAGCTGCTTGCTGATTGAGCTCCTCCACCTGCCTGCAGTTCTGACTGCAAACAGCTGGCCTCAGGGGTGCAGGGACGAACTGAGCTGCGGAACATCCGGCCATCCAGGCTGGGCAGACAGCCCAGCCCAGGCCAGGACTCAAGCTGTGGGATCTGCAAGATCATGCAAGGAGGGCCCCTTCCAGACACGCCCCTACCCCCACCCCCACCCTGGCTACAGAGAAGCCCCAGAGCTCAGCAGGTGCAGGGCCCTAGGCCTTGGTTGCCGGAGGGAGTAGAGGGAGTCCGGAGCTGGGGGCAGCCAGGAGGGAGCGGCAGGTGTGAGAGGGCTGGGGAAATTGATTTATTAGGGACAATGAAAGGAGCTAAATATGTTTGCCAGGCTCAGCGATGACTCATGCTTTCCCCAGGGGTCTGCTGAGTGAGAACACCAAAGAATCAAAAGCAGGACTCTGAACCCCAGCACCACCGTGCCCTCCTCGGGCACCCCCTTCCAGCCCAGGAGGGCCACCTACTGACACAGGAGGGTCCAGAGAGCCTGGCCTAGGAAAGCATCAGAGACCCTGCTCCTACCCACCCGCCCAACTCCCTCTCTGCCTTCCAGACCTCACCCAGGGCCTCTCAAGAGCAAAATCTGGGAGTGGGGTCCACCTCAAATTCCCAGGCCTGCCCTGGGTGCTGTGTGACCTTGGGCAATGGTTGGCCCTCTCTGAGCCCACATCTCCCCCGTGCAAAAGCCCAGGGAGTGGCCGGGGGTGAGAATGTAAGGTAATGATGCTGAGCTCTCTCTTTGGGGGCATCCAGCAGCAGGATGATGACCTCTCAACCCCCTGGCCCCACCCCTGCCAAGCAGACTGGTCCCCACTGAGTGCCCACCCCCACCCCTTTCCAGTCTGGCAGCATCATTCCACCAGATTCTTCTGCCTGGAGACAGCTGTGAGCAGTCTCCTCCACCTAAAATCCCGACTTCCCTCCAGGAGAAGCGCCAGACTACCTCCGTGGGGCCTCATTGGAGGAGAACATGCCGGAGCCTGGGGCTGGTGGTTCCTGGGCTCTGGGAGCAGGAGGATGAATCAGAGGTGATAGGAGGGAGTCATGGCCTTGTGGAGCCAAGTGCAGTAGGGGGGTGGCAGTGAGAAGGATGCAGATGGGAGCCTGGAGGAGGTGGTCTAGGAGGCTGGGGCTGGGAAACATCTGCCAGGCAGGGGGTTGGGCACTCCTGGTGTGACATGCATAGAGCCCCAAAGCAGGGCAGCTTTGGCAATGGGGGGGGGGAGGATGTTGCCACTGTTCACGGGGCCAGCCAGGAGAGGCCTGCCCCAGGAACAGCAGGGCGTGGCACGGAACAGAAGGGGCACGAGGAGGCTGGCCAGAGCGGTTTAGGCCTGGGGTGGACAATGGGGAGCTGATGAGGGTTGAAGCAGAGAGAGGCATTCAGGCTGTTTGGGAGTGTCCCCCTGTCTGCTTGTGGGGTGGATGAAGGAAGCCAGCTGGTTGGTCATCAGGAGCCCAGAAGCGGCCAATGAGGGATAGGATGGCAGCTAGGCTAGGGTAGGGACAGTGTGGGTGTGGAGTACAGGGAACAGAGGAGGCTTGAGCTAAGATCTATATGGTGGGGGGGGGGGGGAGAAACGCTCCATGATGTGCACCCAACCTGCCTGGGAAAGGGCGGGAGGGAGTAAGGTTTGGGAGGAATGAGAAACGAGCAGGGTCACCCTGAGTCTGAGGCCCCTTTCGGGGAATCCCAATTCTAATTAAACACTGCCCTTTTTGGTAGCCCAGAGCTACTGCACCACCAAAAGGTCAGCAGTTCCAACACACCAGCTGCTCCATAAGAGAAAGACGAGGCTTTCTACTCCCAGAAAGATGTCCTGACCTGGGAACCCCATGGGGGCAGCTCTGTTGTCACGAGTCAGAATCCGCTTGATGGCAGGGAGTCTGGATGTGTCACACTTGACGTGGCTCCCCATGCCCTGCCTCCACGCGGGGTGGCGTGGGCTGCCTATGAACTCAATGAGCCTGGTGGCCACCGAGGTGGTGGCAAGAGCTCAGCAGAGTACTGCTAACTACAAAGGTTGGTGGTTCAACTCCACTAGAGGTGCCTGGGAAGATCGGGCCCAGCTGTCTCCTTTAGAAAAGGCACACCCTTGAAGACCCCGCATGCGGAGCAACACTGGGTCACTGAGGGTCAGCACTACTCGCCCGCTGCTCACTGCAGTCACCAGGGCGTTTGTACTCGGCTGTTCTCCCCACGGCGGACTGTTTGAGCCCAGTGGTGCATTGGAAGAAAGGGCTGGCACCTGCTTCTGAATGAGTCATGACGCACACGCTTGCAGGGTGTGGGGTGGGGGGGCGGGGGTTGTCTCAGTACAGGGTCTCCCAGGGCTCTGGGCAGAAGTGCCATGGATACTGAGTGGTGCCAGCCGCCTTCTTCCAGGCTTAGTGGACGTCTTCCTCCTTCATGAAGCCCTCCCTGACCACTCAGCCCCCAGGGGTCCTATAAGAATCTGGAAGTTTCAGAAAATAGGGGGTGCTGGCTACATACCTCCAAAGGAGACCATACTCCTGATTTTGGCCCAGTCTGGCTTCCCAACAGTGCTGGCCTTGGGGAGCTAATCTTGTAGTCTAGGGCTCAATGGGAGCAGAGTACCAGGCTCTGGGCTGGGCTCAGATCCCCCTCTGCCTCAGGCCCATGAGCTTCCTGCTTCCCAGTCACCTGCTTCTGCAATTTGAAGCCCTGATGGCCCCATGGGTTAAACACTGTGCTGCTAGCCAGGAGGTTGGCAGTTCAAATCCACCAGCCACTTCACAGGAGAACCATGAGGTGGTCTGCTTCCATCTTACAGCCCAAGAACTCCAAAGGAAATGCTTTTTCCTTCTGTAATGAATTTCCAGCTCTGTCCAGAAATGCTTCAGTCGGTAAGATCATTCTTCCCTCCCTTCCAGGGGAAACAGGATCCTGAAGCTAGTGGGACATGCCCCTGCCACCCAGCACGGAGGCTCCCTGAGAAAAACAGAGACAGAGACCCCAGGTGAAGGGGCACACACCATCCCCTCCCTCCTCCAGGAGGTGGGCAGCGTTGCTCCCAGTTACCGAGACCTGGGGCCATGCCCCGAGGCACAGCACCAGGCAGTGGCATCCGACCATGGGCTTGTGGAGGCCGGTGGGTCCAAGCCGGCAGCCGGGGTTGATTAGCCCTCCATCTTTCTGCCTTCATTCCTCTGAGGCTGAAGCTTAGCTCTCTTCCCCTTTGTCCTCTCCCAGGGGGTTCTGTTTCATAAATAAGAACCCAGAGAGCATCCAGCTGTCACCCAAATGAATTATCTTTATAATAAAACCACCCCCATTAAAATAAAATAACAATGAAAGAGGATCGTGGGGGGTGGGGGAGGAATTAGGTAATGCAAGCAACCAAATTCACCGCCATGGAGTCCATGCCTACTCCTAGTGACCCCATAGGACAGGGCAGGACTGCCCTGTGGGTTTCCCAGACTGGAGCTCATTATGGGAGTAGAAAGTTTCATCTTTCTCCGGAGGAGCCGGCTGGTGGTTTCAAACTGCTGATGTTGAGGTTAGCAGTCCAACTGGTAACCACTACGCCCCCGGGGCTCCTTATGCAGCAAACAACAGGAAGACAGGAAAATGAGACCCAGAGCTCCTCGGGCCAGCTGGTGTCAGACAGAACTTCACCGTTCAGAAAGAAGCCATATGTTAGACCCAATCCAGTGCCCTGGGGCTTCATGCCAACACCTGGCAACCTCCTGTGCACCAGGGCTGGGCTCCAGGGGGTTTCCCAGGACTGGTTTTTCAGAACAAGATATCCAGGCCTTTCTCCTGAGGCACCTCAGAGAGCGGGAGAGATGCACACCTGCCGCTTTGCAGCTGGCACCGCGGGGAGGTCTGGCCACTCTGCAGGGATGCATTGTTCTGTTTCCCGCGGCTTTTCCTTCTTGTTGGGTGCCGTCCAGGTGATGCCCAGTCATGGCACCCCCGTGTGAGCGGGTCGATGTGCCCCCCCACAGGCTGTGGCTTTGCAGAAGCACGGAAGCAGAACCCCCCTTCCAGGCCTTTCTCCCTCAGTCTATCAGGAGTGTTCAAGCTGCCAGTTTTGAGTGCCTAATTGCTGCGCCAGAAGGGTCCCACGATCTTTCCTTCTTGGGGTGATATTTCGACACCACAGACCAAAGGGAAACTGACCCACAGGGGTCCCCAGGCTGCCGCCTTACAGAAGCCCACGGCCCACTGTTCTCTCCCATTCCGCAGACGGTGGGCCCCGATTAGCGCCCCCCAGAGCTCAGTGGCGGCATACGCAAGAGTCTGCACCCGGCTCCTGTGGCTGCGTGCCCAGCAGAGCTCCGGAGCTCCGGAGCAGGGGTATCGAGGAAGGTTACACAGCACAACCGCTAGGGGACCGAGCTGAGGAGGGTGGTCTCGGCAGCTGGGACCCCTGGAGCAGGGAGCCACCGCTTCCCAGAGACCGAGGGCTTCCAAGGCTGTGGGTCTTGGTGGGAACAGACAGCCTCACCTTTGAACTGCTGGCCTTGCAGTCAAGAGCCCCGTGCTCCTAGCAGAACGCAAAACCGAACCGAACCCGCTGCCGTCGAGTCGATGCTGACTCCGAGCGACCCTCTAGGATAGCGGAGAACTGCCCCTGTGGCTTTCCAAGCCCGGGACTGTCGTTCTCCCGCAGAACGGGTGGTTTCAACCCAATGCGTCACTCCGCCGCCAGGGCTCCTGGGCTCTGACACACAGTACTTGTGCTAACATGTCACGGGGCCCAAGCAAATCGCACGGTCACTTGACTTCAAGGAGTGGGGGATGTAGCATCCTACCCATATCAGCCCTGGGGGACCCTCACTCGTGATTGCTGGTCCTACCCACCCAGAGCCTCCGACTCAGCACTATTTTTGTGCTGTTTGGTTTTTGCATCTCCACCAAGATCTGACGCAGAAAAAGGTGTAGCCGCCACCGCCACCCAGAGACAACTCACATCCCTGCCTCTAGACGGGTCAGCAGCAGCCTGACAGCGCAGAGGGGACTGGAGTGGTCTAGGATCCGCCCTGGCCCACAACCAGCACCCAGGGAGGGGACTACTCATAGCAGCCAGCAATGCAAATGGAAACCCGGCTGCAAAAGATCTCTTTATCGGGTCAAAAAGCAAAGCTGTCACCTTGAGGATGAAGCCATTCCTGCCCCAAGCCAGGGTATTTTCTTTAAATCACTTTATTGGGAGCTCGTACAACTCTTATCACAATCCATCGATCCATCCACTGCGTCAAGCACATTTGTACATTTGTTGCCATCATCATTTTCAAAGCATTTTCTTTCGACTTGAGTCCTTGGTATCAGCTCATTTTTCCCCTCCCTCTCCTACCCTTCCTCCCTCTCTCATGAACCCTTGATACTTTATGAATGATTATTCGTTTTTCAAGTCTTACACCAAGCCAGGGTATTTTCAATCTCCTCTTGTGCTTGCAAAAAGCCAGACCCCACCAACAAAAGGCAGATGGAAGAACGGACACACTTGAACCACGACGTGGAGGAAGACTACTAAATACACAAACGGACTGCCAGGACAAGGAGCCAGTCTGCTGTGCACGAAGGGCAACCAGGATATCCCTTGGAAGTGAGGATGACCAGCCGTCACCTCTCATGCTTTGGACATGTTGACGGGGGGGACCAGTCCCTGGAGAAGGACAACAAAGGTGGCCAAGAAGGAGGGAGATGCTTAGTGAGATGGATGGGCTCGGGTTCCAGCACAGGGATGATTCTGCGGATGGTAGAGATCCTGATACCCTCTGCTGTACAGCCCTCTCTAGAGTCTTGGGAAGCAAGAATGCTCCTTTGAGGACTAAGATGCACCTGACCCACGCCATGGCCTTTCCCATCACCTCATAGTCAGGTGAATTGAACGGACATTGAATAAGGAAGACTGAAGAAGACTCGATGCATGTGAACTGTGGTGCTGGAGAAGAGTACTGAAAGTGTCAAGGACTGCCGAAAGGACGGACCGATCTGTCCTGAAAGAAGTGTGACCAGAGTGACCTTTAGAAGCAAAGATGGCGAGCCTTCATGTTACAAACTTTGGGTGCGTTGTCAGGAGAGACCAGCCCCTAGAGAAGGGCATTCTGTTTGGTAAAAGGAAGGGGCATGAGGGGGAGGAAGGCCCTTGTGGTAGTTACGTAATCTGGTGTCAATTTGGGAAGGGGTGGAGTCGAGCCTGCCGATCTGGTTGCTGTGTGATGACCTCATTTGGAGGCAACACAAAGATAAATAGCTGACTGGAGGCGGGACACACAGACTCTACCCTGCTTCATTTTTCTGCTGACAAGGTACATGGAGACCCCTGATGGAGCCGGAGCCCTGGAGCTGGAGGAGTCACACGGAGATCCACGCCAGCACTGAGATGCTCCCACCCCCACTCGATCCACAAGACGTTCCACCCACTGGCCTGTGATCTTCCTCCGTTCAGCATCATTGCATATGGACGCATGAGTCTAAAGAGGAATTTACGGACTGGTATTGACGTACGGGCTAATATTGTAGTTACGGACTTGATCTGGACTGGGCTGGGATGTTTTCTGAATGCACAATTGCTCTTTGATATAAAGATCTCTCTTACACATGAGTGTCTCTGAATTTGTTTCTCTAGTCTACCCGGACTAACACAAGCCTTGAGGAGATGGACGGACACAGCGGCTGCAACAATGGGTTCAGGCATGGGAACCGTTGTGAGGACGGCTCAGGACTGGGCAGTGTCTTGTTCTGTGTGCATAAGGTCGTTATGGGTTGGGACCAACTTGATGGCACCTAACAGCAAGACCAACAGATTCGGGCCGTGGTTTGCAGGAATGTGGGTTGCCATGGGTCGGAACCGACTGGACAGCACCTAGCAACAACAGCAGCCCGTCCCAGGTCATTGCACCTGCTCCTACCTTATAAACACACAGGAGGCACCGCCCAGCTGCTCACTGACTGTGGCACCATAGGCAAATTCTGCCACGAGCCTCTCTCTCTGCCTCAGCTCCCTCTTCTGTGACGGAGAGGAATCACCAGGGGAGCTCTGTCCAGAGAGGCAGACGTGCAAGAGTGCCATTGGAGGGCCTCTTACTTATTCAGCCATAGATCAAGAGAGCTTCGTGGTTTAAATTTTTAAAAAATCTATGTTCGCATGCACACCGTGACATTTATCAAAATGCTCGTGTCGTCTCCGTCCCCAGGGGAAAATGAGCTGGTCTTTCCCGTGTGCCGGTTAAGTACTATGTTTCCTTGTCCTGCGGATGGGCCGCTCCTGCCCTTTCCCAGTTTATCTGCAGGTATTTCCGACCGTCCTTGTCACTCTGCCTGGGCTGTGACACAGCAGAGATAAAAGATCCCCGGCCCCTCTCGCTTGCTACAGAGTCTCTTCCCCCGGCTTCTCCCTTCCAGGCTGCTGCCACTTGCCTGTCTCCGTTTTTCTGGCTTCCAGAATGTCCCCATGCATCTGACATTCCCATTTTCACTTCCTCGGTCACCTCCGATGTACATGGTATCCCTGCTCTGGAATGCAAAAGACATCAAAGAATTGGATTTTTGACTGATGGAATTTGGGGCACCATCGGGGGGGTGCAGAGGGGGCGCCCTCCTGGCTCATCTCAGACCTACTGGTCATGAGACAAGGTTCACTACACCTGTCCTAGCAGGAGCCCTGCTGTTGTAATGGGTACACGTCGGGCTGCTGACTGCAAGGTCTGCCGTTCGAAACCAGTAGCAGCGCCTTATGCTCAGGCCTGGGAACAATTGTGAGGATGGCGCAGGACTGGGCAGTGTTTCGTTATGTTGGGTGTGGGGTTGCTATGGGCCAGGACTAACATCAATGATAGATGCTTCCTCCTTGTGAGAATGGTGGAGCTCTCTGCCCTCACAAAGAGTTCGCCTCGGAAACTCGCAGGGCAGGGCAGGTCTACCCTGTCCTACAGGGTCACGGTGAGTTAGAATTGATCCCATAGTAGTGAGACCTGCTGGAAGAGAGCCCACGTGGCACTGTCAGGTAAGCCATGGACTGCTACCCACAAGGTTGGAGGTTCAACTCCACCGGTCACTCCAAGAGAAAAGAGATGGGGCCATCTCTGGAATTCCCTCCAGGGGCAATTCCACTCTGTCACTTGAGATCAAGTCCACCTGGAGGGATCTGGAAAGAAGCGCCTGGTGATCTACTTTGAAAAGTTAGCCATTGGCCGCAGCCTGGTGGGACCCAGTTCTCACTGGTGCGTGTGGACCTGTGCAGCCTGGTGGCCAGAGTCTGAGGTTTCTTTCAAGGGGGTGAAAACGGGCCCCTGGGGGTCCAGCTTTTCACCCACAGCACCTCGCTTCGCCTGTTTCTGCTTTCTCATCTCTAAAAAGGGGTGCTGACATTGACTAGTGCAATGATGCCAATTGGACCCGGCCCCCCAACAGCTTCTCCTGTTTACATAAATATCTCCAGGCCTCAGTGGAAAAGGACCCCAAGGCTCAGAGTCCCCAAGTCCAGCCTCCTGAGTGAAGCCTGGCCCCCTCAGGCGCTGGCTCCCAGGAGGGGGTGGGGATGGGGGGTGTCAGCATCTGGTCCCCAGGAGGCAGCAACACCCCCATCCATGGGTCCCCTTCCCCAACTTGCAGTTCCAGTCAGATGCCACCAGGCGCCTCCAGACAAGTGGCACCTCCAGGGGAGCGGAGGGACCTGATTTCCATAATAATCAGCCTGGATCTCGCTGGCAGGCTGCTGAGACGGCTGCCACCCGCCCACCGGGGCGCTCCCGCTGGCGGCCTCGCACTCCCCGCAGCCTCCGAGGGAGCTTCATTTTTAAAAGCCTTCAAGGACGCAGCTGGGAGACTCCCAGGGCGTCCTCGTCCTCGTGAAGGAGGCGGTGGGTGCGGGGGTTGAGGCAGGCGGGCGCAGACCAGGGCTGTGGAAACTGCGGCGGCAGAGGGCAGAAGCAAGGGAACCCACGCTGAGAACGCCTGCCCTGCTGAAGCCCTGAGAGGCAGGGCTGCGAATGGTCGGCAGTTCGAAACCACCAGCCGCCTAGCCTGCCCAGCTCTGGCACCCAGCGCCAGTCCCTGGGTGTCAGAGCACGACATGGATGCTCAGCAGACGTTTCCTAGATGGCTGAATGGATGGGTGGGTACTTTGTTTGATCCTTGTATCCATCCCCTGCACTCTGACCTGACCCCACCCCCCACCCCACCCCAAACTGCCTCCACTTCATCCTCCACCCTACAGCCAGGGTGACTGGGCCACACAGGGTGACTGGGTCACACCTCCTCTCTGGGGCCTCACTGCCCACCCCCCACCCTCACCCCTGTAATCCTCCAGTTGGAGAAAATATGGATCAGGACCCTATTTGGAAGAACAAGTTAATTCCAAAAGGGATCATTCGAGGTGTGAAGCCTGTCTTCTGTAAGGACTTAGCTTCGTCAAGATACATAGCCCATTGCAGAGTCAGGGGCCTACAGTTTGGTCACAAGCCTGAGACAGGCATATGCGAACCATTTCATTACACACAATTATTACAGCAATCAAGAGGGCCGATTCCGTCTGTAGAGCAGAGGCCAACCAGGAACCAAGACCAATTGGGTAACTCACTATTGGTAGCTAAAAAGGCAGAGTCGGGCACAGGAGCGATTGGATGTCACCACACATTCTTCAGGCAGATGTTTCTAATACCTTGTTCGCCGTGTCCTGTGGTGCATATCCAGGTGTGGCCCTAGGTATGAGCAATCCCACAAACCTTCCTGTTGGCCCAGAAGGAAATAAAGAGAAACCCTATTCTCTCAAAAAAATTCGGCAAGAGAGTCTAAAGATTTCTGGTGGACTGGAATTCCCGCTGCAATATCACTCACCATTGTAGCCCAATGTAACACATACATTGTGAATCGATTTTTTGAAGCCGTGGAAGGTCCATTCATTGTTGGCTGGAAGAGCTCAAAGGACTGCCCAACCCGTCTGAGGGTTTTTGGCTGTTGGATCATGCCGTGGTGTAGAGTCTCTCTTCGTGCTGATCCAGGTCTTGAAATCACTAGCACAGGGTAGCCTTTCTTCCCAGGAGTAGCCATCTAATAGATTACCTAAAAAGCCCCCAAATGCACTGGCTCGTCATATCCTAGTTATTTAAGCAGGATAATATCCAAGCATAAGATTCATTACTTGAGTTTGGCTCTTTTATTATGGAATAACTTGACCCTCCACCCAAAAAACAAAACAAAACAAAACAAAAACACATATCCATTAGGGGCACAGAACATGTAACTTCCAGGATGATTACGTGGAAAGAGGATGGTTTGATTGACGTGCTCAAGCCAATTTTTCTGCTGGAGAATCGTTACAAAGGAATAATCATCCCATCCTTTGTGGGTTCCATGGTCTGATACATGAAAAGGAGCAAGTTGCATAAATCTGTTTTATTTCCCTGTAGGCAAGCTGGTAGTTTTGTTGCCTGTGTTGACTGGAAAGTCATTTTGGCAAGTATAATAAGAAAAGGTTTATTTTGCCCTCAAGCATTTCTGTATTCTGTCTATGATGTGGGCCAGACTAGAGTGGTACCTGAATTTGGGCCAACCACCCCAAAGGGAAACACACGAGCCTAACACGCATGGCTCATTTAAAGGTCATGTTGAAGCTACTGGCAGCACTGGGTACTAGACTGTAAGGAAACACCGATGCTCTTGAATTTTCAGGCCCAGTTTGTGAAAGGAATGGTAGATCCAACCGTCAGTCAATTCACTAGCACGGCCTACTGATTGGGCTAATTTAGCAAATGCACTTTCTCTGCAAGCATTAGATGAAATTGTTAGGGAGTGAAGGATATGGCTTAAATAGACGTTCACGGTGACTAAAGATCACAGTCAGTGAGACATATAGTAAGGCCGGTAGCATACAGAGAGCGACAGCTACTAAGTAAGGTCCACGCAATCGGGCAACACACATGAGGTCTAGTTCCATGACCTTGGGGCCGGTTGTCTACATCCATGGTCTCGCTTCTGGGTGACTTTGGCACCAAGTCTGAGATCATCTACTGGTGTATCCATCGAATGATTAGAGTGAGTTACATGTGTACCCATGGGGCGATGTTGCCGATCAGAAACACGTGGAATGGCCCTTCCAGTAGGCTGCTCAGCCACAGCTCTAAGTTTCCACTTTGGAGCTGAAATCTCCAGTGTACCCGATCTTCAGGTTCGAGACCACTGTTAAATAAATCTGGTGCCTCAAAATGTTCATCTCTGGAAACTTGTTCTACCTGTGAGACACAAGCTTCAGGGCGGGCCATCTGTCCTTAGCCATCCTTAAGGACAGCTGCCTTCCCAGTGTGCGGATCTGTGTAGTAATGTGACTTATGAGCATGGGTCTTCCAGGGACCAGCTCTTGAGGAGACTTCCAATGGAGAGGATCCCAGACTTAAGGACACCAAAGGAAGTACTTTAGGCCATGCTGCTTCTAGGCTCTCAGGGGGGTTGGCCACTGTTGCTTAATAATCCCATTGGTGTGCTCTATCAATCCAGAGGGCTGGGGATGATCGGGGTACACAAAAATTAGATGACTAGAAAGATTTTTTTCAAACTTCTTTCATAATTTGTCCAGTAAAATTAGTCCCCATGTCACCGTGGAAGGTGTTGAGGGTACCTCATAATAATATGGTAGTCTCAAAAACAAACAAGTAATATGGTCATCTCTAGAACCTTCTAAGCAGCAAATATGCCTGTTGTTTGGAAAGCAGGGTAAGCATACGTCCAATGAGAGGACACACAAATCATTACTTATGCAAATGTATAACCCACAATAAAGGCAGTTTAGTGAAATCCGGTTTTTGTTCCAACACAGGACCCAGAGGTGGAGGAAACGCTCCTGCTGTGCTTACAAGGGTTTTCTAGATGGTGTCATGGCCGCATGACTAAAGGTTTATGTGCATAAACCTGTTTTACTGCATGGCAGAACCCACCCACACCCCACACCCCCACTCCGCCACCACCAATGTTTCTCCATAATTTGAGTTATTTTACCAACAGTATTATGACTGATAGAACCAGATGTGTGCAGCATAGACATCTTCTGGCTTTCTGTCAACGTAAGCTTTTCTATTTAATCCCATCCATAACTTGAGATTTTTATCATACATCCACTCATTCAATTCCTCAAACCAAAATTCAAATGTTCATGGAATCTAGACTCTGGAGCATTGGAGACTGTATGACCACCGCCCCACCTCCCCCCAGAAAGCAAAACTATCAGCAGAGGAAATGTTTAAACCTTGCAAGGAAATACCTCCTCTGGTGGTGCATGCGGTCAGTGCATAGGCAAGAACTTGTATGTTCGGGGCAGTGCCTTCGCTCATTCTGTGCATAGGTAGCTCAGCAGAGGTTGGAGAGAGATATTTTACAACAGCTCTAGCAGCGTGATCTGTGGATGCATTTCCTTTAACCTTGGGAGAGCTTTCTAATACATCAGTATAAGTAATTACCACATCTCCAGCTTGGTAAGAAAAATAAAAAAGTAATTCACTGCCATCAAATTGATTCCAGCTCACAGTGACCTTACTGAACAGAGTGCAACTGCTTCATACGGTTTCTAAGACTATAAATATTTTTGAGAATAGACCACCTCATCTTTCTCTAATGAAGTAGCTGGTGGGTTTGAACTGTGGGCTTTGAGGTGGGCAGCCTGAAAATTAATCCATAGCACCACCAGGGATTCTTTAAAAGTCCTTTGAAACGACTCATCAGTTAATAAAACGACTGTGTTAGTCTGGGTACTTTAGAGAAACAAATCCACAGAAACTCATGTATAAGAGAGAGTTTTATATAAAGGTTAAGTGCGCATCAAGAAAACATCCCAACCCAGTGCCGCCCAAGTCTCACAAGTCCAACATTAACCTATTAACCCATATGTCCAACACCAGTCCACAAAGTCCTCATCCATCTCACAAATCAGACGCAATGATGCCGACTGCAGGAGGAAAGCCGAGCCAGTGAATGTGTAAGCAACTCAGCTCTGGCAGGGATCTCCGCATGGCTGCTCCAACACCCAGGGCTGCATCGGGGTAGGTCCATGTGGCCTCTCCTCATGGATGTCTTGCAGGAAGTGGTCCTTGCCAGCTGAAGCAGGGAACTGGCTAAGGCAGCTGCACCCTGGTCCGACCATCAGAAAGCAAGAAACCTGAGAACTAGAAAAGTGAGGCTCACTGAGCCATTTATCCCTCTGCCCTTCAATTAACCCCACATGTGTTTATCAGCCAGGTTGGCACAATAAACTAACGACCTCAACAACTATGTAAAGGAACCCTTTTAAGGTCGGCCCTAGGAATTCCCAGTTGGTCAGTCAAACATAAACACCCATCGTCAGTTGTTCATCAGGCAAATGTGGTTGCACAGCAGGATGAAGTGGTCTGCTGCGATGTACACGCATGTGCAGAAGGGGTTAAGAAAAAGAACGTCATAGTAGTGAGTCAGCTAACAGAGAGATGCTGAGCACACGCAGGGTGTACGAAGGGGTCTATGGATTCTGGAACAAGCACGCCTAAATCATTGCTTATCACAATGGCAACAGTGGCTTTGAGCAGCTCGGCAGTATTGTCAGCCACTCTCAAGCCAAGTAGACAGGCTATGGCTACAGGATCCAACCAAAGGCTCGTCCATCTGGCTGGTCGCTTTTTTTTTCTCTATGTGATTGAGTAAAGGACTCCTAAGGAGGCACGTCCACTTCTTTCATAAACAAAGAACGAAAAAGGCTGCCCATAGCTCCCCCCGAAGTCAAACTCACCATCATCAAGTCCATCCCAACTCACAGCGACCCTGTCAGACAGGGTAGAACTGTCGTCGTGTGGATTTCCGCGACGGTAACTCCTGTCTTCCGCTTGCGGAGCAGCTGGTGGTTTCGAACTGCTGACCTTGTGGTTCGCAGTCCAACGAGTAACCGCTAGGTAGGCTGAAAGCCCGGATACTGGTCCAAGACCTCCCACGTTCATGGGCGTGTTCTATTTGCTCAGGAGTCCATCGCAGACATGCTCGGTTCCCTGTTTAAGTAAAGCGTTCCGTAGCGGAGCAATCAGAGCAGCTTCAGAGCCCCGTGTGGCAGTAGCCGCAAAGGCCCCCAAACCTCTAAGGAGATGTGGTTTTCCTCTCCTTTTTGTTGCACTACGGAGAGTCACCTATGGTTTGAAGGGGTTTTTTGTGGATAAAATTGTATCCCCGTGATGCAAGAATGTGGTCTAAATATTTCACTTTAGTTTAAATCAATTGAAGCTTATCTTTAGAGGTGTTGCCTATTAGCGGCTGAGCAATTTAAGCAGATACATAGAATCTTCCTCATGACCTGAGCAATCCTGTAACAAAGTAGCAAACCATCAAGACATTAAAGAAGGAGAAAATTATCTGGGGAAAAAAAGGAAGCCCTCTCTTCGTTGCAGACTTGGGAGAATAGCGTGGAAAGAATCAGTAAAATGTGCGGCATGACAGTCCAGGTATATTGGGTGTGAGCCCTACAGGAACACAAATATCGACTATCTGGGATATGGACAAAAGCATTGCCGTAATGGTGAAAAATAAAAATGTAGCCTAAGGAGGTATTTGACACAACAAAAGATGAGGATTTGCAACTAATTGGGATCAAGGAATCACTAGATAATTGGTAGACTTGAAGATGTCTTGAAGACATCTCCCGCTCCTTCCGTTGCTGTGATGCTCGGTGCCACAAAGCCGGTTCCCACGCGTGGCAGTCCTACGCGTGACAGACAAGCCACCACCTGGTCCTGCACCTCCTCACACCTGTCCCTGTGTTTGACTCCTTCTCCTTTTATAAGCCGTCGTGTCAAATCCACATTCTCGACGGTCTTCCTCTTCAGCGCTGCCCCTCCACGTTACCAAGCACGATGTCAATGCAGGGACTGGTCTCTCCTGATAATGTCCCAAGTCTCACCTCCTTCCTTCCGAGGAGCATTCTGGCTGAACGTTTCCCAAGGCGGATTTGTTGATTCTTTCGCAGCCCGTGAACTTTGACTATTTCTTTGTTGTCTGCACCACCATTCAACTGCATCTGCTCGTCTTTGATCTTCCTTGTTCACGTCCAGCGTTCCCATGCATCCGAGGTGATTGAAAATGCCTTGACTTGGCTCACGCTCATCTCAGTCCTCAAAGTAACCTCCTTGCTTTTCACCGCTTTAAAGAGGTCCTGTAGAATTTATAGCTATAGAGCCAATAACACGTTTTGCTTGCTGAGTGGCATTTCCAGCCCTTTAGCAATAAATTACTCCGCTCTAGGAGTTAACCCTTGAAGTGTCTCCTATCTTAGAATGTATTAGAAAACACTGGAGAGTAGTTTCGTTGGGTGCGTCAGTTGGGACTTGAATTGAGTCAGCACCATGAGTCATACTTGATTCAAGGACAGTGAATTCGGTTTCTCTGTATTCTTCTCACATCGCTATGGTGGGGAGGGAAGCTCATAAGACTGGGGACAGAGGAGAACAGTGGGTGCTCTTTGGGGATAATGATGGTGTTCTCATACGTGAGCAAAACCTCTACATGAATATGGTCTATTTGGAGTTTCTTCAGAAATTCTAAGGTTAAGCCCCCCCCTTTATAAAAAATTATAACATAGCCCGTCACTTAATACATTTCATGCTCAAAGACTGACAGGCGTATCATCACTAAGAGGAAGGCATGACTTTCAACTAAGCACCCTAACAACGTGAGCAGTGACATCGATTGGGTGGATGCTGGATTTACAGGTGTTTTTTCCCACTGGTCAGGTATCTTGCAAGCCTGGCACATGCCAAAAAGAGCTTGGCCTGGGATTTTTGTCACCAAAAGGAGTTTGCCGTGGTTGGATCAGAGCCATCGTGTAACTTGGGTGTATCTGTTTGGAGAGCTTGGGCCATCTTTTTGGCTATTAGTCGGTTCAATTATGGGACTAGTCTCCCAGGCTAATCAATGGCTCATTACCAAAATCGCCAATTCTGGTTTGAGATCATTGATAAACAGCATTAAACGCTATTCTGGCATTTGCAAGCTCTGCTCTAGGATGCTCAGAGGTAGCCTTGGTGCGTTTTTAATGTTGTGCACAGGCTCACTTGGTCCGTCTCTGCATCCCGGGTTCTTCCCCGTCAGTGTTACAGAGGAGAGCCTCCGGAGAGGTGCCTCACACTTCTTAGCAATCACTTCAGATGCACCACTGGGGGTTGGTGAGTCGATACGAGGAAGAATTTTTAGATCAATGCATTTATTGGCTTCTTTCCAACTGGTGAAACAAATTCTGTGTTTGCCTCTCTTGACCCAGGTGTTACATGGATGGAAGACTAATAGAGACCAGCCAGATCAGGTTGGTAAACCAGAATTAAAACATGGACTTCCTCTTTCAATTTTTGAGTTTTGCAGAACCCTTAGCTCCTGCTCTTGATTTGGTTTTAGACCAGGGAGAGAGAGTAATGACAGGGGTTGCTTTCTGGCCGTTCAAGTGGTTTAATGTTAAAGTGTAGCTGAGGCATCAGAGATTTAGGGTCAAGAGACATCATTGTTTACAAACGACATTTTAGAGAGATCAAGAGCCTTTCCAGCATGCGGGGGAGAGTAGGGCACAAAGACAGAGGGGGAACAGATGGGTCAGCAGGGATAGACTCATTGACTGTCTCGTGTGTTGTCTCCTTAAGAGACGTATTCATCTTGGTTAATTTGGGAACAGTGTCTTGTAAAGAAGGCAATTGAGAATCATTAATACGTTTTTAGAAGCTTCTAAGTGCCAATTAAAATAAGCGTCCCGAACCTTTTGTTTAGTTATGCAGTCCGCAAATTTAGATCTCCGATACAACAGTTTCCCCTATTCAAAGGAGCTTTAAAAGTAGCCACCAGGCAGAAGAACTGTTTCTGGTCAGGCCAGGGCAGGGCAGAGCTCTAAATGCAAACCCATCGGAGGCCAGAGAGTCTTAGACATGCAGCAAGAGATCTGCTGGAGAAAGCTGCAGGCTTAGATTCAACGGAGTCCATGGTCAGGCAAAAACAAAACAACGGCAAAACCCACATAGAAGGACAGAAAACAAAGTCTGAGTAAACCAGGGCTGAGCTGCAACCTAATCAGGCAGAGCTCAGAATCCAGCAGGGCTCTCCAAACAGCCTGCAAGAGCTCTGTGGGGTTTCTCTGCTCATGTCTGCATGGGCTTTGAGGTGGTAGCCTGGTTGATTGGGCCCCGCTTCTGACCCCAAATAATGGGTGAAAAATAAAAGAGTGGTTTTGTAAAATAAGAGCTGTAGTCTGTTTCAAAGATTTGCAAAGAGGGAAGCGCCAAAGTGGAAGTTCAAACTGGCACCCGAAGATCGGTCAACATTCAGCCCTCTCTTTAAACCTCATTGTCAAGATGTACAGCCTCGGAAGCTCTCTCTCTCTGGGGTTCCCAGGAGTCGGAGTCAACCAGATGGCAGCGGGTGTGGGGGTTCAGGGTACCCAACCTTAGCCACAGTTTCCTGAGCTCCAGAGTTGGTTCTTGCAACAATCCAGCTGGGTCTCCTTGGAATGTTCCAGAGTAAGTTATTTGGGTCAAGAGCGTCTTCATGGGTCACACACTGCAAAAAGAAGATCGGCGCAGAATGGGGTCTGATGCAGACCTGGGTGGGTCGTCGTGGTCATGGGAGCTTTGTTAAGTGGTTCTGTTTTAGAGTGCTCCTGCACACCCTCCCTGCTCTTCACTCACCCCTGGTTGGGCCTGTGGGTGCCCTGGCTGTCCCTAGACATCTTAAATGGCTTCAGGGCTTTGGGGCACCCAAGGCAGGGGTCCAGTTGCCCCTGCCCACTCCCCAAGGCCCTGGCAAAAAGCAGTGGGCAGGGACTACAGCACGGGAGGGGCTGGGCTTAGGGTAAGCCCTGCCAGGGAGTACCATGGAAACATCAGTTTACCTCTTGGAGTGACGTGGAGACTTTGCAGGCTGAGCCACAGAGCTGGGACCTAAAATGCTGGCAATGTGGTGGGTACAATGGTGGCCAGCTATTTCCAGCCCAGGCCTGAGCCCTCCATCCCAGAAAGGAGGTTTGGGGAGCAGACCCCAAGATTTCCCTACCCTGTCGTCAGTCCTAGCTCCCTCCTCTGTCTCCCACCCTGTTCCTGCCTGTGCTTTCAGCCAGATTCCAACAGCTGCCTGCCATGCCCAGAATGCCAATGAGGCCAGGACCTAAGCCAGGCTGTCTGGGAGCCTGGGGCAGGAGCCGGGGCTCGGGATGAAGAGGAAGCTGGGTATCAGGACCTGGGATAGGGACATGGAGCAGGGCTGGGGCAGGACTGAGGAGGGTTAGGCAGTGGCTGGGACAGGGTTCTGGATGAAGAGGACGTAGGGACTGGGCAGCAGAGGGGTGGGACCAGGGTCTAGAGAGAAGCATGGGCTGGGGGCTTGGATGGGGCAGCGGTGGGGGCTGGGGCAGGGATCACAATCCTATCTGTGGGCAGGAAAAAAGATTAAGGTAGGGGTGAATTCAGAGTCAATCCAGACCATGAGCAAGAGGAGGGAGAAAGCTGGCAGGAGAAGCATCGCAGTAGTGGGGGGAGGCGGTGGGGGAGGGAGGCTCAGAGGTACCCCCATACCACCCACTGCAGCTGAAGGAAGCCCTGGACTCTCCCAGATCCCATTCACTGAGAAGCAAAAGGGACACTAGAAGCCCTGGGTCTACCAGCAGGGGAGGCGGGAGGGGTGAGACACAGAGTGTGGGGCAGGTGTGTAGGAGGGGGATGAGGTGTGGGAGTGGGAGGGGTGAGGCTTGGGAATGGGAGAGTGAGGAGGGGAAGGGGTGGGGGTGGAAGGGGAGGGGGAGGTAGAGTGAGAAGTGGGGGTGGGAGGGGGCCGGGCCGGGTGGTAAGGTGGCACAAGTGCGTGTCAGCGCAGACTGTGGGGCTGGCATGTGCACGGTCACCCTACTGAGCAGGTTTAAGCACACATCACAGCAGAGCATCTGACTCTTGCCACCCTCAGCCTGCTCATGCCGCTGCCTGCCTCTGCCCAAGGCAGCCCTCACCTGGTTACCCCCACTCCCACCCCCAGTTACCAGTCCTCGGAGCCTTCCCTCAGCCTCGCAGCTGGGTCTGCAAAATGTGGCTCTGGGACCACCCGCCTCTCTTTGGAGATGTCATGTGGCTTGGAAGTAGAACTGAAAAACGGTAAAGGATACGATTCCGATCATGATGGCTTTGTTTGTTGGTAAAAATATGTATTTCCAGTGCTTGGTAATGTTTAGATTGCTGTGGGGGACAGAGCTGGCCCTTCCATCTCAAAAGTTGCCGAACCCTGCCCTACTACTGATGTCACAGCCAGGGAGGATGCCAGCCAGGATTGTAGGCGTGTGGTTACCCCCACAGTGTATTGCTGTCAAGTCCATGCTGACTCCTGGCGACCCTGTCAGCCAGGATGATGGAACTGGCCGTGGGCTTCCCGAGGCTGCAGTCTTGGCAGACTCTGACAGCCTTATCTCTCTTCCCTGGAGCACCCGGGGGTGGGGGTTGCGGGGTCTTCAAGGCTGCACAACCTCATGGTTAAGTTCACGGGTTGAGAGGATCTGCTGGGTCAGAGGTGATGTCCATGATGGAGCCCCAAGGAAATCAGTTCCCCCCTCTGAGCCTCAGCCTCCTCTCTGACCCATAAAAACAAACAGCAACCTCACAGCATAGTCCCAAGGGAGGGGAGAGCAGGGCAGGGAGCTGCAGGTTGCAGGGCACATAGTAGGTGCCTCCTGATTCCCACTCCATTGGTGCTCAGCACGATGTGCACACAGCAGGTGCTGAACGCCGCCCCCCCCCCCTTGGCCCTGGGCAAAGACGTGGGCGAATGTCGCCCCAGCCCGGGCCTGGCCATCCAGCTTGGGAGGACAACCCATTGCTCATTCCCCTTGAGTCTCAGGCAGCTCTGCTCTGGAGGCAATCAATCCGTCGCCATGGAAACCATCCCTCCAATCAGAGGCAGGCATTTCTTGGTTGAGCCAGCGCCACCCACCCACATCGTGGGACCAGGCTGGGCTGGGCCTCTGACCCAGGAGGGCTCTGGGAGTGGGGAGAGGGCCTGAGTGACTTGTCTGGGTTCTCAAGATCCTGAGACACACCCACACACCCACAAAGAGAGGATGTTGATGGGGAGGGTTGGCTACTTCTGCAGGCTCCTTGATTTTCACCCTGCCATCCCAGAGAAGACCACTCTGGGTGAGCAGGGCAAGACTAGGGTGGGGGTGGGAGTCACTAACCCATTGCTCAGAAGGAAAAGTTGAGGCTCAGGAATGAGCGGCGCCCACCCAAGTCCATGAGAACACTAAGTGGAGGCCCCTTTCTTCCTGAGACCCCACGTCCCTGCCCTCTTCCTGGCCAGAGGAGAGAGCAGGGCAGATGAGCCCACTAAACCCATTACCTGTTGCCGCTAGGCCCACCGGGGATCATTAGCCGGGACTGCTTGCCCACCTGCCACCCACACCTGGTTGCCACTCATCTTCCAGATTGGGTGGCAGCCAGGCTCTGTCTGGGTTGGAGAGCTGATCAGCTGGTGGACCTAGCAACCTCTCTGAGCCTCAGTTTTCCTGCTGAGAAATGGGGACAATGACATCCGGCCTTATACTAGCATGGGAAGGGCCAAAGACAAAGGGGCCTGGAGCCCTGAGCACAGGGCTAGAGAGGGGCTCTGTTCTGCCCCTCCCCTCTAGCATCTAACCCTGGAGTTGAGACAGGAGGCCGGAGGCCTGTGCTACTATTAATAAGCCCTCATCCGGATAAAAAGCATGACGAGTGAGGGACAGAGAGGGGCAGCAGATCACCCCAAGCTGGGAAGGGGGCAGAATTCAAAGCCCAGTCTGTCTGACTGACCTGAGCTCCCAGCTGCAGCCCCAGCCTCTCCCTGCACACAGCCCTGCCCCAACCAGAGTCAGTCCCTGCAAGGGTCTTTGTGCATCTGGAACGGGGAAGGAGGGGCACCCACCACCACCACATGCAGCCCCACCCAGCTCCAGAGCTCCAGGCTACAGCAGGTGAGTGGAGGGGACATTGAGATGTGCAGAGGGACCTGGGCTGGTATAGGGAGACAGGGGGAGCCCCGGAGGAAGGAGATGAAGATTAAGGGCTCAGGACAGAGCAGAGCTGGGAGGTAGAGGTGGGAGAGGAAGATGTGCTTGTTCCTGGCACCACACAGCCAGTCTGCTGCCCGCTCTTTAGCTGCTTTTGCCTTCTTCCCAGAGACCCCCAAGTCCATGTCCTGTCTGCTGGTGGGCGCCCACGGGTGGCTGCACAGAGGAGCATCAGGCTAAGCAATCCCCAGGGCAGCTCTGTTGGGTGCTACCTGGCCTCACCTTCCTCCCCTCCCTGCCTGCCAGCTGCCCTCCCCAAACTGGGTGTTCCTTTCTCTGGCACCCACAGAAGAGGAAGACCCTCCGCAAGATAGGCTGTCACAGTGGTGGGCACAGTGGGGGCACACGCATAAGGCAATGGTGAAGATGGCCCAGGACCCAGCGCTGTTTGGTTCTGTGGCACATGGGGACCCTGGGCGGGAACTGACTGGATACCACCAACTATGTCCCTGAGGGACAGGGCACACATTCACAAACATTCATGAGCCTGGCTCCCCTGCTGGGCTGTCCCCTTTGAGAGAAGAGAAAGTGGAGGCGCAGAAAAGGGGAGTGGGTTTCCCTAGGCCACACAGCTGGCAGATGGCAGCATCAGGATTTGAACTCAGGACTTGGAGGTTTCGAAGGCCCCTGGATGTGAGTGCAGGACTTAAAGGAAGAAACGGGGCCTCCTTTGCTGCATCTGATTAATCACTGTCCCCATCCCTGGATAGGATAGAACTACTGGGTTCCTGTTATTATCACAGGCCTGCTGCTCTTTTCCCGCCAGAAAACAAACGGATTCAGCCAATTACACCTAGAATCTGTCCCAGGGAGAGGGGAGTGGTCGCCTCAGCCCCTCCTTCGGAAGCAGGGCCAGACCTTCCCCAGCCCAGAGCATGCCCCGCCCCTCCCCACCCACTCCCGCATGCTCAATCTTCCCATGATTAACCCTAATTGCTGCCACGCTCTCAAATTGAGGACTTTAATTTCCTGAAACGAAACGTACATTTCAATCAGGTCTCCCCAAGCCCTCCCCCATGCGTGGAGCCGACCAGAACACAAGCCTCTCAGGGCCACAGAAAGGCAGGGGGAGGCGGAGGTGGGGAGGGGGCGCTTCTTGCAGGCCTCTGTCTCTCCCACCTTCACCCAGGTTGAGGGTGGGCAAGATGTGAGCACTTGAGTTTAAAGGGGGTAAGAATCACTTAAAGACTCTTAGAATTGTCGGTTCAGGCAAGCGAGGGGGTCCCTGCCCCACCACCCTGGGGTCACGGGACCAGCTAGAGATAGGGGTGCTGTAAGCAGGACCAGTCAGAGAACCACCTGCCCTCTCTCCCAACACCAAGCTCACAGTGCCCCTAGAGGACGGGAAGGAACTGCACCTGTGGAGTTCCAGGGCTGAAAATCCTTAGCGAAGCAGAAAGCCTCATCTTTCTCCCTGGGAGCAGCTGGTGGCTTTAAACTGCAGACCCTGTGGCTAGTAGCCAACGTGTAACCCCCTATGCCAGCCGTTCTCAACCTGTGGGTCGAGACCCCTTGGGTCGAGACCCCTTGGGGGGGGGGTGTCGGACGATCCTTTCACATGGGTCGCTGGATTCATAACAGTAGCAAAATTATAGTAATGACCTAGCAATGAAAATAATTTTATGTTTGGGGGGTCTACAACAGGAGGAACTGTATTAAAGGGCCGCAGCATTAGGAAGGTTGAGAACCACTGCCCTATGCTATCAGGCCTCCTTACACACAGCACTACCAGCCTTCTTGGGAGGCACTGAGGGTAGAGACTAGGCAACTTCACTACCTGGCTTAGGGTCTGCTCTGCAGGGATACGGTGTGGCCCCAAGCAGGCAACCTCCCCTCTCTGGGCCCCAGGGTCCTCCTCTATCCCAGGAGGGAGAGGCCTAACGGGCAGGGGACTCAAGAGTCTGGCGCCCCAGGCACAGGTCTGAGCTGACTTCTGAGTCCCAGGTGCCCAACCAGGTGCTTAAGGGTCATCAGAACTGAAGAAGGATTGGTGCTGCGGGGTCCAGAGCTGCCAAGTCAGCCCTGTCTGTCCCTTGGCAAGTGTGCAGTGGGCCTAGAGAGCATGAATGTCTAGCACAGAGTCACACAGAGTGTCAGAGACCAGCCCAGAAGTCTTCCGGTTTGCACACTTCGAAGGAGGCAAGAAGGGGGCGTGGGTGTCTCAGGAGCAGCACCCACAGCCCGGAGAAGCAGGGCTATGAGGAGTCGCCAGCCCGGGACGGCCAGAACTCCCAAGCACACATCCCTCCTCCAGGATAGGTTAGGCTTAGAGCAAGCTAGCGCTCCACTTGGCCACTGCGCGTGGGAAGGGGTGGAGGGCGGGGGTTGCGGGGAGGGCTGAGGTGTTCAGGATGTTTCTGCGGGGTCCATTCTGCTCCCAGAGTCCGAACACGGCACTGGGCTTTTACGCCCGGGACCACCAGCACGATTACACGTACCCCCCAGGACCCTGCTAAGGAGGCTCAGCGGGCAAGTGAGCGCTCTAGGACCCCGCCGAGCCAGCGAGGACCAGACTCGGCTGGCGGCGCGCGCCGGCCCGAGCTCATTAGCCAGGCGCCGCGGGGGCCTTCTTTACAGCTCAGCCACGCGGTGGCGGCCCGCGGTGGCCCCGCCTGGGTGCTCGCGGCACCCACCTGCGCCGCAGCCGCAGCCGGGGAACAGCTGGGGAAGGGACACCCCCACCCAGGCGTCCCTACCTACGAGGCTTCCCCAGTGGAGGGGACTGGAGGGAAGGGGCGTGTGTGTGTGTGTGTGTGTGTGTGTGTGTGTCAGAGAGACAGAGACAAGGAGAGCTGAGTCCCCAACAACGGGTCCACCCTACCCCGCCCCCGCCCCCGGGGAAAGACCTGCCCTCCCCCCCTTTCACTTCAACCCCAGGGCACACCACACACGCATTTTACAGACGGCTTGACCTCGGGTCACACGGCCAAGCATCCTGCAGCCCCTGATCCAAAACTGGTGGAGACGCGGGAAATGGGGGAGGGGGGGAGAACCAGACCTGCTGAGGACGCAGAAGGAGGTGCAGGACCAGGACGGTGTCCTGCCCCCGAGCTGGAGGGGTGAAAACCACAGGGAGGGCGAAGAGGGGCCCTGCGCTCCAGAGAGCAGGGAGCTTCGGGGACGGCCGGAACCCGCGTCCGCCTCTGCCCGCCCGCGTCATCCGGGGCCGGTTTGCGCCTCTGCGCCTCCCAGACCCGGCGCGTGGGGTGCCAGGCTCTCTGCCCCGCCCAGGATGAGTGGCTCTGGACCCTCATCTGTCCCTCTCTGAGCGGAAGGACATGCGGTGTGAAGTAGATTTGTTTAAGTGGGAAAAAATATATAATAATAGGGTCATACCCCGGTGTTGGAATCCCACCTTTTAATGAGCTGAAAGGTCGACATGCGAGTGTCCACGTTTGGTTGTCTCTGAGCAGACCCCGGGGAGGGCCCCAAGAAGATCTGAGGGACCAGAGATTGCGCTGCTTGCTTCCCTGTGGCGAGGAGGGAGCTGTCCCTGGAGGCTCTCATCCATCGCCGTAAAGAGGAGGGGCACGTTGCAGAGGAAGCCCCTCAGCCGCCTGGATGGACACCAGAGGCTGTAACAATGGGCTTGCCACATTCGTGAGGGCTGTTTTGTTTTCTTCTGCTGCTGAGGGCCCTGTGAGTCGGAATCGACCCCACCCCGACACCTGCTAGATATTGATTTTTTTTTAATGCGCAATCCCACTGAAGGAACAAAGCCAAACATGTACAAAACTAAACTGTAAATAGAAGACTAGTGGCCGGAGCTTATGTGAGGGTCCTGTGAGATGCTGTTTGCAAATCAGGCAGGCGAGGGCCGGCTTCCTGAACCCTCCAGCGGCTTGCGGTCACGGCTAGCCTGCTCTCTCCACCTCCCCAGCTCCCTGGCCTTTCTCCGCTTGGCACCGTGGCCTCTGGGCCCGGTGGCCTCTTCCTCCCCAGCAGCCTGAACCCAATCCCACGCACTTCCCGGGAAGGGAGGAGGGACAAGGCTATCTGAAGCAGGAAGTGTGTGACAGGGGACTTCCAGGACTCCCCGTTCAGATCTGTCCCACTCTGAGCCCTTGCAGGATCCTGATTTAACCTAGGGTAGGAATCCTTCCTACAAGCCTCCCCCCCATTCAGGCTAAAAAATGCCCTACCCTCCCCCGTATACGCACTGGCCCCCTCCCCTTTCTGTGAGACCCTTTCCAGTTCTCAGCTGCTCTGGGTCTCAGAGCATACAATTAGCAAAAGTCCGAGGCACGTGTGGGAGTCTAGTTAGTTGACCTGCCCAAGTAGTTTCAAGAGGGGGATGCAGTGGCTAGGGGTTGGGGTGGGGGTTCCCATCCAACCCACTGTCCAATCAATTCCCTCCCACCTGACCCATCCCATGGAATATATATATATATATATATTCCACGGCTTAGTGGTTACACCTTGGGTTTGGATCTTCAAGACTGGCAGTTCAAAACCACCAGCAGCTCCTCAGGAGAAAGACAGGGCTGTCTATTCCGCTAAGCAGTTACAGTCTCAGAACCCCCCAGGGGAGTTGCTATGAGTCAGCATGGACTCGGGGGCGAGTTTGTGTTTTTTGAGTACCCAAAGAGAGTGGCGGAGTGCTTCTGCATTGGGTTGCCAGAGGCAGTATCAGTTCAAACCACCACTCTCTCCGCTGGAGTAACAAAGGGCTTTCTCCTCCCGTAAAGTGTTACAGTCTGGTTCTACAGGGTTGCTGAGAGTCAGTCAGTGCTTTGCTTTGCGTGGGCAGTTTGGTACCAAGAGAACTAACTGGCCAGCCCCTGATGAGCTGGGAGCCAGACTCAGACCTATCTCTGAGTCCACAGGGCCACTGGGGAGCAAAGTGACCACCGAAGGGGCAGATGGATGACAGCAGGCGCTGCAGGTGAAACCTGGGGCAGGAGAGGGGCAGGCAGGATCCAGGCCAGGCTCGGAGGGGCTGCCACCAGTGCTCGTTGGAAAAGCAGGCACTGTGCCATTCCTCAAGTCGTTCCTGCAGGCCAGCAAGGCCAGCATCCCTGGACTGGGTGACAGGGGAATAAACTTTTGTTCAGCGATGAACTGGCTTGTCCCAGACGGGCTGTCTTTCCTGCATCCCAAGTCAGCCAGTGGCCAATCCTGCAAGGAGACTGGAGCCCTGGAGGAAGGAAGAAGCCAGGGTATGTCTCACTTTCTCCGCCTTGGGCCCAGTCTCTGACCACCTCCTTGTCTCCTCTAAGGCTTCCACTCCCACGGGAAATACTTGCCCGAGGGACTCTGGGAGTCTAGCAATAACACACCTCCCCATTTTCCCTGCCCTGGGGGAAGCAGCCACTTCCTGCTGGTGCTAATCTCTTCATACCTCAGTTTCCCTTTCTAACTCTTCAAATCATCCTGTGTGACAACTGCCCTGCGGCCTCCCCTTCCCCCAGAAGAAAAAACATCAACAGCACTGTTACAGAGTCTCTTTACAGGAGCAAGAGAGCTTCATCTTTGTCCTTCAGAGTACCTGTTGGCTTCAAACTACCGACCTTTGGGTTAGCAGTTCAACTTGGACCAAAGTCACTCTGTGGCCAGGACTCCTTGGCCCCTGCTTTGAAAAACAAACAAGCTCACTGCCATTGAGCAGATTCTGACTCGTAGGGACCCTCTGGGACAGGGTAGAACGGCCCCTGTGAGTTTCTGAGACCGTAACGCTTTATTTCAAATACTCTTGGAATGTTTTTCCTCGCCTTACCCTGGGGGCCACCCCTGCCCGGGTCCCAGTCTTATTTCTGCCCTTCCATGCCCACTGTCCCGATGGGTTTCACTAACCCCAAGCTCTTTGGTACCTCTGAGCCATCTCACTGGCTGTTCCATCTGCCGGCAGTCTCTTCCTCAGGGAAGCCCCTCTTCCTCTCTGGTCCAGCTTGCTTCTCTGTCCCAGGCAGGGCCCTGGTCTCTACCACCAGTGTGTCCTCCTTGTTGTCTGGCTCTGTGACTCCTGTTGGGTTTTTGCTTAGGAACTCCAGGAAGGCAGGGCCCCATCTGTGTCCCTCCCAACTGTGGCTGTGCCTCCCCGGTCTGAAACTGGGACAATGTAGACAGTCCAGCCCCGTCCCTGCTGGCCAACTGACTGGCTGAATGAATACATGAGTTAATCTATAGACAATGGATTGGGACAGCAGAGTTTGTAGAGGGATACATGGACTGAACCAGATTGCAAAAGGTCTTAAGTGTTCGGCTCAGGAGGTGAGTGAGAAGCTTTGCCCTTCCCCTTCCCTCACTAAACACCTCACTGTCTTCCGTCCCAAGCCTGCACTGAACATAATGTACGAGGGGGCTTCAAAAAGCCCGAGCAAACCAGGAATGAAAAGGCAATGGAATTTGTTCCTGACCCCTTGGATCTAAATGATGGTCTTAGCCGCTTAAAAAAATGCAAGAAAAGTAAAACTGAGGTGGACCCGGTGTCTTTAGTGACAGACAAGCTCATGGCAAACATATGGGGTGGGGTGGGGCGGGGGGAGATCATGGGATTTTCCCACAAACTTTTTGAAGCCCGCTCCTATGCTTCCCAGTTCCCACAACCTCTCAGATTCCCTGACATCCTCCCTCGCCCATCCCACAGGTTGCCTCACCTGGAGGTCAGAATTCAGATCACACTCTTCTTTGCCCCAGGCTGCCCCTCCCTCCCCTCGGGCCACCTTGCTAGCTGCAGGCCTGTCCCTGCCTTTCCCAGAGAGCCCCAGGGGGTGTGGATGTCAGCATAGCCCCAGGCAACCCCGAGGCCTGTCGCTGGGGTCAGCCTTGAGAGGAGCGCCAGGGCCTGTGGACAGGGTGAGGTGAGGTGGAGGAAGATGGGGGGGTGGGGGTGGTGTTCTGGGCTCCCAAGCGGAGCACCAGACTTGTGGGTCTCTCAACCTGGAGGCCCAGCGTCCCTCTTTCTGGGTGAGACAGGATTCCTGTAGGAATTGTGGGCTGCAGCTGGGATCAGTTCCCTGATGGCTGTGCTTCGGTTGACTCGCCGGTTGAAAGGGGCTGTTGCCTTCCACCCCACAGTGGATAGGGGTCAGGGGTGGGGACTGTGGTTCTGATCCAGGAGTGGGGAAGGCTATCAGCTTTCCTCCCTGGGCCTGGGGTCCCCGCAAGCTGCAGGCTGGGGTCCAGCAGGAAAGGAGCTGGCTGGGCAGGGTCTGTCCCTGTGCTGCAAACCAGAAGATCTCCCATGTCCCCAGCTGTCAAAGCACCAGCAGGGCACAAAGCTTGCCCATCTTCCAGGAAAGTAGACTGAGGTCCGACCATGTCAGTTCCACCCCCACCCCACCCCCACCCCTGGCAATCAAAGGCCTGCCCTGTGAGGTGGAAACTGTCCCCATGCCAGCCCCGAGTGCTTCCTGGCATGTCCCTTCAAAGGGGCTGTTAGGGCTATTTACCCTGTCCAGGACAGCCACACTCTACTGCGGGTGCCTGGGGCAGGCCCTGCCTGCTCAGTCCCCCACCCGCAAATCCTTGAGTGCCCCTCCCCACACACATACACACACTAGTTGTCAATAATCTCTCCTCCTCAGTGCCTTCCCCTGGCAGCCGCCCTGCCCTGAGAAGACACATGCAGAGGAGACTCCTTAACAAGCAAAGCATCTTGGGGAGGGGCCCATAGGAACCTCCCAGGAAGCTCAAGCTGAGAACCCGCAGGGAGTGGCGTGGCGGACTCTGAGTCCCACCTCGCCACCTCCCAGACACAGCAGACAGTGCTGGGAGCAGGAAGGAGGCTCAGGTGGCTGGTGGGCGGAGAAGTGTCTGGAGAGCCTATGAGTTCTGCTGCAAACCTCCAGCATCCTGCATGTCCCCCCACCATCCTGACAGTTACTGCCCAGGGAACTTAGGGGTGGGGGCATCTGTAAATGTGACAAATCTGAAGAAGGCCCTCCTCTTAACCCCATTGTGCAGATGAGAATAATGAGACCCAGGGGGCAGGCAAGGCATTACACAGAACCAAGCTCTCCCTTCTGGGCTCAGAGCTGCCTGGGATTTGAAACTGGATCTGTCTGAAGCTACGGGAAGAGGTTGGGTGGAGAGTATCTCACACACACACACACACACACACGCACGCACACACACACACACGCACGCACACACACACAGATGGAGTGGGGATGGAGAGAAAAAGGGAGAGAAGGATTTGGGGAGAAAAACACAGTCCTGGCTGACGGCCTGGACGGAGTATAAATGGAGAGTGGGGTTGGGGGATCCATGTGACTGTAGGTCCAGGATGGGGTGGGAGTGGGAGCCTTGAAGGGACTACTAGGCCTGTGCTTTTTTTGGGGGGGCGGGGGGGGGCGCTGGCTGAGCTCAAGCCTCAGGAGTTGAGGGAGCTCAGTGGCCCCACCCCACTGCAGCTGCTTTCAGCCTCTGCTGGCCAGCCTCTGTGGCTGGTTACCATGGTGCTCCACTCCCTCCCACCCACCCTGGGCCTTCCTGTCCAGCCTCAGAGCCATGCAGACCTCCACACATAGCTAAGCAGCACCCCACCCTTCCTGCCCGGCCCTAGGCATAGCCCACCTGGCCCACCGGGCCCAGACACAAGGTGGGGGTGGAGGGAGGGTCTGAGACCGGCTCTGGGTATTAGCAATGCACTGTCTGACCCCAGGCAAGTGGCTTTCTCCGTCTGGCCTGGCTTTCCCAGATGGTTCATCATTCCTGTATATAAGTAGGCAGTAGGCAGGGTCTCTGGGGAAGGGGTCCAAATCCAGGTGTGTGTGTGTGTGTGTGTGTGTGTGTGTGTGTGTGTGTAGTGTGTCTTAGCTCCCTGGTGCTGCTCAGGCAGAAACACCACAAGTGGGCATCTTTCACAGACAGACATTGATATTCTGCCAGTTTAGTTGGCCAGGGTCCCTCTGGATGCAGGGCACCAGCCCTGGAGGTGGGGGTTCCCCTCTGTGTTGGCTCTGCAGGGAAGTCTCCCTGGATTCAGACCCACCAACTTCTTCCATGGAGATCCCCATGTGTCCTAGCACCTTTCCTCCCCTCTCTGCCGGCAAACTCTCATGCAATCTTTTTTATTTCTCAAAGACAGGAGGCCTGCTTCATTCACACCCGCAAAGACAACCCACTCCCAGTGGGAGGACCACCACAGGCAAAGCAGTTGGGATTGACCACACCTATGGGACTCGCTCGGGGCACAGTTCCCAGCAGGGTGGGTGGGTGCTATGGTCTCTAAGACCTGAGGAGGCCCGTGCCTGGGTGCCCACTTACAGAGAGCATTGACTCCGGAGTCCGAGGCTGGGATGCAGATGGAGGCTCCCATCCCTTCCTTCCGTACCTGCTCCAGATCACACAAGGAGTCCTAGTGGCGTAGTGGTAGCTCTTTGGGCTGCTAACTGAAAGGTCAGCAGTTCAAAACCATCAGCTGCTCTGAGGGAGAAAAATGAGACTTTCTACTCCCATCATGAGTGACCACCTCAGAAACCCACAGGGGCAGTTCTACCCTGTCCTGTAGGGTCGCTATGAGTCAGCATCAACTGGATGGCCATGAGTTTGGCTTTGTTTGTTGTCTGCATCATGCACCTCTGTGGGAGCCATGAATATTGGTTTCCTGGGGCCCTGAGCCTCCTGATCTATAAAACGGGTCCATGCTGATAGCTCCCCTCTCTTAGAAAGAGGGAGGCCAGTGGAGGCCTGTCACCCTCACTGCTCAGAAACTCTGCTTTTGGGGGCGCCAAACTTGGTCAACTTACCTCTTGAGTGGCCCCTGCACACGCATGTCCCTCTGTCCTCCTCGGGCAAGCCCCCTCCCACTCCCTCTCCCTCCTGCTGGGGACTCTTACCCAGAGTTCTAGGTGACACTAATATGAACAGTACCCTCCTGAGGCCGCTGGACAGGAGGGATCTTGGTGCTTCTCCTGAGCAATGGATGCAGCTGAGAGATCACCCCTGAGCACCTGAGTTGGGGAGTGGGGTGGGAGGTGCAAATGCGAGGGTGTCCTGGAGCCTGGTGGCACCCTCTTCCCAGTCCCCAGGCTGTGATGAGAAGGAGGCATGGGAGTGGGGCACTCGCCAGCAGGGCCTGCCCAGGTACCCGCAGTAGAGTGTGCCTGTCCTGGTGCCGGTCCCCACCCCAGGGTTATTCCACCCAGGTCTGACATCCTCTCCACCACCCCAAAGTCATTGGGCTCTCCCGGAGAAGGGGTGGCGGAGGAGGCTGGGAGCCGCTGGCTTGCTTCACTGTTGATTTTTCACAAGTGATTATTGCCAACAGAATTTGTCACCTGCACAATGAAAGGAAAATGAACCTTTCATCGGAGCCGGCCGGCTGGCCCCATGGAGGCTGTGAGACTGGAGGGCGGGGGGGGGGGGGGGGGGGTTGAAGGGGGAGGGTAAGGGGAGAGGTGTGTGTGTTTGTGTGTGTGTGTGTGTGTGTGTGTGTGTGTGTGTGACAGACAGACAGGAAGTGCAGGGGCCCAGGGGCCCTGGGAAGGTGGACAGCTGGGGGAGTGAGCTACAGTCACCAGCTTGCTGTGTCCTCAAGGCCAGGTGCCCCTCAAACCCGTTTGAGGGGAGGGTAAACAGACAGAGTGGTCCCAGGTGACACAGCATCCAAGGCACAGTCCTGGGGAGCAAGCTTGGCTGTGCCCGCTTGGCACCCCGTTAGTGCTGGCAGGTAGGTCTTGGGGGTTTAAGTCACAGACGGCTGAGAGAGAACGGTAGCTGGCTCCAAGGCTCTGTCATGAGCCCCCCATTCCAAGGTCCAAGACCGAGGCCCAGGGGGTCACAGACCTGCCCAAGACACACAGTGAGGCCACCACAGGCAGAGATGGGATCCCAGGGCTCCAGCCCCTTGCCCCTTGCCCCAGGGGTGCTCTGTGATCCCTGCTGGGCCCCAACTGCTAGTTGCACGGCCACCTGCCCACTCAGAGGTACCTCAGTTTCCCCAGGAGGTGCCTGGCTAACACCCCACCCCCAGCCCTCACACTTCCCCAGCAAACCAGGCAGGCAGCTCCAGCCCGGAGATTTCCGCCTCTCCCTGGTCTCCCATTCCCGCTGTCTGAGTTTCACGCCTCCTCCGCCCCCGCCTCCTCCTTGCTCCCTCCTCAGTGCTCCCGGAGCTCAGTGGCTGTGGGATAATCAAAACCCACCACATTGCCAGCGAGAGACTGCAGCCCTTGTTATCTTGGCTCAGAATCTCCCAGGCCCCAGGGACCTCACCAGCCGCCTCCAGCCCTGCCACCCCCAACCCCTCCAGCATCCTGAGCCACACCCAGCATTCTCTAGTGCCATAGCCCCTTCCCAAACCCCTGCTTCTTCGAGGTCACACTCCACTGTCCCCCAGACCTCTTCAGCACCCCTGTCCCAGATCTCCCTGGTGCCCCATGCTGTTGCGTGCCAGTGAGGGGGTGCTGCCAGTCACTGTGCACAGCAGAGGGACACAGGGGGGTCCTGCGGCCCCTCACTCTTTAGTCAGTTTTGGGTCATTGCGGCAGCCATCTCATCAAGGGGCTTCCTCTTTTTGAACTGACCCTCTGCTTGTCCCAGCATGGCCGTGTCCTTCTCCTGGGACTGGTCCAACATCGGTGGGGGGGGGGGGGGAGACACCAAAGTCTCTCCAGCCATCCTCATTCTAAAGACTGTTCTGGGTGGGCTTCTTCCCTCTTGCCCCCTCTTCCCCTCTGTGCCCCACCTCAAGCCAGGGCTGTGTCCTTCAAGTAGGAGGTGACAGGGCAGTGGGGAGGTGGTCATTGAGGACCGGCAGTGCCCCACCCCCAGACCTGTGCCCACCTGGAGGGCAGGCACAGTGTCTGAGAGCCGTTCCTCTCCTGTGGCCCTCACTTTGGACCCCAGCATCTGCTGAGTGACATGGAGTAAACCTTCCTGCCCAGGACAGGCCGCACCTGGATGCATGCACATACACACCCTGCCCCAACACACACACATCATGTATACTGCAAACACACAGACTCTCAACGCCACCAGCCCTACACACACACACACACACACACACACACACACACACACACACACACGCACACTGTAAGCAGTTCCAGATCACCACCCCCACCCCACCCCCTGCCTTCTCCCACCCTACCTCTTTCTGGCCTCTCTGCCTGTCACCACCATGTAACCGTGGCCTCTGTTGACCGTGCCCTATCTCCGGAGGTGGAGTTGTGTCCCCCACAAAAGTATGCTGCAGTTTTGGTCCCCAGGACTTGTGACACGTGAACATAGGGACTTTGCAGGGGCAACCGATTTGAGATAGAGTCGCAGGAGATTAAGGTGGGCCCTTGTGATGGTTAGATTTTGTCACCTGGTGGTCTCTGAGTGAAGGTGGAATCCAACCGGTTAGTCAGGACGTCGCCTGGCAGGACTTGTCCATGGGCCCAGAGGCAGTTGTGTGACCAGAGCCAGGGCATCCTGCTGCCTGGTTCAAAATCTGGAAAGGTGTGTGCGTCAGGGTTGCATCCTGTCACCGTACTCACACCGTGTGCTCAGCAGATCGCCAGAGAGGCTGGACGGCATGAAGAGGCTTGGTAACAACCGGCCACGTGCAGATGACTTGACCCTGGGTGCTGGGAGTGAGGGGCGTTGAGGCACTTGCTGGCGAGGATCAGGGATTGCTGCCTTCGGTGTAGATGACAACTCCAGGTCAAGACCCAAATCCTCGCAAGTGGGCCAACGGGAAACATGCTGATAAATGGAGAAAAGATTGACATTGTCAAGTCTTGCCTTGCTTGGATCCACACTCAATAGAAGGAAGCAACCATCAAGAGATCAACAGACACGGTGCATCGGGTCAATCTGCTGCACAAGGCCTCTTTAGAGTGTTGAAAAGCAAGGCGGTTACTTTGAGGACTGAGGTGCCCCTGACCCACGCCATAAATCGCCTCACAGGCCTGTGAACGCCGTACCTTGACTAAGGAAGACCCAGGAAGACTCGCACGGTGGTGCTGGCAAGACTACGCAAGTGCATGGTCTGCCCACAGAACCAAACAGCTGTGTCTTGGGCGATGTACAGTCAGAATGCTCTTAGAGGTGACGGTGGTGAGACTTTGGTCTCTCACACTTTGGGTATGTTATTGGGTGAGACCAGTCAACATGCTTGGTCAAGGGGAGGGGCAGTGGAAATGAGGAAGACCCTCAAGGAGATGGACGGCCACAGTGGCTGCAACGGTGACTCAGGCATGGGAACCGTTGTGTGGGTGGCCCAGGACCGGGCCCTGTTTGGTTCTGTCTTGTGCACAGGGCCGCTGTGGGTCGGAACCGACTCGATGGCACCTAAGAATCGTAGCCTGAAGATACCTGCTTGTCGGTGTGGCCTTTTTTAAATAAGTGAGCTCTCTCTTGCTTGTCTCACCTTTCTGCTTACCTGCAGTTTGTGTCTAGATCCAGGGTTGGCGACCCATGCAGACACATGGGCCTGGAAGCTGTGGTCTCCTACCATGTTTGAGACCTTGGACCCATGTGACACTCCACGCACTGGCCGGTGACCTCTCAGCTTCCTGCTTGGCTGTCCTGCTTCGCTGGTTGGCAGCTGCATGAGTCTGGTGGGGGTGCTCCAGCTAGCATCGAACCCATGGAGTTGAGTTGGGGCGGGCTGGCTGCTTTCTTGATATGAAAACTCTTTCTGGTTACAGAGTTATTCCTTAGATCTGAATGAGTGCCACTGTTTCTGTGTCTCTGGAGAACTCAGCCAAACAGGATCCTTGTCGGATGAGATTTGGACACAGACGCAGAATGTGGTAGTTATATAATCATTTGTCAATTTGAGAGGATTAAGAGTGAAGGGGTGAAGTCTAGCCTGTCAATCAGTTCATGGCCAATGAGGCCTCTGTGTGGGCACGGCCCTCTCCTGAGGATTCTGGGAATGCCTGTTTTCCTCCTTGGAGGCAGGAGAGACTCTCGGCTCAGTTCTTGCATTCTTTTTTCTTTTTAAAATAATTTTATTGGGGGCTCATACAGCTCTTATCACAATCCATCCATCCATCTATTGTGTCAACCACATTTGTACAGTTGTTGCTATCATCATTCTCAAAATGTTTGCTTTTTCCTTGCAACCTTGGTATCAGCTAGCTCATTTCCCCCCTCCCTTCCCACTCACTCACCCCCGCCCACTTATGAACCCTTGATAATTTATAAATTATTTTGTCATATCTTACACTGTCTGATGTCTCCCTTCACCCATTTTTCTGTTGTCTGTCCCCCAGGGAGGAAGTTATATGTAGATCCTTGTGTTTGGTTCCCATTTCTACCCCACCTAACCTCCACCCTCCCAATATTGCCACTCTCTCAGCACTGGGCCTGAAGGGATCATCTGTCCTGGATTCTCTGTGCTTCCAGTTCCTATCTGTACCAGTGTACATCCTCTACTCTAGCTGGATTTGTAAGGTTGAACTGGGGTCATAATAGTGGGGGAGGGAAGCATTTAAGGACTAGAGGAAAGTTGTGTTTCATCGTTGCTACACTGCCCCCTGACTAGTTCGTCTCCTCCCTGAGACGATGTCCAGTTGCCTACAGATGGGCTTTGGGTCCCCAGTCTGCACTACCCCACATTCATAATGATATGGTTTTTATTCTCTGATGGATGATACCTGATTCCATCGACACCTCGTGATCACACAGGCTGGTGTGCTTCTTCCATGTAGTCCCTGCATTCTTCTCAAGCCACACGGAGACAGGCTGATGGCAGCCAGAGCCTCAGAACTTGAGGAGCCACGTGGAGACCCCTGCCAGTGCTGAGATACTTAGTTCGCCACTGGATCCACAAGACTTTCCACCCACTGGCCTGTGATCATCCTGCATTCGGTGTCATTGCATGTGTTTTGTGAATCTGAAGAGGACTTTATAGATTGGTATCAGACATATGGGCTAATACCAGACTTATGGACTTGATCTGGACCGGGCTGGGATGTTTTCTCAATGTTCAATTGCTCTTGTATAGAAAGCTCTTTCTTCTGCACGAGTGTCTATGAATTTGTTTCTCTTGTCCACCCAGACGAGAGATAGAGACCACATGAAGATGGCGGGCGGGATCAGAGAGATGGCAGCCACAGACCAAGAAACCCCCAGAATTGCCAGCCATGGCCCGAGGCTGGGAGAGGGACGAGGGCCCTGAACACACAAGATGGGTCCTGCCTGCAGAGAGCTCTGGGAAAGAACCGGAGCGCCGAGGGAGCAGTGGCCTGGTCTGGAGAAAGCATGTCCCCACCTGGCTGCAGAGACTGTCCTTTGGAACCCTCTGTTTGGGCCCTGCATCCCTCGGCACCCCTTTGACAGCTAATCCAGTGGGCTGTTACAAAGACCCCAGGAAAGACCCCCTGACACCTCGATCTGAGATTGCTGGCCTTGTGATCCGGGAGAGAAGGCAGCTCTAGTCTGTGGCACTTTGACGTGGCCACTCTGGGACACGTGCCCAACTTCCCTGTGTAAAATGCACCCACGGAAATTACACACCCAGGAGTGTCAGGGGCTTCACAGAGTTTGTTGGGGGTGATTGGTTTGCAAAAACCATAGAGCACGCATTGCTGATATATGAATACGGTAGATGGGCTCTCTCTGCCATTCCCTCCTTGCCAAAATCTTCAGCGGGCACCTCCTCCAGGAAGGCCTCCCGAGATGATGGGTGCCCCGTGACTCAGGGCTGGCCCTCCCCCGGGTGACCTGGGTTCTCTCGCCGTCTGTGTGACATCAGGTTCATTGCTTGGCCTCTCCGAGATTGGGTGCCTTGGGTTGATTTTGAGCACCGAGAATGCTCGAGAAACTGCGAAAGGCCCTTGAAGGGTCAGCGCGTCCTTTTTATCCCGGACAACTGGGTGGTGTGGCTCACCCGTCCTAAGTGTTTGCGGCCGGGTGTCACCCTCCTTTCCTCGGAGCCAAGTGTCACTGGCATGGTCCCAGTCCCATCAGGCACAGTTCTGAGCTCCTTACCTGGAAGGAGTCCTGGCTCCTCCCCACCTGCCCCGGAGCACCGCCCTGACCTCTCTGGGCCGTCTTCACTTCAACTCTGAAACCCCAAGCCCACTGCCACTGAATGGGCTCAGGCTCGGTGGCCCTGTCAGACAGAGTCAAACTGCTTGGCTTCCTCCTGCAGCTCCTGTGACCGGTGGGTTTGAGCTCCCAGCCAGAAACCCAATGCCCAACTCACAGTGCCACTAGGGCTCCTTTGTCACTCAAGTGGGGCTGGCAACATTTGCCCGGGTGGATTTGGAATTAGATGCCCAAGGGCCAGCTATGGAGCAAGGGCTCGGGGCCGGGCAGCTGCATCGGGTCCCTGCTTCCTGTTCCTGCCCTGGAAGACCTCTGGGGACTGGGGGCTCCCCAAGTCTCTCAGGCCAGGCCCCAGGCTATGACTGAGGTGGAGAGAAAGCCCCACCTGGGGTTGGGATGGGATTAAGGTGGGAGGTGACGTGAGATTGAATCGGGTCCTGGCTGGCCAAGGCGCCCGGGGAGGAACCAGCCATGCCAGGGGTCAGAGTTCCTGCCACCACCTGCCACCACCGCCTGCCGGCACCCCCTCCACCCTCTCCCACCACAGGCCCCTCATGGCCCGCAGCCGCTCTGCCCTCCCCCTCTGGCCCCCAATACTCCCCCCCACTCCCCGCCTTCTACCTCTTATTTCTCTTTGGAATCGTCTCTCTGAAAGTTCATTTTGAGAGAAATCGATTTCCAAGCTGCTTGGAGATGCAGTTTGGTTTTTCATTTTGGAGAAATGATGGTTAAGGAAAATTTCGGAGCTTTAATCACGGTGGAAGGCATGGACATAGAGAATTCCTCTGCCCTTGGCTGGAGAGGCGGGGCCCATGTTCCCTCTCCCGCCATGAGAGCAGAATGAGGGGCCACAGACCACCCCCACTCCCACAAGTTCGCATATGACACACAAGACACAGAACCTCCACATGTGTGCATGCGCACACATGCAAACGCACACAGCACACAGACTCGCAGCCTCCACACATGCATCCTGTATGCACATGCACACAGCTGTGTGCACAAATGCATAGCCTCCCCCACTCAGTCGGGTACCCTGAACCCCTTCCACGGACACCCCTAGCAGCACAGGGAGGGTGCAGCCAGATAACCTCCACCCTCAGCTCAACACGTGCAGTCCTTGAACCAACCTTCCCAAGGCCCCTTCATTATTTCCCAGAGGCCTGACCCAACGCCACTGCCCTCCCGACCCGCGAACCTTCACAGGCTCCCGACGGCCAGGCTGGACGATGGTCACCACCCACACCAGACGGACTAAGTGCTCCTCACCTCCTGCTGCTGCAGGACATTTGTCCTGGGCCCCCACTTGTCCCCGACAGTCAGAGCAGTCACGGGGTCTGCACCCGGGCCTGGAGCCCCCATGGGCTGGAGGAACCCACAGAGCTCAAGAGAGGCTGAGGGACCAGTGCAGGGTTGCTCACTGGTCTGTACAGCCTCTACACACACACACACACACACACACACACACACCTCCAATCCTGCCACTGTCAACCCATCCTTTTGCATCTGATGACTTGCCTAAGAGCTCTCTTCTTCTAAGAGTGGAGATGCTGATGGCCCTCCTGGTGGGGGCTGTGACCCTGTTCACGTGCAGCAGAACAAAACACTGCCCGGTCCTGCACCGTCCACACACTTGTCATAATGTGTGGCCAGTGGGTCCATCACCCGGCTACCCTCCAGGGAAAGGACCCGGATGTGGCCTCTGTGTCTTGTCCTCGGCGGGGCCTGAGTGGTGGGCAGGGGACACAAAAACCCAGCAGCGCCCACCACCCCAAGTTGAGGACTTAGAGGCAAGTGCAGGCCCTCAAGGGGCCCCCACTGGTCTCTGACCTTCTGTTCTTGCAACTGGGGTCCCCTCCCTGGCCTGCTTCCCAGGCTCTCCTCCTGGAGAGAGCTATGTGTGCTTGATATCTCCTCATTAGCAATAATTACTCCCACCACTACCACTGTGGTGGGGGTGGAGGGTCATCTCTGGAGGTACCCCAGCTACCAGCCATAGGTGATAGAAATGCCTGCACTGGTCCCTCAGCCTCTCTGAGCTCTGTGGGTTCCTCCAGCTCATGGGGCTCCAGGCCCGGGTGCAGACCCCGTGACTGCTCTGACTGTCAGGGACAGGTGGGGGCCCAGGACAAATGTCCTGCAGCAGCAGGAGGTGAGGAGCACTTAGTCCGTCTGGTGTGGGTGGTGACCATCGTCCAGCCGGGCCGTCGGGAGCCTGTGAAGTTTCGCCGGCCGGGCGGGGGTGGGGGGTGGGAGTGGGGTGGGAGGCATAAATGTCTCCTCCTCCTGATGGCAAAAACATGCAACAAAATGATAAACAAATTCACTGCCGCTGAGTCCAGTCCACAGCAGCCAGTAGGGCAGAGTGGCACTGCCTCGGACTGATAATTACAGGGTCAGCAGTTCAAATCCACCAGCCACTCCACAGGAGAAAGATGAGGCTACCTTTCCCATGAAAATCTCCAACCTCAGAAACCCTAGGTCGGGTCACAGCTCAATGGCAGTGGGTTTAAATCTTTGTGCCAACCGTTCAGTTGGCAGCTGCGCATGTTAACCACTAACCAGCTAAGCGGGACTCCTCACGCTAAAGCCAAATGCCTTGACTCTGGGGCTGGAAGAGACCCTAATCCCATCTGATGGCTGCTGAACAAGGCCTCTTTAACGTGCTGAAAAGCAAGGAGGTTATTTGAGGACCAGGCCGTGGTCTTCCCAGTTGCCTCACAGGCATGTGAGAGTTGAACCTCGAATTAGGAAGGCCGAAGAAGAACTGATGCCTTTGAATCTGGTGCTGGCAAAGGATACGGGAAGTACCGTGGACTGCCAAGAGAACAGACACATCAGTCTTGGAAGCAGCGCGGCCACAGTGCTCCCTAGAGGGAAAGATGGCGAGACTTGGTCTCACCTACTTCGGGCATGTTCCCTGGGAGAGGACACTATGGGAGGAGTGGACGGCTCCGTTACAGGGGATTTCTTTGTGGCCCCTCTGGCCAGGCATGGTTTTTGTGATTCCCACAATGTGTTTGGGTGGGGATGTGCAAATGAGGTGCTTATAGACCATTAAGGGGATTGGACAGTCTGCTAATCATGCAAATAAGGTGCCTGGAATCCCTATGGTGTTTGGGACGAGGCAAATCAGTCTATGAAACCCTGACAAAGGGATTGGTTCGTTTTGCCATGCCGCTAGGCTTACAGTAGAGGGAGGGCCTCCGTTCTACCAGAAGAACCAGGAACATATAGCATCCTGTGGACCCAGAGTTCCTGGGCTGAGAACCTCCTAGACCCAGAGGGCATAGAACGCTGTAACACTGGAGACGATGTGAAATGGTCAGATAAGGTGGCAGCAGGAGCAAGAGCACAGCAGTAGCTGGCACAGTGAGCGTCCTGCCCCATGGGACAAGGTGGCTGCAGTGGGGGTGCTGACCACTGAATGAGAGAAGTGGTCAGCACTTGCTGGCAGGGTAGTGTGTCTCCCAGCACTTGCCGGTGAAGCTATAAGGCTTGCCTGATCGGGGATTAAAGGCCAAGAGGCTGAGAGGCCAGAGATCAGAGAGAGAGGCCTGAGATTCTGTCTTGATCAAAGAACTGTCCCCGGAGCCACTCCTGATCTTGATGGTGATTTGTGCCCTGGTTGGAAGTAGGTCTGTGAGCTCTGTGTGGCCATTGCAGTGAATGATCACATCTAGTAGGGAAATAGCCATCGGGTCGGCGAGAGGAGAGGTGGCTGGTGTCAGGACTAGAAAAAACGGTGACAGAGGGGAGGCAAGTCTGACCTCTGCCTCCTCGGAGCTGGCTTTGGGCTGTTGCCCCCAAGGGTTCTCCTTCCCCCTGTGAAGCTCGGGGTCTGAGGGCGCTCCTGTTGCACCGCAGCTCTGGGGGCTGGAGTGTTAGTGGGCGCAGTGCTGGGGCGGGGAGCAGGAAGTAGCGGGCTTTCCCAGCTCACCAGCCAGATGGAGGCTGCTCATCGGATGCAGAGGCACGGGGTGGGTGTGGGGGGTGGGGAGCGGAGTGGTGGTGGTGGTGGTGGTGGTGGTGGTGGTGTGTGTGTGTGTGTGTGTAGGCATGGCTGTTGTGGGACCTCTGATTCCCCTCCCCACCCTCTTCCCTGGGCCCACAGCTCGCTCCCAGCGAGTTGATGCTGACTCACAGCACCCCGAAGGGGCAGAGTGGGGCAGCTCCCTAGGGTCTCGGAGGCTGTCCATCGTGGCTGGAGGAGACAGCGCATTGCACCTCTCTGAGGAGCAGCAGCTGGCTTCTGTCCCAGGGAGGTGCCGCGCTGGGGGTGAGCACCTGTGCCGCCAGCCAGCGGGGGTGCCCACAGGTAAATCAGGCACGGTCACATGGGGCGAAGTCCAAACCCAGATGGGACCATGGTGTTCCAAGGGTGGGAGGCAGAGCCCCGGGGGCTCAGGGACCATGACCCTTGCTTGGTGGTGGTGGTGATTGGTTTGGGTGCCAGTGGGCGGGGGATGGGGAGAGGCATCATGAGGAGGTGGGGTGTGAAGAGAAACCCTCTGAAACAGGCCTGCTCCTGGGACACGCCTGTGTCCTCACCGGAGGGCTTCCCCCCATGCCTGGAGCATCTTAGACTAGAGGCTGGGGGCTTTGCTAAGGAGCCCTGGTGATGTCCTGGTTACGCTTGGGGCTGCTAACCTCAAGGCCAGCAGTTCAAATCCACCAGCTGCTGCTCGGGAGAAAGGAGGCTTTTTACCACCATAAAGAGCGGCCTCAGGAGCCCGCAGGGGCAGTTCCACCCGGTCCTCTAGGGTGGCTAGGAGCTGGACTTGACTGGACAGCAGTGGGTTTTGTTTTTTTGCAGGGGGAGCGTTGGTGGCTGTGTGTCTGAGTCAGTATGATAGCGATGGGTCTGTTTGTTTACACTATTCTGTTTCTTTCCTGTCATTCAGAAAATATCTCCTGGGCACCTACTATGTGTCCTAGGTCTCTGGGCCCCCCTCCCCTGCCGCCCGACACCTGGACCAGGTCAAACCTGCAGCGCAGGGAGCTCTGGGCCCAGAGGTCAGCTTGCCACTTACCTGCTGAGGAGCCGCCATGGTTCCCTCCCCTCTAGCCCTAGAGCAGGGGGTAGGCTTCTGAGGAGCAGGACGGGGTCAGGAGGAGGCAGCCCTGCCCTACACTGGGCAGCCTACAACCCTGGGTGGGCCACGTTCCCCCGGCCCTGTTCTCCTGCAGCAGGCAAGGAAGAGATGTCAGCACCAGCCCTGGGGACCAGCCAGGCTTCGGCCCAGATTCCCGGCACCTGTCCTAGTTCGGGGCTGCCCGGCCTAGTTCTCAAGGAGTCTTGGAGGTCCCAAGCGCCCCCCAGAGGCCTTGACCACCCGCCTCTGCGGCCTCTGCTCCATCCTCGATGTACCCTACCACCTGGCCCCTTTCTTATTGGATTTCTTATCGGAGACTCTGCCCGCAGAAGGGGGGAAGGTGCAGGTGTCTTTCAGGGGCACCCACCTCAGCGTTTGACGCTCTTGTTGCTGTGGACACCGCGTCCAGCCTGGCAGCTCCTGGAAGTCACGGTCCCTCCTGGCAGGTTCGGATGATAAGTTGATTCCCGAGACAGAGAAGCCGAGCTCAGGCCCTTGGTGTAGATTCGTGGCCAGCCCTTCCTGACCGGGCTCTGTCTGGGGAGGGGAGCAGGGAGGCACTGCTGAGACTTCCTGTCCCGGCTCCACAAGACTGGGGACCAGTGCCTCCCTTGTGGGGTGTCCGACATACCCCGGGCTGTGGGTACCGCTGGGCTGTCCTGGGAAGAACAGGAACCCCACTGGGAGAGTGGACACAGCCCCACCCCATGACATCTTATAGCCTCCAAGTGGCACCCCTCCCCAAAGACTAGGACACGCTGTCCAAATGAGGTATCTAAGTACAGAGTCCAATGGGAGCAGACACCCGGGCCCCCAGGCCAGGAGAGACCCCGACAGGATGGGAGAACCCACCCCCACCCCGCCCTGCCCTTCTGGCGTGTCTGTCTGTCTGTCCAGAGGCATCCGAGTGGCAGAAACACAGGGCGAGAGGAAGGGGGTCAGGAAAGGGGAGGCGCCCATGCAGGCTGACTTTACCTACTCACAGCCCGCTCCGTTCCATCACTGGTGTTTGGGGCCTGGAGGGAAGTCACCGGGCTACCCTCTAGGGAAAGGACCCGGATGTGGCCTCTTGTGTCTTGTCCTCAGCGGGGCCTGAGTTGTGGGCAGGGGAGACAAAGACCCAGCAGCGCCCACCACCCCAAGTTGAGGACTTAGAGGCAAGTGCAGGCCCTCAAGGGGCCCCCACTGGTCTCTGACCTGTTCTTCCACTGGGGTCCCCTCCCTGGCCTGCTTCCCATGCCCTCCTCCTGGAGAGAGCTATGTGTGTGTGATATCCCCTCATTAGCAATAATTACTCCCACCACTACCACTGTGGTGGGGGTGGAGGGTCATCTCTGGAGGTACCCCAGCTACCAGCCATACGTGACAAAAATGCCAATTACTATCCCAGCTCCAGGCCATTGGGGGTGGGGGGGTAGTAGTGCTTTCCCACAGTCCCGGGGTTGGTGTAGGCAGCCCCAGGTCCCACGGTCAGAGTGGTCAAAAGTCTGACCCTGCTGCCAATACCCCTAGGGCCTCCCAGGAGAAACACAAAACGTGGACTGAGGACCCCGCTGAGCCCAGACACCCGGGGTAGGGATGGTGGGGTGGGTGGGGGTGGAGTTCTGGGGCCCAGGGTTCAGTCTCTGGGCAGGGGGAGCCCCACAAGACAGTCCCACCTCATGGCCCCTCAAAGAAGAAGCTGACCTTCCAAGTTTCCTCCCAATAGCAGTCTCCTGCAACCCCCACAAAGTCCCCCCCCCCAAGCACTGTCAGAGCCTACTGCCAACCAGCCCACCCCAGAGCCAGTCCAGGCCAGACACTGCCCAGAGCCAGCTCAGACCAGAGCCAGCTCACCCCAGAGCCTCACCAGCCCAGAGCCAGTTCACCCCAGAGCCTGCCTACCCCAGAGTCAGCCCAGCTCAGAGACCAGCCCAGACCCAACCCAGCCCAGAGCCCACTCCAGAGCCAACCCACCCCAGAGACCAGCTCAGAGCCTGCCCAGCCCAGAGCATGCCCACCCCAGAACCAGCCCAGCCCAGAACCCACTCCAGAGGCAGTCCACCCCAGAGCCAGTTCAGCCAAGTCCACCCCAGAGCTCACTCCATGCCTGCCCACCCCAGAGCCAGCACCAGTCCACCCCAGAGCCCACCCCAGAAGCTGCCCACCCCAGAGCTCAGTCAGTCTGCCCCAGAGCCTACCCCAAGGTTCACCATCAACCCTCCCAGTTAGCCTGCCACCTCAGAGTCCATTGTCAGTCCTCCCGCCCCAGGGCCCAGCCCAACACCAGTCCTCCCACCACGGGGTAGCCCGCCACAGCCTCTCCTCAAATCTACTGGCCCCCCAGAGCCCACTGTCTGTCCATCCACTCCAGCAGCCACCTCAAACCAGCCCCAAACCAGCCATCCCACCCCCAGAACACCAGTGCTTCCTCTCCCCTCCCCCTCCTCTTCCTGCTCCCCCTCCCTCACTTCCCCTCCCACTTCCCATCCCTCCATCCTCCTCAGCCCCAAACCAGCCCCAAACCAGCCCCAAACCAGCCCCAAACCAGCCCTCCCACCGCCAGCTCAGCCCCAAACCAGCCCTCCCACCCCCAGAACACCAGTGCTTCCTCTCCCCTCCCGCCTCCTCTTCCTGCTCCCCCTCCCTCACTTCCACCTCCCACTTCCCATCCCTCCATTCTCCTCCCTCCTGTCTCCGGTCTGTCAATTAGACAGGCTCTTGCATGAGGCTCCTGGAGCAGGCTAGGGCACCCAGCTGGAAAATTGGGTGTCAGGAGCTGCCTGGGATCCTAATGGCTTGCCCCAGCCCCACTCCCTCCTCATTTCCCCCACTCGCTGGCCCAGCTGGGTCCTGAGGTAACCCTGCTGCACCCACCCCCATCCTCCACCAACATCCCCACTGCAGAGAGACTGGCTCCCCCAGGAGGGACACCTGCTCCCTGAGCTCTGGCTGCCCCAAACACCTGTCTATGCCCATCTCTGCTTCAGCTTGCTCACCTGTCAAGAGCAGTCCCACCTCCAAGGCCCTCTGGCCCCGGGGATGGTGGTGGAGATGGGGTGGCTCTGACCTTGCAGTTGGTCACCTCCAGGGGTGGACTACCACCACCACCACCACCGGCGGCATGCCCAGTCTTCTGGTCTGATATGGCTTTGCTCTGAGTGGCTTGGGGCCAGGCTTGGCCCCTTTGTCCCTTTTCTATGCTGGGGCCACGCACACAGCATGGCGGGGCTGAGTGGACTGTAGACTGTAACCTGGGAGCTCTGCTCCTTAGGTGGCCCAGGGGGCAGGGGGCGGGGCCTGCTCTGAGCAGGCCAATGAGCAGCTCAGGGAATGCTGCATCTTGAAAATCATGCCCCCTGCCCCCGCGCACCCCCAGGCTCCCAATCTGGGACTTATGTAACCCACCTAGAATAGGAGTGGGCTGCGGGGGGGGGGAGGGGGGGGAAGGGAGTAGCTCCTCCAGGCTCCTCCCACTGGAGCTGAAACAGTCTCTGTCTCTCTCTTTGGGTCTCCCCCACTTGCTCCATCTCCAGGGTCCAGCTACAACATGGTGACCTGTCCTCTGAGGAACCTCCAGGGAGGTTGGAGTCATCCGCCTGTTATGATCCCAGCATTAAGCAACCCCCCTCCCCGTGCAGCCTGTTTATACACACATAGGCTCCCCTTCCTGCCCCCCACAGTATGCCTGTACCCCCCACACCCCTCCTCAGTGGGTGGAGCTCAGGCACAAGCTCAGGGACGATTGAGGCCAACAGCCCTCAGCCAGCTGTCAGCATTGTGTGTGCCCCAACCTCAGGGCCAACCATCCAAAACCGCCAGCTACTGTGCAGGAGAAAGACCAAGCTGCCCGCTGCTCTAAAGATGGTCTGTCTTGCAGGCCCACAGGGAGCATTCTGCCCTGATCCAGAGCGTCACTGTGAACCGGAATCCACTGGGTGGCAGGTAGAAACGTGGAGGGAGCCCTGCGGGCAGAGTGGCAACACATTGGGCTGCCAGCCCGAGGCCAGCGGTTCCAAACCAGCAGCCCTCTGAGAGCGGGGAGGCTTTCTCCCTTGTAAAGATGGACAGTCTCGGGAACTCACAGAGGCATCTCTGGCCTGGCTTGTAGCATCCTTCTGAGTCACAGTCCACCTAAGGGCAGTGAGTGTTCTCTTACTTCTCTTTTAAATTTTGAAAAAATTTAAAAAATCATTTTATTGGGGGCTCATACAACTCATCACCGTACATACATACATCAATTTTATAAATCACATTTGTACATTCATTACCCTCATCATTCTCAAAACACCTGCTCACATGAGCCCCTGGCATCAGCTCATTTTCCCCACTCCCCCCTCCCACATGAGCCCTTGATAATTTATCAATTATTTTGTCATATCTTACACTGTCCGATGTCTCCCTTCACACACTTTTCTGTGTTCTGTCCCCCAGGGAAGAGGTTATATGTAGATCCTTGTAATCGGTTCCCCCTTTCTACTCCACCCTCCCTCCACCATCCCTGTATCACCACTCTTAGCAGTGGTCCTGAAGGGATCATCCACCCTGGATTACCTGTGTTTCCAGTTCCTATCTGTACCAGTGTACATCTTCTGGTCTAGCCAGTTTTGTAAGGTAGAATTGGGATGATGATAGTGGGTGGGGTGGAAGCATTTAGGAACTAGAGGAAAGTTGTTTCATCGTTGCTACACTGCACCCTGACTGGCTCATCTCCTCCCCGCAACCTTTCCAGTTGCCTACAGATGGGCTTTGGGCCCCCACTCTGCACTCCCCCTCATTCACAATGATATGGTTGTTGTTTTTTTTCTTTGATGCCTACCTGATCCCTTGGACACCTCATGATCACACAGGCTGGTGTGCTTCTTCCATGTGGGATTTGTTGCTTCTGAGCTAGATAGTCACTTGTTTACCTTCAAGTCTTTAAGACACTAGATAGCCAGGCTCCATCAGCTTTCTTCACCACATTTGCTTATGCACCCGCTTTGTCTTTAGCAATTGTGTTGGGAAGGTGAGCATCATGGATTGCCCGTTTAACAGAACAAAGTATTCTTGCATTGAGGGAGTACTTGAGTGGAGGCCCAATGTCCATCTGCTACCTTAATACTAAACCTATAAATATATGCACATAAATCTATTTCCCCATCCTCATATACAAATATATTTACATTATGTACATGCCTATATTTAGACATCTGTAAATGCCCTTTGTCTCCTAGCTCTTTTCTCTATTTCCTTTTACTTTCTTCTTGTCCCACTATCATGGTCAGCCTTCATTTGGGGTTAAGTAATTCCTTTCAGTTACATTACCCTTGATCACGTCCTACCAGGCCTCCTACACCCTCCTCAGCACCAATTTGGATCACCTGTTGTTCCCTTGTCCCTGGATTTGTTAACAATACTTCCTTTCAGGGCGTGCCTGGAGTCCCTGAGTGGCACAAACTGTAAGGCATTGGGATGCTAACCAAAGGGTTATTGGTTCGGATCTGCCCAGAGGTGCCCAGAAAGAGAGGCCTGGCAATCCACTTCTAAAGGCCACTGCCCAGAGAGTGCAGTTCGACTCCAAAATTCCCCCGTCTGCCAATTCTCCACTGTGTGCCCGGACGCTGGGGCCCCAGCCCGGCCCTCCACAGGCAGGTCTTCTTGCAGTCAGATAAGTACTCGCAGAAACACGTGGCTGGAGATAAGATGGAAATAGAATCCAGTCAAGGACAGGGTCTCAGGGCAGGGTCACATCAGAGGCCTCGGGACAGACATCTGGCCAGGGGAAGGGGCACTGAGCTGCGTCCCTAGAGTGGGAGACAAAGATCCAATATGGAAAAGTTCAACCTGAGCGACCTGGACAGAGACGGGAACGTCGTATGGGGTCGTCAGGGGTGGGCAGGGGAGCCGGCAGCCCATGTGGCTGCAGCAGGAGGGGGTGGGGTCGGGGTGGGGCCCCTGAGAAGCAGTTGGCATACAGGGCATTCTCAGTGTTAGGAGCCCCGCTGGAGGCTCAAAGCCTGGGAAAAGTGGGCTTCTCATGGACATTTTAAATGCTCTGGCCACTAGGTACCCTTTAAAGGGGGATGAGTGGGCTGGGAAGTGGGGGTAAGGAGGGAGGCAGGAAGGGGGTAAGGAGGAGGAGGCTTCAGTGATGCAGGAGTGAGGGGGGTCAGGGGGCAGGGGGAGAGGGAGGGGAGGGGTCCTCCCAGGCAGTGTCCATTGGAAGGATCTAGTCAGAGGCCCATCCCTGAGAGCAGCAGCACATTCCCTGCCCCCTCCCCCTCCCACCACCAGCCCCCCACCCCACACAGACAAGATACACACAACACATAGACACACAGATACACGCACACACAAACACAGATACAGATATAACACAGAGACACACAAAAATACACAGACACAGACACTCAGACATACACAGACAGCCACACTCAAAAACACACACAGACACACTCACAGGTGAGCTCTCCCATCCAATCTCACTTCATACCTGTGGGCTCTTGTTCACTCCTTGCGGTCACAGTTTTGCCTCCTCTCACCTGCAGCCTTCCCTGGGGGCTCCGGTGCCTTTCCATGAGCCCTGTGGTATCCAGGAGCCAGGAGGCAGGGTCCAGGGCGGGGTGGGGCACCGCAGGAGAGGGCAAAGGGCTCTGAAGGTGGGGGAAATGGGGACGTGCAGGGACTGCCGACTCTTCACGGGATTGGAAAGAAAACCTCTCTCTTGTGGGGCGGCAGCTGGTAATGGTTTCAAACTGCTGACCTCGAGGCTGGCAGGCCACATATAAGCCACTGTGCCACCAGGGCTCCTGTGTGTGTGGGGGGGGGGAGGAGATGCAGACTAGGAAGAAAGACAACCCCACAGGGAAATGGGGAGAGCAAAGTGAACGGGCAGGTCACCCCAACCGGGCGGTCCAAGCAGTCAGCAGGCACTCACCAAAGCCCTCGGCCTCCTGGATGACCACCTTTTAATGAGAACCAAAGTCCAGGGAGGTTCCTTAGCAGAGTCCCATACTCAGCCCCTCCAGGACCAAATGGGCACCCCCGACACCCTGCACACTGTAGTCCCAATGCCCACCAGTTCCGGGCCATCCTCTTTGCCTGACCCCGTGCCATCCAGGGGATCCGGCCATCAGCCCCGGTCACCTGCCTGAGGTGCTCTCTGGGGTCTCCAGAGGCAGGTGGTAGAGGGCACATGCTGCCAACAGCCCGGGAGGCATGGGCCCAGCTTCCCGCTCAGGTGCTGGACATTCAAGGTCTGCCTGTCCCTCGGATAGCTGGCCTTGACTCCTGGTCCTCGAGTTGTCTGACTTGCACCGATCCTCCCGGGCAGGGCAGAAGTGCCCCGTGGGTCTCCGAGCGGCAAATGTTTACAGCAGCGTCACACCTCACGGGAACGGCCTTGTGGGTTCAAACTGCTGACCTTGCAGTTAGCAGCCCAACACATAGCCAGTCGCCCCATAGGGCTGAGCTGCAGTTGTCCCTCATGACTGGCCGCACTGATCAGTGCTGAGCCATGGGCAGGCAATAGCCTAAATTCCAGGTGCATTTCAAGCCTCTCCTGACAGCAGCTCTTATTCCCGCTGAGCACTCCTCCGAAGTGTCGAAAGCTGCCGGCTGCAGATGTGAACGCGCCCCAGTCAACGTCTCTGGCTCCGGGTCTTCGCTCCAACACAATCCTGGTGCTAACAGGCCCCTGCTAGACATCCTCAGTGCCAGCTCCCCAGGCCGCTCTACTCAAAGGGCCAGGGGCACAGGCAGCCTGGCCCGAGGATCCCCAAGGCCAAACCTCGCTTGATACTTCTCAGGGGACGTGACTCCACCGGGATCCTGATTCCCCGGAAGTAAGTGACGAAATTTCCAGAGTGGGGAAGGCTTGGGGTTGCCGGCCTGAGAAGATGGTGGGGAGTGGGAGAAGGAGGAGGGGGGTGTTGTTCTTGGCAGGCCTGAGGCCCAGAGCCCCGCCCCCCTGGTTCCCTGGAGCTTTGAGAGCAGCTACTGGGAGAACATTCCCCAAGCTCACACCCCCCCCACCCTTGGCCCCAGGATGGGGACCACCCCACTCGGGAGGGGCCACCAGCAGTTCCAAATGGCGTGTTGCCAACACAAAAGGCCCCCAACTTCCATGGACATCACCAGCCATACGGTTTGTGAAGCATTACAAAGAGGACCTCCAGAGACCCCCAAACCAAGTGCACATGGGCTCTGGGGCCAATCTGCATCTGTACAAGGAGCATCCTTTGAACAAGCCGGCACGGGGGCCCAAGATGCCCCTCCTTTCCTAAGGCCTGGAGCACACCTGCCCTGCCCCCCTGGGGTGCAAGACCCTCGTGGCAGGAGTGCTGGCTTACAGAGGCCCATTAGGAAAGGGAGGTCCCCTTTTGCACCACCGACCGGCCAACCGATGGGCCAGCAGCTCTCTGGTGTGACCACTGCCACCTTTACATCGTCCCCATCTTCCGCTCCCGTTGACTGATGGTGTGCGCAAGCAAGCGCCACAGCCATGCCTGGCGCCAGCCTCGGTGCTCTCAGGTGTTCTTTGGCATGGCCTCTCACCTGGCACCCCCACCCCACCCCTGCCCTGTGGGCTGCGGCCCCTTTCACAAGTCAGCATCAGGCATGGATGGGCACAAAGAGACTGCGGCCCCAGCCACAAGTCTATTTCGCGGACACAGTCTGAAACCTGGCGGTCCCGAGTTCTGCTCCCCGGGGGTCCCCACCCCGGGCGCCTCCTCTCTCGTTACTGCCCATGGTGTGTTTCCAAAGGTCTTCTCTCCTGGGCCCGGTCATCACCACTGCTTGTGTTCCAGCCACAAGAAGACGGTATCCTTCTGCTTTTTGGTCCCTCCTTTCTTTTTAAAGAGACTCAAGGAGCCCTGGGAGTGGTCTCTGGGGGAAATTCCCTGGGCTCTGCTGCTTTGCAAGGGTCACCTGGTGGCCCCGAGCTGCCGACGCCCTCCCCTAGATAGGGAGAGGCTGGGGAAGAGCCAGGGGGCAGAGCCCCGGCCCCCAGAGGTCCTGCTCCCTGAAGAAGGGATGATGGTGGGGAGTGAGTGAAGGCCGGCTCCTGCTTGTCAGCACCCTGCCCCACACCCCTTCCCCGTGCAGACTGATATCGGTGGTCTTCCTCTTGTCTGCACGCATGCTGCTTAGGAACCTGTGGTTGTGACCGACCGACCGATGGACCACGGACGGACACAAAGATCTGAACGCTCCGCGAAGGGGCAGTGCTCCCCACCTAGGGTTTCGGGGTCCCTGGGAACCAGAACTGACACCACCAGCAGCAGCAGCTGCCAGTGAGGAGCTCACTCTGTCCCCAGACCGCCTGCCCCCTCCCCCCTCAGCAATTGCCTCACCTCAAGGGCCCTCCCCCCAACACCGGCTGCCTTCCTTCGCCTAGGTCAGGGGTCGCCAAACATCAACCAGGCTTCCAAAGAGCTCAGAAGCCGGGGATCAATGAAGGACAGGGCCTGGGCTGTGGGGGTCCTTGACCCAGTTCTCCTGGTGAAAAAGCGACCTGAATTTGCCTAGATGGTGAGCCAGCCCCTTCCTTATATTGTCACCAGGCCCTTGCACTCCGTTCTTGGGGGCGGGGCAGATGAGGCCGGCCACGCCCCCACCAGCCACGCCCCCCCAGCCCTGGGGCCACACATTCTTGAAGAGGATGGCCAACCAGAGGCAGGGCTGGCTCACCCACCCTGGAAACCTTCTCTTCCAGACCCAAAGCCCAGCCACCCCCGGTGGGTCCACCTCCTTTCTGGGATCATGACTCTGAATTGACCACAGGCCGTACCTGGCCAATACAGAAGAGTTCGCCCTCCAGCCACCCCAACACCCCCCACCCACTCACACCAGTTGGAGAGAATCTGACTGACAGGGTGCCTGAGTCCGGCTGGCAGTCTGTCTGTCTGCTGCACTGAGCTGCAGGTAACACACTGTCCTGGAGCATGGACACCTATGTCCAGTAGAAAGCCTGCAGGGTCATCAAGACTGGATCGGACCCAACCACTGGGGTTGGGGGTCACATGCACGGCTGTGAGGTGCACAGGTGGGGAGGGCGGCTAGGAAAGATGAGGGGGTCTGAGGGGTGGGGGAGAGGTCCGGTGGACACCGCCCACAGAGAAAACAGCAGGTTCAGAGGTCCTGGGGTCAACAGGGAAGGGCTGGGCCCGCTCAGCCTGCAGGGCGGAGGTGGTCACCACCAGCCGGCCCCGTGTGCCCACTCAGGTCCCCATGTGCCCTTGGTGGGGAGGCAGCACCAGAAAAGAGGCAGAGAGACCAGTTAGGAGGCTGTTGCAGCTGCTGAGGGAAGGCGGCTAGCCTGGGACCCTGGGAGACAGGGCACAGGGTAAGACCAGACGACAGGACAGGATGGGATTCCAGGGTCGAGGTGCCCTGGAGTCCTGACTGGCCCCATTTGAGCAGCTGTCTGGGCGTGGCGCACCTTGGGGGTGTGGTCAGAGCCAGGTAGATAGGTGAGCATCATCAACATATGGATGGTATTTGAAGCCCTGGGGGTCGTCGTTCAGCAGGGGGCGTTGGCTGTGAACCGGTGCCTTCCTCTGGTTCTTTTCAGCAACCTGAAGGGGGACAGCTGGACTTTGGAAGGCCTAAGACACCAGTGGGGGCGGGGGGTGGGGAGGAATGCTCTGGCCTTATCAAATGTAGCTGGGAGGGAGCAGAGGAGTCCGATGACTCCTGGGTACAGCAGCACACACACCCCTACCGCCCCCGACCCCAGACACACACACTTTTGATCTGTTGTTCCCAGGAGTCGCAGAGCCTGCTGACAGCTCCAACCTCTTTCCTTTAATCCCATTGTGGGTCCAGTGGGCCCAGACCTTGTCTAGTTCTGAGCTCTACCTACACCCCCGCTTGAGGGGGTGCGGGTGATCAGGCGGCTGTCTGACACACTCTCTCCGCCTGATCAAGCCTCAAGGTATGCTTCTCAGCCCTTAGAGCTGTAACACCTTGCCCAGCTTGGCGGGGGTACTGTGCAGGCACATTTTACAGACATGGAAACTGAGGTGCAGGGCTTGTCCTTTGCAGGGCCGCCCTGGGGGAGAGGGGTGTCAGCCCAGCCCTTGCTTCAGAGTCTGGCCAGCACCCTGCCTTGGCCTTGACCACCTCATCCAGTTAAAGGTGTACATGGGGAGGGGGGCGGGGGGCGTGTCAGGCAGCCAGACCTGGGGACAGGCATGAGCTGCGCAGTCAGGAAGATGGATGGGGTGCTTTGGTGCCTGGCTAGGCCCATTTGGGGAGACCCGTTTTGCGAGGCTCAGGGCCTGGTCCACAGTGGTCGACGTACTGCAGAGGAGGGAGGCGTTACCCAGGTATTTGGAGGAGCCAGAGGGCTAGGTGGGGAGGTACACAGTCCCTACGTCAGGGTCCACAACCTCAGACCCTCCCTCACCTCTGCCGGGCTCATAGTCCACGTGGGGTGAGACCCCATGACACCTCAGGACTGGATTGCAGGGTCCCAAAGCCAGATCGACCTCTGCTCCCAAGGGAGCCAGGGAGCCGGAATTGGGGGTGGGGATAGGGATGGTGGGTACAGGGGCAGCTGGGAAGAGAGGGAAACGTAGGAGAGGCTAGCCCTTGGCTATTTGGGGAAACAGTCCCCCCTCATCCCCACCACACCCCACCCTTGTTCCCCAGGGGGGTTCTGCTATCTGAGGTTCTATTGACCCTCAGTCAGCCACACTCGCCAAAGACAAAGACGTAGATTGCTCTGTGTAAGCAGCAATCTGGAGCTGGTCAATCTTCCTCCTCCTCCTCCTATTGCAGCGGTTCTCAACCTGGGGTCAAACCACCTTTTCACAGGGGTCGCCTAAGGCCATCAGAAAACATATTTCCGATGGTCACAGGGACCGAGATTCTGCCCCTCTGTCTGTCCTCAGGCGGGTTTGCCCACCTGCGAGGACCTGGGGTGAAGACCGTTACCCAGGCTACGCCATGTTTCCAGACACCATTTCATTTATTGATCATTAGAAATAAATATTTCACACTGTGTAATTACATATTGTTTCTGTGATCAATCACTATGCTTTCATGGTGTTCAACTTGTAACAATGAAAATACATCCTGCAGATCAGATATTTACATGACGATTCATCACAGGAGCAAAATGACAGTTGTGAAGTAGCAACGAAAACAATTAAAAATAATATTTTATGGTTGGGATCCACCATAAGGGTCACGGCATTAGGAAGGTTGGGAACCAGTGTCCTATCAAGTTAATTTGGCCAGCCTGAGGCACCCTGGGTACCTGTTGGCTACAAGGGGTCCTGTTCTGTCACCTACTCCGACACAGCTGGGCACTTCACCTGAAGACCTTGAACAGCACTGGGACCAGCTGAGGAGCCTCCACGCCACAGGCCCAAAGGGCCCTGACCTGCGGCTCAGCACTGCTCAACCTTGAGAGACAGAGCCTGTGCCCCCGGGGGCCCCCGCAGCAGGGGACAGCCAGGACCGGGGCTGTGAGGAGCATACCAAGCGTGGCTTGTGACTTGGCCCACTGAGCGAGACACTAGGCAAAGCATGCGGTGGGGGTGAGCAGGGGTTCTGCTGAACCGGAGAGGGAAGGAAGCAAGCCTTCTCTGTTCACTGGGCAAAGTCAGAGAGAAGATGAGAGTCAGGTGCAGATAGTCTCTCCGGGCCCCCCTACACCCCCACAACCAACACCCCACTTGCTCTCCCTCCTGGAGAAACCAGCCCTTCGACACCACCCACTCCTGCTTCTTCCCACCCACCCACCCAAGCCTGAACAGAGTGGCCTTGCCCTTCCTCTCTGCCAGCCCTTTGTGATGGACACAGGAGCATCACACTGGCGGGCCCTGTGACCCATATCCCGGGCCCACCCCTCGCCCCTGCCGGGAGCAGATAAATCCATTACTCTCCCAACATAATGGACAGGCCACGCACCCCCTACAAGCAGTGGGAATCCCCCCACCTATCTCCCCACTCACCTAGTCGGTCTCCCCGTGGATTGGAAAATTGCCCCTCCACTAACAATGCACTCCTTCACCTTCTCCCGCCCCTGACTCGACCTTCCTTGGGACTCTTCCCCATGACCCAGGACAGGGCAGTGATTGAAGTCCAAGTTGCTCCTGGGGCTCCCTTGAGCCTCGAGGGTGGGCGGGGGAGGGAGAGTCCAGTCCCTTTCTCCACCCACAGCCCTTCTCGCTGCTCTCTCCCCGTCCCTCCATTTGGGGATCTGCCCTGCATATTCAGAGAGTCCGAGCTCTGCCCACACTCCCCACAAAGGCCTTGGGGTGCTCACAGTGCATGGCAGGGGGAGGGGGGACCACAGCCTGTCTTGGGAGGGCCAATGGATCTCTAGGGAATCCTCTCCTCTCAAGCCTTGAGACTCGGGGGCCACAAGGGGAGGAGCCCCCAGGAGCTCAGTCACAGGGACCCAGGTTTGGCCCTGACACCTGTGCCTTCACAAGAGCACAAGAGAATGATGCCAAGACACTCCCCACCCCACCCCATCCTCCCTGGGGTACGCTTCCTCCCATCTTTTAATGAGGGACTGGGGGCAGAAGAGCTTAGAACTAGAATTCTTAACGGCAAACCTGAGCGCGGGGCTCTGATGGGGCTGGAGACATCTTCCTAGCAGTCCAGGGCTGGGGCCGGGGCCCAGCTGGTGTCCTTCCCTCTCCACAGACCTAGAGGCTGGCATGGTCAACAGTTCCCGCCCACTCTCCAGCCTGGGCGGGGACAGGCACACTGGGTGGTGAGTGAGAAGGGTCCGGGCCCCTGCCCGCTCCTCATCTGCTGCTAACTCCAAGTCTGAACCCACAGCGTCCCAGCTAACAGACAGAAAGGCCCTGACCTCCCTTGGCTCCCATGGTGCACTGCTGGCACCCCTCCTCCCTGTTTTTGCTTTTCTCAGGACTCCACCCTCTGAAGGGGCTCCGTTTGGACCCACCCTACTTGGGCATGCCCTCAGTAACGCAACCAAAGAAAAGTCCCAGTGCTGGAGAGCAGTCACTTTGCGTTCCTGCTTTGGATGACCCATGCCGCCCGCCCCCGCCCCCCTACACACACACACCTCCTGCTGGCTAGGAAGCTGCCTCTCTTCCTGTGTCCCAAAATGTCACAGAGAACCAAAGCACCTGGTTGGTGAGGGGTGGAATCCTCTGTGTGGTGGACATGTGGGAGGGCCGGGCCCACTCCATCGGCCTTCGGGACCTGGGACGGAGGCGTATCAAGGCCCTCTTGTCTCAGAGGGCCAGGCTCAGTGGTCGGGTTTGGTGCAGTTCAGATGCTGCCTGGAATCTGGCAGGGTCTCCCGGGGAGCCAGGGTTGGGGGTGGATGGGGGTGGCGGTGGCGATGGTGGCAGCTGTGGTAGGGAAACCCGCTTCCTTGTCTACCCAGCTCTCTGCACTGTGACTTTGGAAAGCCCTCCTCTCCCCAGAACACTGCCCACCAAGCTGGGTTTCCTGCTCCTCTGGGTACCTGTAATCCACCCCCCCACCAGCCTGTGCCCCTCTCCCCAAGCTGTTCAGCTCCCAGGCGGGGTGGGGAATGGTTCCCACATCCCCAACAGGTTGTAAACTTCCTCAGGGAAGAAGCCAGAAGAGTTGCCAGCTGAGTGCCATCTTGCAGGTGTTGGCAGCTCAGATTGGGGTGGAGGTTGGGGGGTGCGGATGGGGTACATGGTAGAGGGTGCCAGGACCAATGGAGCAGGTAATGGGAGGGCCAGAATATTGGACAAGGCCTGAGGGGAGGAGGTTTACAAACCTCCCACATCTCCATCCTGCCCTTGGGGTGAAGGAGGGGGAGGGGAAAAACCACACAAGAACTCCAGGGGGATGGACAGGGTCTCAGTGGGCCCTTCTCACAGGGGGAGATTGGCAGGCTAGGTGTCTAGGCTGCCTGCTGGGCCTAGGAAAGGACAGGAGGCCCCACTACTAGGACCTCACCTGCAGGTGGGCTCCTGGGTCTCAAGGCACCCTGCCCCCTCCCCTCCTGGAGGCAGGAGTGGGGGTGTCGAGGGGCTCAGAAAAGCAGCTCGCACACTGCCCTGGGGGCTAAATGAGGGTCTTCTTACAGCCATCCAAGGTTCGGGCTGGGGGTCTTCCTGGAGGAGGGGCTGGGGGCTCACTTGCCAGAACATCTTGGGATCCAAAAGGAGACCGGTCTGACCGATGGGCAGTCCTGCCCAGTTGAGGCATGTGGGTCCCCTGGTGACCCACAGTGGTAGGGACAGGCTAACAATGACCTTGCCTGACACCCGGCACCTGGTTTCTTTCTTACAGATGAAGGGAGTAGGGGGCTTGAGGTATCGGTGGCCTGAACCATTGCCCAGAGACAGGCTGAGGGAGGGGGTCTAGTAGAGGCAGAGAGAGGGTGCAGATTCAGAGCTGGACCTTCCAGCCCGGAGGTCCCACCAGAGCACCCCACAAAGACCCCCTAACTAAGCACATCTTCGCCAGAGAAACAGAACTGAGGGCATTCCTGGAGGGTTAGGGGTATGCAGACCCCTACTCTGACATTGGCAGAGGCGGGGGCCCCAGAGCTCTGGGAAGGCTCTGCCGGTGGGGACCCAGCTGCAGGACAGAGTGGTCTTCATTCAGAGACCCTTCCCACACCTCATGTGCCTCTGACCTCCCCTCCCTGTGGGCACCCCCGGAAGCCCCTCTAGTGATCACCCCTCTCGGTTTGGGGAAGAAAAGGCCAACAGTGAGAGACAGGGCTGCCTGGGCAGCAGGCATCTTGGGAGAGCCTATGGCAAGGGGCAGGAAGCTGGCAGGGGCCCAGGCAGGGGCAGGGTGAGCTGCCCATGCCTGGCCCTTCCTAGGGTGCCCCATCATCCACACCAACCCCAAGCAGAAAAAGACTAGAAAGGCCTCCTGTCACCAGAGCCAGCAGCAGGCAGGACCACATGGGCTGCTGACCCCAGGTAGGGGGAGGGGGGACACCAAGGGACAGAGCACCACGGAGGGTAAAAACGTCCCCTGGGGTGGGGGAGAACCTCAATTCCAAGAAGTCCACTCAGAGGACCCCAAGAGCAATCCAGGCTGCACAGGGGGACCTTCCCAGAGCTCAGGATTTTCCGTCAAGAGGGATATTTAAAAAACCCCAAACAAACCCCATGCCCTGCCATGGAGTCCATTCAATCCGTAGAGATCCTGACCTGGTTTTCCGCGGCTGTAAATCTTTACAGGGGCTCCCAAGGCCTGTAATTCGGCCCTCTGGGGCAGTGGGTGGAGCAAAACAGCCCACCTTGGGTTTAGCAATCCAACGCTAACTCGACAGTGCCACCAGGGCTCCAGTGGCATATGGGACGCTGAGGAAAGGGCAGGCAGGGCTTCGACTCCAAAGGGGGCTGGCAGTGGGCTCCAGTCCTCCAAAGCCAAGGTTTGGGCCATTCAGCCTGAGGTCATCGGTGGAGACCCAAGCTACCTCCCTGACCTGAGGAACATGTTTTGTTTCATTTCATTTCATTTCGGGGACAAACAGCAGGACTGACCATAACTGTGGAGCCAAGGCCACCAGAAAGGACAGAGGTGTCCTCTGGGAGTCACACTGGGGCCCCAAAGACACCCCTGGCTGCTCAGGGCAGAGAACAGGAGGAAGCCGCCCTGTCAGACTCTGGAAGGGGTGAGGGGTGGAGGGCAAACCCCAGGCCAATGGGGTGCCCAGAACTCTGACCTGGAGGACCACCGTCCCCCCATCCCCCACCGAGAGCCAGCTGAGCCCCAGGGCAGTCGCCAGGTGGCCCAGGGGCACCTTTGTCCGGGTCGCCCTGAGCAAGTACTTTGCTGGCACTGAAGTGTAGAAGGGAGGAGCTTGAGGAGGGCAGAGGAGCCTGGCAGCCATGTCTGAACAGGGCCGTCCCTGTCAAGGCTGAACCTGGGAACTGGGAACACCTTCCAACGAAGGCCAGCAGAGCCCAGGCCCAGCTGAAAGGCCTGCGCAAGTCAGGACACTCGTCCGTTGGGGGAAGAAGCCCCAAGGTTCTGGGGAAGGGAGGGGAGCAGCCCCCAGTGGACTGCCCATGGGAACTGTGGGCCTCCTGCAGGGACCAGGTCCTGGGTGGCTTGGCCCAGGGGAGCATCCCGCTCAGAGGGCAGCACACAGAAGTGGTAGGGATGGCAGGCCCCCCGGCAATTCATTCCGAGTGACAGCGCCCTGACCTGCCCAGGCTGAACCCTCTGGTCCATGAGAATCTGACAGCGGCAAGTGTCTGAACCCACAGTGTCACCGGGTAGACCCCCAGTGGGTGGAGCCTGCTGGGTTTCTTGGGAAGACCCCTGCACCCCAGAACAGCCTGCAGTCAGGCAGAGAATGAAGAGCCCAGTTCGGCAATCCTGGTTTTCGATCAGGATACCTGGGTGTGGGTAGGTGGCCTGCCAGGCCAGCAGCGTCCCCCCACCCCCACCCCCAGACCCCTTCCCAAGGGATGCAGCTAAGGAATTCATTAGGAATGGTGATTTCCCCCCACCCCCAAAAAGACTACTGATTTTGTAAGTACAGGACAGGAACCCAGGGCCCCCCGAGGAGTGTTGGGGTCACAAAGTTTTGCTTGCTCCTTAAATCCCATTCCTTAAGAAGGGAATCGGAGTTCTTCAACTGGAGAATCAAGCTGGTGGCTGTTGAGGCTTTTAATTAACCAAGGGCTTAAACAAGACCAAAAATAGCTGAGAACCCCCTCCGCCCCCCTCGCCGGCCCACCCCTAAAGTGTGAAGGCTAGATTTATTAATAGACTAGTTGGTTTGTGCGTGCAGCAAATGAAAAAGGAAGATTCTCTTGGTTTGTAAGTTTAGTCAATAAAGATTGATTTACAAAATCAGGGTGGGGACAGAGTGCGCGCTGCCCCCTTACGGGTGGAGGCAAAACTCTTCCTTCAGAAGTTTGCAGGACCTGGCGCTGCCTGGGCGGGTGCTGGTCTGAGGAAGCAAGGGTCTCAGCCTCCCACTCCCACCCCCACCCCCACCCCGAGGCCTGGGTCTTATTTTCTTTATTTGCTTGGAAATAAAAAGGAGCCATCTGAGAAAAAAAACAAACAAACAAAAAGAAACCATCACAGCCCCCTTGCCCAGGTGGGTGAGGGGAAACTGAATGGAATGGTAAGCAGCTGCTGGACACTGCATGCCCAGCCCTGACCACCACCACCCCGTGAGGAAGTGGAGCCAGGAAACAGGGAGAGAGGAGGAACACCTGGCAGTAGCCATCTTGGCAGAGGCAAGAGGCTTGCAGGGGCCTAGGCAGGGCTGGGTGAGCTCCCCATGCCTGGCCCATCCCAGGGCGCCCCTGCCATCCGCATCCCCAGCAGAAAAGTCATAGGAAGGCACTCTTGTCACCATTGGACCCCCGTGGGCTACAGACTGGGGCCAGAGCAGCCGGGAGCCAGAAGTTGATGTTCCTCAGGGTCGGGGAGAACCCCAGTCCAAGGTGTCCACTCAGAGGACCCTGAAAGCAATCCTGGCAGGCCGGGCCCTGGTTTTGCAGTCGGCCGTGGCATACAGCGATGGGCAGGTGGGCGCCAGTACTCCGGACTGGCGGTGGGCAGGTCTGTGAGACAGTGGACTGACTCTAAGGCCACAAAGGAGGTGCCTGCCCCTCGCCCAGGTGCTGTCACTGATGGCCTCTGTCAACACTTGTCCCCCAGAGGGGCCATCTGGGGGCCCCGCTGCAGAAGGTGCCCACAGGGTGGCCGGGCCTGAGGACAGCTGAAGGAAGAGAGTTTTCCAAGCGGGCAATCAGGGAAGGGGGCAGTCTCCTCCCACCCACCCCAGCCTACTTCAGAACATTGCCCAGGTCCCTACATCGGAGTCCAGCAAAACCGGAACTTGAGAGAGGCCTGCGGGCTGAGGAACAGAGCGGTGAGACTCCTCCTGCCGGGCCCACCTGGTGAAAGTCTAACAGAATTAGGTGTAAGGAGCAGCGTGGGGGGGGGGTGTCGACACGGGGGCCCCCACTGGGCAGGCACAACAGATTGGCTGCAGCCTTCCTGACAGTGAGGCTGTGGGCCCAGACACTGTTCCCTCTGAGAGGAGTCTGGCGGGCTCAGAGGCCACTGTGCACTTGGCATGGACCCTGGAGTCAAGGTGTGATAGATATAGAATCCTTTGTCAAGTTGAGGATTAAGAGTGTAGGGATGAAATCTAGCTTATCAATCAGATCATAACCAATAAGGCCTCTGCGTGGGCATGGCCTTCTCCTGAGGATTCTGGGAAATCTGGTACTTCCTCCTGGGAGGCAGGAGAGACTCTGTCTCTGCTGACACCCTGGGAGACAGCAGCTGATGAGACACATAGACCCCCTCTGATGGAGCCCTGGGTGCTGGAAAAGCCATGCAGAGACCCCTGCCAGTGCTGAGATGTTTCCAATGCCACTGGATCCAAAGACTTTCTACCCACTGGCCCATGATCTTCTACATTCAGCATCATTGCATGTGTTTCATGAGTCTGAAGAGGACTTTATAGATTGGTATCGGACATATGGGCTCATATCGGACTTATGGACTTGATCTGGACTGGGCTGGGATGTTTTCTCAATGTTTGATTGCTCTTGTATATAAACCTCTTTCTTCTACACATATGTGCGTCCATGGATTTGTTTCTCTAGTCCACCCAGACTCACACACAAGGTTTGGGCCATTCTGCCTGAGGTATTGGTGGAGACCCAAACTGCCTGCCTGACCTGAGGAACATGTTTCATTTCATTTCATTTCATTTTGGAGACAAAAAGTGGAGCAAAGGCCACCAGATAGGACAGAGGTGTCCTCTGGGAGCCACGCTGGGGCCCCAAAGACACCCCTGGCTGCTCAGGGCAGAGAGCAGGAGGAAGCCGCCCTGTCAGACTCTGGAAGGGGTGAGGGGTGGAGGGCAAACCCCAGGCCAATGGGGTGCCCAGAACTCTGACCTGGAGGACCACCGTCCCCCCACCCCCCACCGAGAGCCAGCTGAGCCCCAGGGCAGTCGCCAGGTGGCCCAGGGGCACCTTTGTCCGGGTCGCCCTGAGCAAGTACTTTGCTGGCACTGAAGTGTAGAATGGAGGAGCTTGAGGAGGGCAGAGGAGCCGGGCAGCCATGTCTGAACAGGGCCGTCCCTGTCAAGGCTGAACCTGGGAACTGGAGCACCTTCCAACGAAGGCCAGCAGAGCCCAGGCCTAGCTGAAAGGCCTGCGCAAGTCGGGACACTCATCCGTTGTGGGGAGAAGCCCCAAGGATCTGGGGAAGGGAGGGGAGCAGCCCCCAGTGGGCTGCCCATGGGAACTGTGGGCCTCCTGCAGGGACCAGGTCCTGGGTGGCTTGGCCCAGGGGAGCATCCCGCTCAGAGGGCAGCACACAGAAGTGGTAGGGATGGCAGGCCCCCGGCAATTCATTCCGAGTGACAGCGCCCTGACCTGCCCAGGCTGAACCCTCTGGTCCATGAGAGTCTGACAGCGGCAAGTGTCTGAACCCACAGTGTCACCGGGTAGACCCCCAGTGGGTGGAGCCTGCTGGGTTTCTTGGGAAGACCCCTGCATCCCAGAACAGCCTGCAGTCAGGCAAAGAATGAAGAGCCCAGTTCGGCAATCCTGGTTTTCGATCAGGATACCTGAGTGTGGGTAGGTGGCCTGCCAGGCCAGCAGCGTCCCCCCACCCCCACCCCCCAGACCCCTTCCCAAGGGATGCAGCTAAGGAATTCATTAGGAATGGTGATTTCCCCCCACCTCCAAAAAAGACTACTGATTTTGTAAGTACAGGACAGGAACCCAGGGCCCCCCGAGGAGTGTTGGGGTCACAAAGTGTTGCTGCTCCTCCATTATCGAAGGTCCTTAAGAAGGGAATTGGAGCTCTTCAACTGGGGTATAGCGCTCCTGGTATTTAAAGCATTTAATTAACCAAGGGCTTAAACAGTACCTAAGTGAGCCCCCCCGCCCCCTTACAAGAGGGAGTCTTGCGACTTGCTCCAACAGAGTGATCCGTTCCCGTGTGGAAATGCACCAGGGCGCTCTCCAACTTTGTGATCCTCACCAATACCAGCGAGAACCCAACAGGGCCCCTGGCACACGGTGACAAGTGTCCTTAGGAAGCTCTCAAGTCCCCACGCGCTTCGACCCCACCCGAGCAGAGCGGCTGGGCCTGCAAGTCATCTCACAGGACCAGTATCTCGCTGGGCCCTGGACCAGCCCTAGGCTGGCTGGCCAGGGCTTGAAGTCATTAGAGGAGATAAAGGGGCAGGTGGGCTCTACCTCCCTGAGAAGCCACAAGGGGGGTCCAGGGGTGGGGGTGTGGTGGGGCTCTGGGCCGAAATTCAACTTGCATTCCCTGGATGGTGACGGGTGGCCTGTGTACCTCAGAAGGAGCTGGCATGCTCAGAGCTGTGCAGAAAGGGCCAGCAGGCTGGGGGGCAGGCAGGTTGCCTGGCCTGAGGAGGCCTTGTGGATCGCACCCTAACCCTTCACTCCAGGGCGGAGAAGCAGGAGGACGGGGGGCCTGGGGGATGCTGGGAGATAGCACCCAGGGCCCTGGCCCCCAGGGACAAACTGAGATGAAGAGGGGAGTGGAGGGGTTTGACCATTGACCCTCTACAACTAGGGTATGAATCCAGGGTTGGTCGGGAGGCCTGGCCTCCGGGAAGGGGGTGAAGGGGCCCTCAGATCCTTAGTGAGGTCAGGAGGGCCTGCAGTGACCTGTCACTCCCTGCTCCCCAGTCCTTTGTTCAGCCAGCCCCTAGAGGCCATCTCTGGACTCTGGGGTGACCCCCCCCCCCCGCTCAGTGAGCCCAACCAGGAGCTAGCTGGTGATCCAGCAAGCCCCATCCCCAGAGGGTGTCCAAATGTGAGGGAGGGGAGATGGCAGAACCTGCAGGGCCCCCACCTCCATCCCCACCCTTACCCCAGGGTGCCCAGCATTGAACACAGACCTTGGTCCCTTTGTTTTAAATAAGAAATTTATTGCAAATATAGAAATTGATTCTCTCCATACAGGAATCTCCGATTTGAGGAAAATGACTTCGTGCCATTAAGTTTAAAACAGGAATGGTGGCTGGGGTGGGGGGTGGGGTGGGGGGCAGGAGGAGGGGAGCAGAGAGAGGGAGTGGCGAAAATGAACCAAGTGACTTGCCCCAAAGATGAGAAGGGAAGTGTTCTGGCCCCGCCCCCCAAGCTGGGCTCACAGGTCCACCCACCCTCACCCCCGAGCTCGGAGCCCAGCTCTGCAGGCCCCAAAGCCAGTGCCAGACACAGCACCCTTGGGTGGCGACACCTCCTGGAGAGTGGCAGGGAGGGAGCTGGCACCATCCACCCTTTCTTGCCTCCTTTCCCCTGGCCCAACCCTGGGCTTGCTGGACCGAAGCACATGGGGGTGGAGGAGGAAGAAGAGGCCCATACAGGCCACACACCCCCACACCCCTATGCTTGCCCTCCCCAGTGCTTGGCTCCTGAACGGCTGCTCTTGGACTTGGAAGCAGTGTGGAGAGGCTCCTGGTGCCAGCGTGGATTTGGCCTTGAAAGGGGGCAGATGGAGGGGTCAGGAAGGGTGTAGAGTGAAATAGAATATAAACACAGGGGTGGAGGCCATGGGAAGGGCCTCTCTTGGACTGAGGTTGGGGTTCAAGTCACAAAGGGATGGGGCTCACAGCGCAGGAGCCTATCAGCTAGGAGAAGGGACCATGAACATGGATGGGGTCAGCCGGGGCTCCCAAACCTGGCCCAGCCCGCCCACCCGCCACCATCAGGAGAGGCCATGTGCCCTGCCCGGGACTGCTGGACAGCAGGCTCAATGGGGGTGGGCACACCCAAGAAGAGACCTCAGAACCACCTCCCCATTCTCCCCGCCACCCAGTTGTCACTCCACCCAGCTGAACCAGCCTACCACCACCCCTTCCCCACCACACAGTCCAAAGCCCACTGCCTCCAAACCCATTCTAACCCCAGGTGAGGTGACCCTACAGAGTGCCGCCCCACCCAAGGGAACCTTTGGGATCTGTCCCTTCACTGTAAGCCATTTACCTCCCTGTGGTCCCTTCCTGGCCTCAGCCCTGCCCGCCATCAGTGGGGACCCCTGGGGAATGCCCTGTCCCCGGTTTCTGCTGCTTCTCTTCATTTCCAGAAGCTGTAGCACGCCACAGAACCAGGCCTCCCCAGCACCTTGTCCCATGCCATCCCTGAGGCAGGGACACAGGGCTGGGGCAGAGAGAGGGGTGAGGACCTCTGAGGAGGGGTCCCCAGCTCCTGAGTAAGCTGACTTCCTCCCCACTGGGGGACATCCCCGCTTTAGCTTCTGAAAGCTCACTAAGATCCCACAGAGTGTTAGCCAGGCCAGCCCTTCCCAGTGGACTCAGTACCTGCTCCAGGGGGCAGGGATGGGGGGAGGGCCTGGGGGGCCCACCCTTGACTTCATGGGTCTGAAGGCAGCGGGGGAGGCTACCCAGAAGAGGACCAGGGTCCCCACCCACCCCTCCCCTTCCCACCCACCATGCAGCCCACTCCCTCCTTCTCCCTTTACCAGCTCCCAGCCCTATGCCCCCCATCTTCCCAGCCGCTCCCCCAGGCCCCGCCTAAGTCCACCCTGCTCACTGCCATTATGTACACAGGCCTGACAAGGCCTCTGGGCCTTCCTGCCCATGTGGCTTTCAGGCACAGTTCCCTCTGATTCCTCCTTACTCTGCCCACCAGGGTGCACAACAAGGAAGTGGGGCAGTCAGGAGGAGTTAAGTGCCAGGTCCCCTTCCCTTAGAGCCTGCAGTTCAGCCAGGGCAGCTGGAAGGAGGGGGTCTGAGTGGTAGACCCCTCTTGGCCTCAGTGATGTGCGGGCGGGAAGGGGGTGTCCTGGTTGCCGCAGGGGCCTTGCTGTTAAAATCAGGCCTATAAAATATCTTCGACCAGGAACGATGGGTGAGTGGCAGAGAAGGGCTCCCAGCTGTTGGGGTTCTCCCTGAAACTCAGTGGGGATCAGTGCCTCGAGCCTCCCATTGAGAGCCCCCCACCAGTCCCTCAGCTCTCGGCCTCCTGTCCTTAGCAGTGTGACCGCCTGTTCCCCATCCCCTGCCAGTAAGTCACCTGTCTTGGAAAGTCCCCTACTTCCTTTTCAGAGAGCTAAGGCCCAAACTGAAGGTGGGGCAATGTCCGAGAGGCAGGAAGACAGAGTAAGGGGGTGGGGGGGCACTTGCGGGCTCAAAGCCCAGAAAGACAGGAGGTGGGTGAGGGCGGGGCTGTGTATTGGTGGCACCTGTTTTGGGGTCTTTTGCAGAGTTGGCCCCCGTGCCCATCCCCCAGCCCTGATTTCAAGAGCTGCTTGTCAGGTCACCGCAGAGGGGCTTGGAAAAGGGGGAGGCAGGGGCGTCTGGACAAACTGGCACATACACGACAGATGTTTGCTCAGAAAATACAGTAAAATCGTCATGCAAATAGAACAGGGAGCCTGGGTCTGCATACCGGCGCCGTAGCCGTACACTGGCCCAGCCGGCTTGCCATCGGGTGTGGGAAGGGGGTGGGGGGGCAGGCCGGGGTGGTGGGGGCAGCTCTGCACGGTCAGGCGGCCCCCACCACGCCTTGTCCCCAGAGAACAGTCCTTTCTCTGCCAATGTCACCCCTCAGGGAGCCCTGGGCTTGGTCCTGTGCCCACAGTGAGTGGGAGGGAGAGGGAGGCCCCCACTGAACCCGGGTCCCCTTGTCCCAACCCTGCTCCAGCAGAAAAGCGCTAGGGTCTCTAGAGTGATGGCCCTGACTTGGGGAGCCCCCCTCACCCCTCATTCCCTTCCCTGTGTTCACCCCCTCATCCCAAACCACATTCCCCCCCCAATCTCAAGAAAACCAAGTGGGTGACAGGCTAGAGCGGAGGACCCTGGCATGGGTGTGGTGAGAGCCTGTGGGGTGGGCACAGGTGGACAAATCTTCCAGTAACTGTCCCCTTGCCCTACCCCTTGGTGGCCCACCTCCCAAACAAAGGTGAAGGGCCCAGAATCTGGCCCCTGGGTGTGGTGGGGACCCCACTGTCTCTGTGCCTGGCCCTCTGGCCCAGCCGAAAAGGCAGCATGGTCCTGGAGCCCTGCCCTTCCTCACCGCCCTGCCACCCACACTGAGAACCCCTCAGCCCAACAGAAACTCTGGGTACCAACTGCCAGCCAGCAGGTTGCCATGGAGACAGAGGCTGGCCCAGGAGGGGGAAGGGCACCAGGAACCCAGCCTGCTCCCCACTCAGGGGAAGGGACCTCACTGTTTGTGCTTTGTTCAGATCTTGGGGGGTGGGTGTCAGAATGAGGAGAGAAAGCATTGCCCTGGAGACAAGAAGCTCCTTTTGCCAGGGTGGGGCAGCTAGGGCAGCCCAGAGTGGGTGAGTGGGAAATCCCTGCTGGCCCCTCACTCCCCACAAGCTCAGGTAGTGGCCTCCATCCCACAATGGGAGTCAGGCAGAGAGGAAGCTAGGATATGGGGGCACTGGCAGGAAACACTCCCCCCCTCACAACCACCTCCCTGTGTCTCCCACCCATCACAGGCCCTGCTGCTCCCTGGGTGAGGGTCCTGGGACCTGATCCTGGTACCTGGCTCTCCCCAGACCCCGAGGTCACTGACAAGGGCACAGGAAGGTGGCAAGTGGACTGTCCCTCCTGGTCAGCTCCTCTCCTGACAGGAGGACCCCCCTCCTCTCCTGGGTGCTGTTGTGGAGCCAGGGGTCCCTCAGGACTATGAACCTCAGCTCTGGGGCTTTCTAAACGGACAAACACTGGTCTGACTCGCAGCTCCCTCCACCCCCGGGAGACAGCAGCTTTGGAAGGGGGTGGTTGGTGGATGTGGGGTTGGGTGGGGGGGCGGGTATTCTGAGCTGCCGCATGACCCCGGGGTCATCATTGCCTCCCTCTGGGCCTCAGTCTCAGGGGATGATTTCCAAGGCCCCTCTGGGGTTAACCCTGCAGGTGACCTGCCCCCCAGCTGGAGGTGGGCACTCTTCACCCATCTCTGCCCACGGCTCCTTGCCCCCACCAACCGGGCACTGCCTCCCAGATGCCCTGTGGGCCCCACAGCCTCGAGGCCCCGCCCCCTCCGGCCTGGACCCTCCCCCCACCTGCGGAGTCCCTGGGCAGCACAGTAAAGACGACTGGTTTCAGCATCAGTTTGTAAACTTTAAGGAAAACGTGTCTTTGTTTTCCTGTCCCTTAATGTCGGGCGTTGGTTGGTTCACAGTCAGGTGGTGGTCAGGTGTGTGCATGGTGCGTGTGTGCGGGTGTGCGTGTGCGTCCCTCCTGCCGCGGGGTGGGTGGGGTGGGGGGCCCTGCTCCGTCTGCCCGTCACCCCAGGGGGGAGGGGGACACCCCGCTGGCCCTCCCCCTTAGGCCCCACCGCCCTCGCCGCCCCCCCACCCCCGCCCCTCCGACCTCACCGGGAGGAGAGGGTCACAGCTTCTGCTGGGCCGAGACCCCCTTCCAGTAATCGAGGATGTCGTGCAGGTCCTCGTCCTTGGCGAACTGGACCTTCTTGCGCAGGGCGTGGCCAGCGGCCACGTACACCTCCTCGCGGGGGTGCTTCTTGTAGGGCCGGAAGCGCTCCCAGATCTTGTGCGTGCTTTCAGAGGAGTACTCGGGGCTGGACGAGTAGCCCGAATAGTAGTGTCTGGGAGAGAGCTGCGAGTAGGCGGAGTCCCGCTTGGAGCGGGTCAGCGGCTTGAGGAAGGACACGCGCTGGCTCAGGCTGTCGGCGCCCCCCTCTTCGTAGTACAGCGCGGGGAAGCTGTGGCGGTGCTCACTGCAGTGGTAGGGGGGCTTCACCTCCAGGTGGTGCACGGCCCCGGCCCCGCCCCCGCCGGCCCCGCCCCCCGGCACCAGCGGCAGCCGGTCCAGCGGGCTGTTGAGGGGGCTGCCCTTCTCGATGTACTTGGAATCGCCCTTGGCCAGCCCCGAGGCGGCCGGGTGGTCGGGCACGTCCAGGCTATAGACCTTGGCGCTCTTGATGGAGCCACTGGAGGACACGCTGCAGGTCTTGCGCGTCACGGCGGCGTCGGCGCTGAGCTGGCGCTGCAGCGGGTGGTGGGTGCTCTCCTTGTAGGGGGGCGAGAGGAAGCTGGGCCGCTCCAGGGCCCCAGGGGTGGCGGCCGAGGGGGTGGCGGCCGCCGCCGGGAGGGACTGGCACTCGAAGGCCAGTTCGGGGTCCCCGCCGCCCCCGCCGCCCCCGCCGCCGCCCCCGCCCAGGAAGGAGGCCGAGTCCAGCTTGAGGGCGTCGATGCAGTTGTTAATGATCTGGTTGACTTTGTCCACCTCCTTGGCGATGGTGGAGATCTCGGCGGCTGAGCCCTGGCCGTTCTCCAGGTCGGGGAGGTCCCGCTCGGGCCGGGCCAGGCTGTCCCCGCCGGCGCCTGTGCGCACTTCGATGTAGTTGCCTTTAGTGGCCACTTTGGGCGTGTCCAGGCCGGCCTCGAGGCCCTTAGCGGAGGGCAGCTTCTCCCCGATCATGGAGGGTAGGGTAGGCATACAGGCGACGGGCAACACTGGGGGCTCGCCCAGCTTCTGGGCGGCGTGCAGGATGGAGCCGGCATCCACGTCGGCGCCGTAGCGCATCTCAAGAATGGTCTTCTTGACGTTCACGGACTTCTGCTTCTCCTCCTGCAGGCGCCGCTTGCGCAGGCAGTAGTAGACGGCGCCCAGCACGATGACCATGCCGAAGAGGCAGCCCAGGATGGTCATGATGTAGTGCGTGGTGGTGGAGGTGCTGGGCGTCAGGTCGCCCGGCACCGGGTCCCGCGTGGTGAAGGTCAGGCAGGTGTGGTTGAAGCGGCGGCTGTTGCGCAGCGAGGTGACGCAGAAGGTGTACTCGGTGTGCGCGCGCAGCTTGTCCAGCGTGACGATCTCCTTCTTGTTCTTGAGCGTCATGACGTCCGAGAAGTAGCTGTTGTTGTACTGCACCAGCACGTACATCTTGCTGTAGGGGTGGGGGATGATGACCACCAGGGTGGCCGAGGTGAAGGTGACGTGGTGCAGCCGGATGGCGGGCCCCGCGGACGCGTCCGTGGTGGCTGAGGCGGGCGGCTCCACAGACAGGATCTCGTCCGGGTTGAAGCCTGAGTTCTCATCGGGCTCCCTCTGGGCGTCGGTGGAGTAGGGCGTGGGGTGGCTCACGGGCCGCATGGGCAGCGAGCCATTTCGGCACTTGGCCTGCAGCACGGTGATGGCGTTGAGGCTGTGATAGGGCCTGGGCACCAGCAGCGGGTAGCCAGCGAACTCCCGAGGCGCCTCACACTGCAGCCGGTCGTAGTTTTTGGTAACATTGTTGAAGACCACCAGCCAGGCCAGGAAGCCGAAGAGGTCACACTCACAGTTGAAGGGGTTGCCGGCCAGCTCGCACACCATGAGGCTGGCCAGGCTGGCGAAGGTGGCGCCATCCAGGCGGCCCAGGCGGTTGGAGGACAGGTCGATGCTGATGAGGCTGGGGCACTCGGAGAAGGCTGTCGGCGTCACCACCTCGAGGAGGTTGTGCTGGACGAAGAGGAACTGCAGGCGGCCCATGCCCCGCAGCATGCCCTCGGTCAGGTTGCTGAGCCTGTTGTAGCCCAGCTGCAGCACCTGCAGGCTGGCCTGGCCCAGGAAGGCGCCGTCCTCGATGTAGGAGATCTCGTTCTTGGTGAGGTTGAGGTCGGTGAGATTCCCGAAGCGGCTGAGCGAGGAGTACAGCACGGCCCGGAGCTTGTTCTCGTTGAGCCTCAAGTCGTGCACGGTGCTGTTGATGTGCTGCGGGATGGTCTCGTAGGGGGGCTGGTTCTGGCTGCAGATGGCCAGCCACACGTAGCCCTTGTCACCCTCGATGAGCCAGCAGTCGGCGCGCACCGCGCCCGGCCGGCACACGCACAGCAGCGCGGCGGCGCACAACCCCAGGCGCAGCATGATGCCCGCCGAGGCGGCCGGTGCCCCCTCGAGGGCCGGCCACGGGGTGAGGGGCCCAGGGGCGGGGGTGGGGCGGCGCCTAGCAGCGATCGGAGGCTGGGCTCCGCAGCACAGTCCTCCCTGGGGCCGCCACCATCTTGGGGGCGACCCCCAGCTCCGGGGCCTCAAGTCAGGTGGGCACCGCCAGTGACAGCGGCTGGTGGCCTTCGGGGGCGCTGCCCGCTGGATGCCGGGGGCCCGGCCTGGGCTCAGGGAGCCCTCGGCCTGCTCCCCCGCTTGGCTCCTCTTCTCCCGCCAGGAAGATGCCCAAGCTTCCGGGACCTGCCCTCTTCCTCCTCCTCAGCTGCTGCCGTTCCTGGGCTCAGAACTTCAGGCGATTCCCAACAGAGGCCGGATGTGGCACACTAGTAAGGGGGTCTGAGCCGGGGGAGGGAGGAAGAGAGTCATCTGTTCCCTTGTCCCTGGAAGGGGGCACCAAGAAGAGCACAGGTCAACATGAGGGTTCCCAGAGGCCCCGCCCTCCCACACCCCTCCCAGGGTGCTATGCTCCAGGGAGTACTGGGGGGGGGGGAGGGTGTCACAGACATGGCAGCAGAGGAAACAGGGTAGGGAAGAGGCCCCACCCTCCCACAACCCTCCCAAGGGTCTCTGCACTAGGGAGCACTCAGGGGTCACAGACAAGGTGGGTGGGGCAAAGGTGGAAGAAACAGGGTGGGGAAGAGGCTGGGAAGGTAGGGTGGACAGCACAGGTGGGAACAGATGCCCACATGTGCTTCCACACCCATTGGTAACCCTGCACAGAGACCCACAGACCCGCCCCCCACAAGGCAGAGCCTCATGGCATAGGGTGCATGCTGACAGGGATACACACACACACACACACACACACACACACACACACACACACGACAAACAGGTTCATACATCCCCAGCCACGTACCCAGGAGAGTGTCCCCAATCCAGATAAAAAATTAAGAAACCAGCAAAAAGCACCTCTCCTCCATGCCCAAAGATAAATAATTCATTTGTTGTGTAACCGCTCTTGTTCCAAAAATAATTCCCTTGTCTAGGCTTGTATGGGGGAGGGGGAGCACAGCATCATGGCTGTGCCCCCCCCCCCAGCAGAGGGGGAGGTGTAAGGGCTTCACAGGGGGAGGGAATAGGGAAGGCTCATCTTAGGAGAAGGGCACAACCCGGGTCAGGACAAGAGCCTGGAGGCCAGCGACAACCCCTAACACCACCTCCCCAAAGTGCCTCCCTGTTGAGGCAGGTGAGGGAACCAGAGGCCGGGGGCAGGGAAGGAGTGGCTGCAGGCTGGAGCATCCATCAAAGGCCAGAGAGGGCCAGGGACTTGCCCCAAGTCACACAGCACAGCTTGGGTCAGGACTCAGGCTCCTGAGACACCATGAGTCTGAACTGGCAGGCCTGGAGCCCCGAGCCAGCCCACCACGCCATGCCCGTTTATAGAGTGCGGAGCAGGTCCCTGCCCGGCCCATTTGCCGAGGAGAGGAACACATATGACAACCCAGGCTGCCCAGCCCCATGATGGGGCACACTTGCCAAGGCAGAGAGCAGTATCTCTTAGTGGTCACCTGCGCCAGCCTTCACTTTGCCAGTGGGGAAACTGAGTCTCAGACCCTGTGGAGGGGAGTGGGGCCTTGCCCCAATCACCCAGCCTGCTGAACGGAGCCCACAAACCGCCCCAGCCCTGGCTCGCAGTGGGCAGAGCCGGCTCTCCGGCCCCAGGGCAGCAGCCAGGCCTGCGGCGATCAGGCTGGAGCAACGTGTGTGCAGACGGCGAGCTCCGGAGCAGACACCTCAGCCTCCTGGGACGCTCCAAGAAAGAGCGCTTTGGAAGAAACGTGAAAACCTTTGCTGCTAAAGCAAAACCAATTTACAGCATCCGGCCCCAGAGGGCTGGGGCAGAGGAAAGGGAATCGGGGAGCGGGAAAGTCCAAAAGAAAGTGGGGAGGAGAGGGGGTTGGGATTGAGAAGGTGGCAGGACTCCTGGGTCAGAAACTATGAAGACCTGGGGCTGGCCCTCTCCTCCAGGGTTGTCACCAGCTGAGGGGTCAGACAGGTATGGGGGTGATATCCTCCCTGCAGGAACTGGGTACCCCAACAGCAGACTGCATTTTGTCCTCGGCTGACACACAGCAAGGCCCTCAGGCCAGAGACCTGGGCTTCCATCTGGCTGGGCTCCTGGCTCCTGGGAGCCTGGGCCAGTCCAAGCCCTCCCCCTGCCTCGGTTTCCCCTCCCACAGGCAGCAAGGTTGCAGAGGCGCAGGCTGAGCTCCCCAGCTCCTGCGGCAGGGACCCGAGAGCCCGCCTGTCAGAGAACCCTGCAGGCTCGGCCCCTCCCGTCGTCCGTCTGGGTTCCATAATATTGGTATGCAGGTGCGGGCGCAGGTGTGTGGTCTGGCTGGCTTGCCGTGCTCAAGCCGGGATGTGCCGGCATGTGGGCATGACACACGTGTGCACAGGGCAGGCACACACCTGAGCAGCTGCAGGCAGGGCATCTCTGGCTTGTTGAGACCCTTAAGTACACAATGTTCTACCTGCACCCACACAGACATGGGTACACAGGCAGCTGTAGCCAGGTGGAGCCCCCCTCACCCACCCCTACCCCCGGGGGCAGCATCAGCGCTGGGCTGCCTACAGCCCTGGGACAGCCCAGGCCTTGATGAGGGTGCAGCGGTAGAGGGGAGACTCCCTGGATCCACCCTTCCCTTCTCAAATACCCCAGTGTGGATAAAGGCTGGTGTGCCCCTCCTTGGCCCCTCTAAGGCCTGTCCAACTGAGCCCTCAAGGTGATCTTGCCTGTGATCTCCTCTCCTCTCCTCCTGGCCCCCACCCCATGAGTCAGGCGGAGGCTCCCCACCACCATGTCCCAGTCTCCTGGCATTGGGGACTGCGAAGGCGCTGACAGCAGCATTTGGCCCCCAGCCCGGCAGCTCACCCACTCAAGGTGTGTGTGCGGACAGGGGTGGGGGTGCAGCCTTGACTTTCCCCAGCCTGGGCAGAGGGCCCGGGGTCACATAGGCAAGGCCACACTGCCTCCTCCTTCAACACACACACCAATGCGGGCAGCAGCCCATGCCCACACCCACACCCCGTTGAGGGTGAGGAAAAGAGGAGGGATGGAGGGTCTGGGAGAAAGGAGAAGGCAGAGGAAAAAGACAGCTGGCAGGGGGAGAGGCCACAGAGGGGAGGGGCGTCTGCTGCCTTCCCCTCAAGTCAGGGTGACTTATGAGTAAGACCTACCGGCCTCCCCAGTGCATCCTGGTCAGTCCAGAGGGAGGAGGAAGCCGGGCAGTGTTTTGATGCCCAGAGGTCTGGGAGGCGGAGTGGACAAGTGAGGGCCTCCAGGGTCCAGGTGGTGAGGATGGGCCAGAGTGGGGGTGGCTGGAAGTGTTCCAGCACTGCCTGAAAAGGTCCCTTCTCTTCCCACCATGAAGAAGAGGAACTGGCCAGACTCAGGGGACACTAGGTTGTCAAGGATCCCTAGGGTGATGCCCCAGTCTGGCCAGCTACATGTGCTATGAGCCCCCCGCCCCTGGGCACATGCTTACACAGTGGGGTCAGTGAGGAGTCAGAGGCTGGGTGGGTAGCTGGCCGGCATGGCCATGTACTGCTGAGTCACTGGGGGAAGGGGGACAGTCATCCTTGGTGGCCTCACGTCTCGCACCCTTTCCCCCACCCCTTGAAAGCTGCCGGTTGATCCAGGGAAACTGAGGCCGCCAGCATTGAGGAGGGGTATGTGCAGGGTCCCCTGGCGAGCCGGTAGTAGGTCAGGCTTAGGTACCCCTCTGGGGCATGTCTGCCCCTCGTGTAGCCCCTCCCCATCTTATCATGGGACACTGTGCAGGCCACTTCACCCTCCCAGGCCTCAGTCTCCTCACCTGGGAAGTGGGCGAGCAGCCGCGCCCTTGAGGGTGCAGTGAGCTCAGAGCCAACCACAGGGGGAGCCCCACCTGAGATGAGCCTCCCCTGAGAGGGGAGTGGGTGAGGGTCCCTGGCTGAGGGAAGAGGAGGGGATGAGTGAGGTCGGCCTTGGGGTCAGAGTTGGTAGCAGGCATCTCTGGGGGGAGGGGGGAGCAGGCTATGGGAAGCCAGCATCAGCAATGGACCCCTGGAAAGTCTTGGGCCCACCCTGTGCCTCAGGTTCTCCATATGTAAGCAAAGCGAGTTCCGATCAGCTCTCAGGGAGCCAGGGACGGGAAACTTAACCTAGGAAATCCCATTTGCAGCATCTGATAAGGCCTGGCTTGGGTTTCTTCCTGGACAAGCCTGGCCTGGGCTTCCCAAGGTATCATTGTCGCCTTCCCTGTCAATGCCATTATCCAGGATTAGGAGGTCCGAGCGCTCCTGGGGCCCAGCCAGAACTCCCAGGGCAGGTGGCAGCCTCATCTCTCAGCTGCAAAGTGAGGCAGGAGCCAGGAGGTGGGATGAGGGTGGGGGTGGGAGCAGAAGACTGCCACCCACTCAGGGCAGAGGCTCAGGCCAGGGGCCACACTCCAGGTCTGGGCAAAGGCCCCTGGGGCAGGTTGCTCCTCCCCCTGGGCCTCAGTGCCTTGGCTACCAAATAGGACCACTAGACCTCTGCCCTTGAGCCCTTGGCAAGCGAATTGGCATAGACTACGCGGGAGCCACAGGCTGGTCCTGGGACTGACTGCGGAGTTGAGTGGCACCGGGCACATTCATTAACCTCTCTGGTTTCTCTCCCCCTCCCCCACTCCCCCTGTCTGTAAGGTCATTCCAGCCTCCTCCTTACCCAGTGCCTCAGTTGTGCCTGACATTTTACGCACGTCTCCCACCCACCCCGTCTGGCTGGTATTGTTAGCCTCATTCTAGAGATGGAAACACTTAGGCTGTCCACCTTCCTGGCTTCCTCCAAAGGGCAGGCTCTGAACAGGCCCTGCTGATTACTGTTGGGCTTTGAGATCTGGGGGTAGGCACCTCCCTTCTCCCCTCCCAGGAGAAGCATTCAAGCAGGAGTGACCACAGCCTCCACTGCTGGGCCTTTGCATATGCTCCTCTCTCTGCCCTGGGATGCTCTGTCTTTGCCCCGGAGTCACAGGACTTGCTGTCTGCCCCCAGGCCTCCACTCATCCCTGCCCTGCCCCACACCTGAGATCAGCAACCCTCAGCACCTTCTGACCCTGTAAGTTCTTTCCTATCTGCCCTCCGCTCCGGTCCCCAGCACGAACCCCACAGGCCTACCAGGGCCAGGTGTCGAGCCGGTGCTCAGCCAGGGCTTTCGGAGCCGGGGGAGCTCCGGAATGAAGATGGTAGGTGTCATGAGAGGGAGAAGACTGATTTCTGGTGGGGCATGCCACTTCCCTGTGATTCCATTTTATACATGAAAAAACACAGGCCCAGAGAGGGGCAGACTCAAGGCGACACAGCAGGAGACTCACACCAGCCCGAGCCCCCTCAGGATCCCTGTAGACTCCCCCCTCACCCCTCACTTAGACACCTCTTGTGATGGGGATCTCAGCACTTGTCTGGGGCTATTTATTCCCGCGTCAAACCGCTCTGGCTGTTAGAAACATCTTCTTAAATTACAAAGTCAAATGTGGCGTCTTGTGCTTTGTCCGTCGGTCCCAGACTGTGCTCTGGGCCCACCGAGAACAAGCCCAAATGTCCCTACCAGGGCCCTGCCAGTGCTGGCTTCTTTGTTCCCATTGGTCCAAGCTAACAGGCCCCCTGGCCTATGCTGCCTGTTCAGCCTACACATGGAGTCAAGTCCCCTGCCGATGGGTCCAGCTCGTTGTCCCGGTCACACCTGATGCCCAGTCCCTCCCTCCCACAGTGTGTCTGAGCAGGGAGCTACAGCTGTCCCCAGGAGCCCCGCTGCCCTGCTTTGGTTCCACTGGTCTGTGGATGCCACCCAAGTGTGGGCCACGGCTGTGTCCTCATCTTGACCTAGATGTCAACCCAGTCTCAGGCCCCTGGATGCACCCGTCCCCCCTCCCCATGGCAGCCAATGCCTGGGAGCAACCTCGAGCAGTGTCTGGCTGCCTGAGCCTCACCTGAGGTGCTCGGTTTCAGTCCACCCTCATTCCATCACATCTCGTTAGCCTCAGCCCCGAGTGCCAGCTGCTCCCCGAGGCCCAGCGGACTTGGGCCTCTTGCTGCCCGGACCCCCACTCCTGGCTCTGTGTCACCCTGTGCAGGGGGGTGGGTGTGGGTAGCAGGCCCCAGGCTGCTGAGTGTAATAGGAAAACAGGCCTGAGACACTGCCCGCAGCTCCCACGGTTGGCCATACACCTACGCTCTTGACACTTCCCATGGGTACATGTTGTGTGCCTACTGTGCACGTCTGGCACATGACTGACAGATATACCCTGCAAATGCTGTACTAACCATAACCCAACAGATCCTGACGAGAAGAACCCAACATCAGCAGCGCGAACCTCGGACAGTTATCAAGGGCCCCTGGATGCCTTTTGGAGGCCTGGAGGTGGTGGGGGGCTTCTGCCTGGGGCAGGTGTGCCAGGCCACTGGCTGCTGTGGCAATAGCATCAGTTCTGAGCCCCGGGCACAAAGGACGATGGCTTCCTGTGTGACCTTGGGCCAGCTCCTGCCTTCCCTTGCTGGGCCTCTGTTTCTTTCCCTGTTCAGAGGCCGGGTGAACACAGTACACCCAGGCTTCCCCAAGGACTGGAGCCACAAAGCTCCCGATTACCTGCCCAGGCTGTCTTCCCCTGAGCCCCCAGGTCCTGTACCTTCTGCCCCTGTTCCAGGGCTGCCCGCTCCTGCCAGTCAGCACCGATGCCACGGCTAGGCCTTAGTGGGAGAAAGTGGGCTGATAGAAGAGGTGTGACCCAAAGGCCTTGCCTCTGGAGAACCCCCTGCCCCAAGCAGCCAACAGGTGAGACCCCAACAGTTCTGAGAGTACAAATCCCCCCACCCCGGACCCCAGCCAAGCACTGGGGTTAGCATGTGACTGTGACGCTCCTGCCCACAGCCAGGGCCACCTGTATTAAAAGTCCACCTCCTGGTCCCACCCCAGGGGTCAGCCCCTGATTTCCCAGAACCCTCTAGGCTCTTTGGGGGCCCACTTCCCCCACTGGCGGTGTCTTGCCCGTCTGACTCCCTCCACCACCACTGTCTGCTCCTGCCTCCCCGACCTGACCCTCATCTCACCCCCCACCCTCACAGACACTGCCCCCTTCACCTGGATCCCACCACCTCCATCAGACCCCTACCTCCTGTACTGGACCCCTCCCTGCCCACTCCCACCTAGCCCCCTGCTGGCCTGTGGGACCCCCATTCAGCTACAGCCCCGGGTGCTACTCACCAGACTCCACGGGCCCCGCTCTTGTACCAGTGCCTGCATGGCCTCCATTCATTCATTCAATAAACATTTATGGAGCACCTACTATGTGCCAGGCGCCGGCTAGGCCCACCCCACCCCGTCTGCCATGGCTTGCTGTTCCTCAGGGCTCCAGGGGTGGGCACGTCCCTGCCTTCCCCCACCCTCAGGGCTGTCCCAGGGTGCCAGGGAGGCTCTTGTGCAGGCCCTCAGAGGTGGCCCTCCCAGCCTCAACCAGGAGGACTGATGGCCCACCCTGCCCTGCCCTAAGGGTGACAATGGTGACAAAAGCCATCAGAGGACCCTCGCTCCACCGGGCTCCGGCACTTCACAGGTTCACTCATTAAACCCTCGGCCCAGCCTTGTGCGTCAGGACAGCCCTCCCTCCCACGTTACAGGTGAGGAAACGGAGGTCTCACACTGCCCTGCCCTGCCGCGGTGGCGGCTTTGACTCCCTGGAGCCAGGTTCTGGGCGCCGACTGTGGACAGCAGCTTTAGAAAACTCTTAATCCATTGCCAAAGTTGAAAACCTGGGAGATGGGCAGGGCTGTGCACCCAGCCAGCTCCCGGCCTCAGGCCTAGGATCCCCTCTGTGCCGGGCACCTGGATGCTGCGAGGCCAGCTACAGGGACACAGAGAGCCCACCTGTGATTCACCTGGGCCCTGTCAGAGGGCAGGTCTGTCATTTGGGGGAAATCTCCAGCTAGGAGTCGGGGTTCCCGGAGGGGGGTGTGGGGTGGCAGTCCAAACATCCAATGCTCTAAGTCTTGGCTTCTGGGGACCACTACATCTAGAGGGCCTTTGATGCCTGACCCTGACTGGCTCCCAAGGCTTCCCCTGTTCTGCCTGACACCCAGAGGGGTCCTTCTCCTCGGCCCTCCATGGCGCTGTCTGGACCCCTGGGTGGGAGCTATGTCTGGGCGTCAGTGGAAGAAGATGGGTACCAGCCAAGGCCCTTCCCACAGTGGAGCTGAAGCAAAGGGTGCTGGGATTGCTAAAGGGTCCCTTCCCCCCAGCACTTCCAGGTCCAGCCCCCAGGCCCTCTAGCCCTCTGTCCCCTGAAGGCCCGATGCAGGGGGCAGTCCCATGGGGGCAGTCCAGACACCGCCCTGGTTGCTCTGACATTTCCCCTCCGACTGGGACGCTGCATAGTGGGAGGGGACCCAGCCGGGGGCTGCTGTACCAACCTCGGGGCAGTGGGGGGCGGGGGGCACAGCTGTGGCATGGAGAACAATGAGGCTCTGTCTTTACTCGGCAGGCAGGGCAGCCCCGGAAGTGCCTGGGGGTGGACAGCCTCACGACTGCTGGCCAGCCACACTGCCCAGGGACCCCACACCCAACCTGAAGCCCGAGAACATGTGGCTAAGTTGAACGCAAGCCTCCCTTGGCATCCACACCCCTGTGCAGTCCAGGTGGCGGCTCTGCCACGAACTGTATGGCCCTGGGCAGGTGACTGCCTTCCACTGAGCCCCAGTTCCCTCTTCTGCAGAATGGGGCAGCGGCACACTGTGTGATACAGAGGCCACTGAGGATGGAGTGGAGGACTTCCCAGAGGGTCAGGCACATCGTAAGTGTCCCAGACAGTTATGGTCACAGGTGTCCTGCTCCAGATCCACCTGGGGGAGTGTGGCCACCCATCACAAAGACAGGGAGGAAGGCCTCGTGCCCCCACCCGCCCCCTGACCCACCCCAGAGCCAGGTCTCTGCCCCTAAGCCCCTCTCCTGTCCCACCCCAGCCCACCCTCGCCTGCAACCTGCCCCCCCAGCCTCGGTTTCCCTCCCATTGCCAAAGCACAATGGCTGTTATAATTAACGGATTATCTCAGCACACAGCTGTGGTCCTTTGAAAATTAGGTTGAATAACAAGATCCTGGCGTATGGTAATTTCTTTTCATCTCCTGCTCCCTCTTTCACTCTCCCTCTCAGCCGCCCAGCCAGGCTCTGCATGCAAATGTCTCCCTTCCTATTTCCTTCCTTCCAGAACACCTCTCTCCTGAGCCCCTGCTTCCCAGAGACCTCAGGCCCGCCCACCAGGAACTGGCCCTTGGGGCACCTCCTGCCTCCCTCCCTGCCTGGTGGGTTGTGTGTGTGTGAGGGGGAGGGCGGGGGCGGGGCGGGTAGAGCAATGGACCCACATGCAGGGTCCTCTCAGGCCTGAGGCAGGGTGATACCTCCCTCCTGGAGGACTCCCCTTTCCTCTAAGCTCCCCCTTTCCCCTGGCTCCATTTAAGTGGTCCATCCCCACCTCAGGTGATAGCCGGGGGAGGGGGTACCTCTGATGGTCTCCAGTCTGTTTGTGCCCCCCCCATAGCATCTTAACCTCCACCCCCACTCCCCACTCACTTGCTGCCACTGAGTTAGTGCTGACTCATAGCGACCCTACAGGACAGGGTAGAACTGCCCCTGTGGGTTTCCAAGGCTGTAACTAAGTATGGGAGTAGATAGCGTCATCTTCCTCCCGAGGAGTGGCTGGTGGTTTCGATGTGCCGACCTTGAGGATGGCAGCCCAATATGTAAGCACGACATCACCAGGGCTCCTAGCTGACACCTCCCCCCCCTCCCCCAGCCACCCCCTCCTGATATTATTCGCCCTGTACTGCCCACCCACAAACCACCAGAGCCCAACTCTGCCACCTGGACTCCTCTGGGTCACTGCCCGATTGGGGGTCTGTCTGTATACCATCTTCTGACTCCTCTCTGGCTCCGCTTCCTTCCTGGGAAGGGAAGGGGCAGTCCTCAAGCAGCAACCCCCTGGCCTTTATCTGCCCTGCCCACCCTCCAGCTTCAGTCTGGAAGCTGAGCATGGCACCGCCCTGGAGCATAGCTTTCCTTGGCTCTCACCACTTCCAGGGAAGCGACTGCCACATCCAAAGGCCAGCGCGTGGGGCCTAACTCGGGCCCCTCCAACTGGGTCATCCTGTGAGTGCCTGGCCTGAGTACCTCCCAGGAAGGGGCGGGGTCTCCATTAGAGCCAGTCCCAGACACATGGTTAGTACGAAGTTCAAATTAAAACCCACCCAAGCTCTCTGCCATCGGGTGGATGCCGACTCACAGCCACCCCTCAGGGCAGGGTAGGACTGCCCCTGTGGGTTTCCGAGACGGTCACTCCTGATGGGAATAGAAAGCCTCCTCTTTTCCCCTTGAAACAGCTGCTGGTGTCGAACTGCTGACCTTACCGTTAGTAGAAAAACACGTAATCCCCTATGCCTCCTGGTACTCAGTCTCGCTCAAAAGCTCCCTGCCATTGAGTCAATGCCAACCCTACAGGACAGGGTAGGACTGCCCCTGTGGGTTTCCAAGGCTGTAACTCATCAGGAGAGCAGAAAGCTTGTCTTTCTCCCAAGGAGCGGCTTGCTGGTGTTGAACTGCGGACCTTGCGGTTAGCAGCCCAACGCCCCCTGATACTGAGCAGGCATCTGTTAATGACCTGGTGAAGGAGGCCTCGTCGCTCCTCCTCACAGATAGGGAAACCGAGGCTCAGAGAAACTCACACAGCCCGTCCCGCCACCGGCTGCCCAGCCAGGCAGGGCCAGCTTCTACACATGCTTCAGGGGACTTGACTCCTCCGGTCTCAGCTGGGTCAGGTTGTCACTGGGCACAGGACCCTAGGGATGCCATCTTCTCTCTGTTCGGCGGGAAGGTGCCCACCTTGCTCCCTACCTCAGAGGGTGGCTGAGCCGGGCAGACTTTTGGGTGGGTGCGGGGACAAGCCGGCCGGTCCTGCTAACAATGGGGGGTGGGGGTAGGTTCCTTAGGGTCCAACTTTTGTGATGCCAGCCAGGTGCTCTCCAGGACCAGGAAGGGCCCCAGGGAGCAGAGACTCCTGTAAGGGGCAGGGGCAGAGCATGGGCCTGGGCTTCCCCTCTGCCTTAGGATCCGCCTCTGTGAGTGGGGCCCACTGCACCCACTAGCTGGGCCTGTCGGGGGAGCTAGCGTGGGAAACATCATGTACAGTGCCCCTTCTTTGGAAGCCCCCAGGGCAGAAGGGGACGAGCCATCTGCTCCTCCCCTGCCCCCAGAACAAGCTCACCCCCCACGTGGTCCTGGGTCTCCCCTGCATCTCTGTCTCTGAGGTCACACCTAGCCTGGAGCGCCCCATTTGTGTGGTTCCTGCAGCCTGGGGTGGCTAGCCAGTCCCACCCATCCCGCCCCACCAGCCCTGGTCTTGTGGCCCCTCTTCCGAAAGCCTCCCACCCCCTGGTGTGGGCCACGGACTTCTCACCCACCTTGCCTCCCTCGCCAATGGGGAAACAGGCACAGATGAGGACCGGCCCAGCCACTGCCTATCCCACTCTACCCACCTCCACCACTCCTGGCAACGCTACCTGAGGGCCAGGGACCCCTGCCCTTCCTCTCCGTCCCCACCCAGTGCCCAGCCTAAGGCCTGGTACATAGTAGGCACTCAGTAAATGTCTGTTGAATTGAATTGCGCTCAGGGTGGCCAGTCGTCTCTGCTCTGTAAGAAAAGCACAGAGTTAGTGGAGCTCGAACCCCAGTGACCAGGTGGGGCCAGAGCTGGCAGGGGCCCCCAGGACCCCAAGGGCCCTGGGAGGAGAGGCGACAGGGAGCTGGACCATTTGGGCCTCAAGGAGTCCGGATTCTGCCCCAGACAGGCTGCACGTCCCCACAGGTCACACCACCCCAGAGCCTCGGGGGCCCATCTCTCAGCAGGAGGTGACATTCGGGTCCCTAAGGGCTCTAAGGGGCAGGAGGGGGCATGCAATGAACAGCGACTTCCAGCTCGAGGGGGCTGGGAGCTCAGCCCTGGGCACGGGAGTCAGTGGGAGGGATGCCCAAGCTATGACTCCAGGGACACAGAGCCTGCCGCAGAGCTGGCGGAGACAGGGCACTAGCACAACTCGACAGAGATGACAACCCCGGCTGCCAGATACGCTCTAGAAACAGGTCCCGTGGGAGCCCCAGGGCTGTGAAACCACCCTCCCCCTCCCCACAGGGGGCCGCTCTGACTCCTAAGCCCCCAAGAGGGTTCAAATCGTCTCCCGAGCCAGAGGCTGGACCGCAAAGCGGCAGGACTGTAGCAATGAACCCCACAGGCCCAGACGGTGCTCGAAACCCAGCCCGGCCCCAACCCTCCCACCAGCCTCAGCTCCCCCACTGGACAGGACCAGGGTCACAGAGGTTCCTTACCCAGCAACCCCCAGTCCTCTGACCCCAGCCCGGCAGGCAAAGGGGAGGCCCACTAGGGCCCAGGCCAGCCGGTTGGGGAGGATAGGAATGCTGGGCAGAGGTGGCCCAGGGCCAGGAGAGGTCAGACACCCACTGGCTGGCAGTCTCAGCGTGCACACACCCACCTTGGGGCCACCCCCTTCTGGGGGCTGAGAATCCGCATGAAGATGAGGGCCACCATGGCAAACCTTGGGGAGGGGCTGTCATCTGGCTCCTGTCCCCAGCCCCAGTTTGCACCACCTGGATCAGAACCAGGGATGGAGGGATGGGGCAGGTGGGCCCACTCACTCTCTGGACCCACAGCCACACACTGCCCAAGAGGCTGATGGGAGGAATCAGTACTTGGTGGGCAGGGAGGGGGGCAGAACAGAGGGGCCAGACTGTGGGAGGTACCCTCGGAGCCCAGTTGTGGGCATGGGGTAGCCATGCCTGGCCTCTGTGGGTCCCATTGGAGGGCAAGCAAAACATGCTGGGAGAGGTCAAAGGGCATGTCCAGGACCCCCTGATGCAGTGACTGCATCCAGCTGTCCTATGCCCACAGGGACACGGAATGCCGTGTCCAAGACCACCTGATGCCAGTCACGCGTGAGGGGCCAGCGTCCCAGCAGGTCAACAGAGCCTTGAAATCACTCTGCAAGCCCTCACACAACAGGTAGGGAAACCGAGGCACCAGGAGACACTCCCACACCCCTCAACCCCTGGAGCTCCAAAATGCAAACCTAGGCCACTGCCACCAGGTCAATTCCAACTCACAGCGATGTCACACAGGCTTCCCTCGCTGTACTTCTTTATGGGAGCAGAGCGCCTCCTCTTTCTCCCTCAGAGCTGCTGGTGGGTTCGAACTGCTGACCTTGTGGTAAACAGCCCAACTGGAAGCCACTACATCACCATGACTCCTCCCCCCAAGGCTCAGGGCCTGACAAATACTATGATTGAAGGTGTCGAGGGCGGCAGGGGTGGGGATGGGGGAACCCCTATATGACCAGGCCCAAGGGTCCCCACCTCCGCTTACTAAGATTTGAGGGCAAGGGGTGTGGATCTGGTCCACACCTGCTCCCGCCCCTTTGGGCTGGGTGACCTAGAGTGACCTCCCCTCTGAGCCTCAGTTTCCCCAACACCCACCTCCTGTGCCCCATACGGCCGCTGTACAGACAGTAAATGGGTGGGCAGATGACAGAGCCCAAGGTCCGCGGGGTCCACAGTCGCGGGAGCTTCACCCTCACGGCAGGATGCAGCCCCCACCCCTGGGCCTCCTCCTCTCCAGAGGCTCTCTGGCTCTTTGAGACTCACCCGAGGACCCCAGGCACCATTTTGCAAATGAGGGAATTGATGCTCAGAGAGGGTGACATACTTGCTCAAGGTCAAGAAGGTTAGCGTGCTCTGTCCCCAAAGGCGCCACCCCCCGCACCCCCCACAAGAGTCTGGGCTCAGCCCTTTGTTGCAGTGGAAGTCCTCTGCTGGTGAGAACCCTCCCCCCCCCCCTGCTACCCAGATGTATGTAATATTCATACTGCCAGCACCAGCGCTCCACCCCCGTCCCCAAGGCCTTTGGGAGGCCCATTAATCATTCAGACACACCTGCATATTCATTAACTTCCGAATTAATACCCGGCCCTTATTACTCCGGCCCTGCTGCCTGTATTACAGACACTTGGACTTCATTCATTATTAAACTCCCCTGATAAATGATCACATCCCTCTTCCTCCTCCTCCTCCTCCGGGGCCCCTGAACTGGCAGCCCGATGTGCTGGCAGCACCTGCTGCTGTGTGACCTTGAGGCAGGCTCTTGCCCTCTCTGGGCCTTCTACATGTTGCCCTAGTGAATCCAGGCAAAGGAGAGTCTCAAAGCCCCACCTACGCATCTCAGGACAGCCGATTCCATCCTTCTGCGACATCCTGTCTCTCCTGCCCCGACGGGTCTCTCTAAACACACAGGTCTCCTCTGTCCTCCAGCATATGGGGACCCACCCGCTCTGTGGCTCCCTGGCCCTCCCTATACCTTGGCCACTGACTCCGCACCCCCAGGGCACCTTGGTGGTCTGCCCTCAGCAGAAGCCCCCTGGCCCCCACAGAGCCATTCAGGTGGACTCCCGCTGCACAGAGCACCCAGCGAGGGCAGTAGGAGAACAAACAGCCCACACTGCATGCCCCAGGCCTCATACAAAGTCCCCTCCTCAGAACAGCCCCGTCTGTGCAGATGGGAAAGCCAGGTCAGTGAGGCAGGTACAGGCTGGCCTCCAGGAAAGGCCGAGCTGGACTGTGACCCAGGCCTCTGTCCCTGGGGCTCCTGAGCTCTGTGCCCCCACCCAAACCATCAGGGCCTGAGGCCCAGCCCCCACCTTGCCACCCACCCCCCACCTCCCACACCCCCGGAGCCTGCCTTCCCTAGCTGGTCCACTGATAGGAGGATCCCAGCCTGACAGCGATGTAGGCAACACAAGATGGACCCCTCTTCCCAGGTAGATGCCCCAATCAATCTTCATGATGCCAGAGCCTGAGGCTGAAGCTGGGGGTAGGGGGTCCTTGCTTGGACCGGCTTCCCACCTCTGCCGCCTCCTGCCACCTCCTTCTGACTGCAGGCGCCCAGCGCTGTGATGCTCCCCAAAGAACAGCAGCCACGGCCCTGCTTCCCACAGAGGCTGGTCCTGAACCATCGGTCCCCAACCTGTGACAGTATGATTGCTGTCCCCCGTGTGTCTGCCGAACCTCTCTGTGCCTGACGCATCAACCGAATCGTACTTTTCTGTGTGTGCCCACTGATGCCCACTAGTCCAAGCCACTGACGGCTCTTACCTGGTTGGCAGCCACTGCCCCCACCCACCCACAGGAATCCTCCTACGTCCCCGTGTTTCCTCAACAGCCACTCAAAATGCCCACATGGAAGGTCCCTCTCTTAGAGCCTCCATGATGCCCCCATAGAGGGACCTCCTGAAGGTCACAGCCCCTGAGGCCTGGTTGGCCACCCCCTCCAGCATGATGCTCCCACCCCTCTCCCCTCCTGGCACCTCCTGATTCAGCAGCCCTAAGTTCGACCCACCCAAAAGCGCCTGGTGACCTGTGTCCAAAGCAACAGCTGTGGCAAGCCTCCTGGAGCACAGCTCTGCCCTGATGCGCGCATGGAGTCAGCCCCAGCGGGGACCTGCTGGAGCGCAGCGGGCTCCATAGCCCCCCGCTGAGATGTACACAGCTGGCACCCCATTTACGAAGGTCAGCCCCAGAGCCCTTACACCTCATGCCACCAACGAGTGGCAGAGGCGGGAGCCACCTCAAGTTGTAGCCACCAGGAAGAATACCACGTTGGGTGAGATCAGCACTCCCTGGATTCAGACCCTTGCCCCGTCCCCCTCCCAGCCGTGGGTCCTGGGCAGGCTGTACCACATCACTCTGCTGGCAAGGGCAACACGGATGCCTCCGTGAAGGCAAGATTCTCGCCCCCAGTCCTCCCGTGGCAGCATCTACTGTGATGCCCATTTTATAGACAATGAATCAAGGCCAGAGTCAAAGGCCTCCTTAGGGCAGGTGCTGGGAGCGGGGAGCTGGGCACCCAGGGCAGGGTGGGAATGCCCGGCGATGAATTGACCTGAGCAAGGATTCCCTTCTCACACTGAGCTGTTCTGAGTCTTGCTGAAGCACTCTGTACCCTAAGCGGGCTTGCAGGGGACCTGGGCTCTCCAGCTCCAAGCCTGGCACAGACCTCACCAGCCATGGGTCCTGTCCTGTCTGTCCACTCTCCTGTGTTCTGCCCTCCTCCCCCTCTCCCTCCCCTTTGCCACCCACCCTCACCTCCCACTAAACACCGCCACCCCCTGCCACCTGGAGGGTGGAGGATCTTCTCATGACCATTAGGCCTGGACAGCTGTCAGTGACACCGCTTCCAAAGGACAATTCCTACCGAGACCCTGCTTGTAGGGCCTGGCATGCCACCCTGCATGTCACTCCCTTGCCTAGAAGTCTCCATGCCCCTTCAGTCCCCAGCCTGGTATTCCAGGTCCCTCCGGACTGGCTCGGCCTTGTCACAGAGCTACCCCACACCCCACCCTAGACCAATACCGCAGTCAGAACTGCACACACATGTGCAGGCATGCACATGCCCAGCACACACACGGTCAGGTGTGCACACCCCTTGCTTGGGGCCCCTTCCTCAGCCCTTTCCCCCCACCCCGACTCAGGCCAGCACCCAGAGCAGGGGAGGGTTGGGGGCAGGGGCCGTAAGCCTTGCCTCTGCCCCAGGGACTCTGAGCCCACTTCCAGCCCCTACAGGGCAGGGCAGGGCGGGGCGGCAGGCAGCTCAACCTCGCTGGAACTTCTGGAGTCTTCTCACTCCTCCCAACCACTCATCTAGGGTGGGGAGGGCCCTGCCCACCTCACCTGTGAGTGCTACTGATCATCAGCCAACGGAAGGCAGCCCTGCAGCCTTGCCCTCAGCACACACAAACCCACGCTCCCTGCCCTAGGGCTTATTCTGACTCACAGAGACCCCACAGGACAAGGTGGAACTGCCCCTGGGGCTTCCCAAGACTGTCACTGTTTATGAGAGTAGAACCACCCCCCAAAATAAAAACACTGTCATTCCAACTCACACCCAGGCTGCATCTGACCCCCATGGCTGTCAAGTTTGAAGGGAGCAGACCGGCTCATCCTGAGGGGCAGCAGGTGGGTTTGAACTGCCAACCTCAGGTTCATAGCCCAGCCCTTACCCCACAGGACCAGAGTATGGGCATCAGTCCCTCTCTAGGGGATAGTTTCTAATCTGCCTTCCCCACTGGAGAAAGGGGTCCCTGAGTCACTCTTCACTTGACTTCACCCACCCCCCACCCCCCAGCTCCCACCCCGTTACACTCAAGCACCGTCAGTGAGAGAGTTCAACACAGAGTTCAACAGCGGGCCCAGGCTCCTCCCACACAGTCGTCACCCATCTGAGAGCCGCCAGGTTTCAGCGCAGCTTGCGGACTAAGATGGGCTGGGAACCAGCAGGTCTGACGCTGGTCTAGGCAGTCACCACACCCCAGTGTGTGGACACCAAGGAGGTGATAAGCTCCGTCCGTGGCTGCAAGAACAAGCTATGGCATGAGAGCCGCGGGGAGGGGGTCGCAGGGCCGGGTGGTGTTCTGTTCCACGGGACGTGGGGTCCATATGGGTTAGAACCAACCTCATGGCACTTGGCAACCGCTGCCACCATTCCCTGACTCCCAGCCAGTGGGAACACCATCCCAGCCTCCACCAGCCCCATGACCTCCCCCTCTCCCTCATACCCTGAAGTTCCCTGCCCCACTCCGGGGCCCCATGTCCTCCCTGGCGAGAGAACTAAGGCAGGACTGACCACATGTTGACCGCGTGTCTCACAGGGCCTGGTGGAGTGAGGACTCCCGGGACATAGGCCTGGACAGGACCTGTGCATGCTCACCGAGAGCCCGGGAAAGGAAACCACTGTCCAGAGCGAGCCCCCATCTGTAACCACCTCACTCCCTGCCTCCTGAGGCTGAGACCCCTCTGGGTGTCCCCTCGAAATGAGGCATGAAAGGGGCATGGGAGGGGCGGTCAGAAGGGGAGGCAAGGCTGTTGCCTCACTGGCTCCCAGAAGCCCCCCACCCCAGATCGGACACAACCTTATTCACAAAGCTGACCCTCAGACACCCAAGGCAGCCAGCTGCAGCCCTCAGGGGACTCCCCTCCCACTCACCTCTGCCCCCAGGGAGGGTCTGACTTCACCCTCTTGAAGAGGCAGACCCTGTTTGGACTGACAGCTCCCCCCAGAGGCCTGTGGGGAGGAAAAGCAGGGCTGCCCCCGTCCCTGTGCCTGAAGGTATTGCGTGGAAGAGCCTAGACCAGGTCTTGAGGCCTCTTTGCAGGCACCAGGTGACACAGCCTCCCTCTAGCTTTTGAGACCCACAGCCCACCAGACACGGGAGGAGACCTTTACCTTCTGGGTGGGCACCCATTAGACAGAGGGGAAACTGAGGCCTGCCCCAGGCTGCTGTCCCCGTGGGGGTTCTGTCCTCAGCCAAGGCCCTCACTGTGTCTACCAGCTGAGTGCAGGCTGAACCCCAGGAGGGGAGTGTTTCTTGCCATGGCCCCCCAAGATCCTGGTGCTGCCGGCACCACAGGCTGGAGCTGGGTGGGGACAGGTGCGGTTCTTGGACAAAGAATCAAATGAAACAGTTGAATGAGTGGGTAAGGGCTCGGTTCAAGGCCTGGTGTCATCACCGGATTCTGACCAGGGGCACCAGAGTCAAGCTGCGGAGGGTTTTCCTGGCTGTGGTCTTTATGGAAACTGTCACCAAGCCTTTCAAGGAAGGGGCTTATCAAACCGCTGAGCTTGGGAGCAACAGCAAACACTTCACTGCTTTGTGCAGGGCCCCCCCTGTCGGGTGCCAGCGGAGAAATCAAACTGCCACCAGTCCATTCTGACTCACAGAGTCCCTGCAGGTCGGAGTAGCCCCCGCAAGCTCGCAAGACTGCAGACCTTTATGGGGCAGGCGGCCTCAGCATTCCGCTTTGGGCCTGGTAGCTAGCAGCTCAGTGGCAGCCTGCTCTGTCACCAGGGCTGCGCACACATCTGATTAAAACAGACCAAATAAACTCATGGTCGTGCACTCAATTCTGACTCAGAGGGAGCGAGACTCTAGGATGGACGAGAACTGCCCCTATGGGCTTCTGAGATGAGAACGCTATGGGAGGAGAAAGCCTCAGCTTCCCCCCATTGGGAGGCTGGTGGTTTCGAACTGCTGCCTTTGTGGTTAGCAGCCCAGGGAGTGAGTGGCTCACTATGCCACCCGGGATCCTCCCCACCCCTGGGAGGAACTATCAATTCCAAAGCACCAGAAACCCACCCTGAGGTAAAGTATTGCATTCATTCCATTTCTCTTGCCCCTGCTGTGTACCAAGCCCTGGGCGAGGTGCTAGGGACCCGCTATTATGGGGTAGCCCACAGCTCTGGGGCTCCTTAGCCCAGGATGTGTGTGTGTGTGGGGGGGGATGTTATTTGTCAGTTCCCCTAGAGGAAGTCATCCAGCTCTCAGGCCCACCAGTGACAAAGGGGCCATGGCCCCCAAAGCCAGTGTGCTGTCCCAAGTGGGCAGCATCTACGTAGAGGGAGGAAGGGCCATCCTGGCCCCCTGAGGAATTACTCTGGATGGGAAAGGACTCCAGATCCCGTACACAGCCTCTTGGCTGGGGACAGACAAGAGGCTTCCCGTCAGGCAGGAATCACAACTGATTGTCAGCTGAAGCAGGAGGAAGGCAGGGCCAGGGTAGCAGAAAGGGTCCCGCCTGCCCTCCCCCCCCACCCCCCCAGCGAGGCCGAGAGGGTTTGGAGCTAAGTGACCACAGAGCAAGGCCTGTAGTCTGCAGAAAGTCTCCATGCAAGATGACCCTCCAAATCACATCCCTATGACCCTGCCCCTGTCCCAAATCAGAGGTGCCACCAGGACCTGGCCACCCAGGACTGACTTGACCCCTACAACCCCAAGGTGATCAAGGTGACGACGAGGATACATAGGAAGCCAAGCGGCATTTTCTCTGCTGGGCTCTGCGGCACTTCCCCCGTATTAACTCATCGACTCATCCCAACTGAGCCTCCGGGGGCGTGGCCTGTCGTGACGCCCATTTTACAGATGAGGAAACCGAGGCCCAGGGAGCTGACGCCGCACACTCCCTCCAGGCCCCACTCTCAGTCAGCAAAGAGAGAGGCCTTTGGGTTTCCTGAAGGCGCGGAAGCCCCTGGTAAGGCTGGGAACAAGTTCGGGAACGCTCTGCCTCTGAACTGAAGAACAAGCTGGCTTGCCGCTGGGGGCTCCCACGTCCCTGCGTCCCCAAAGTCAGCCCCAGCAGGGAAAGTGGAGGTCACCCCAGACAAGAACCACACACACGCCAGGCTCGCAGGTAACACTGCCACGGCCTGGTCTGAGAGAAGTCCCTCCTGTTCCCCCCCCCCCCCCCCCGAACAGTCCAAGCAAACGGTCCACCTCGGGAGCTCCTGTCTGTGAGCCAGGGGGTCCTGGCTGGGCAGGCGGGAGGTTTCCCATCACCGCCACCGCCCCCCCCCCCCGCACTACCTGCTGAGTCCGCCCACCCTCTACCACCTGCGAGTGGCATACACTTCTGCTTACTTAACGCCACCCATGTTAAGAAGCTCATAAAGAATAAGTTATTCTTCCTTAGCTCCGCAAGACCCCGAGTTGATTTCACTCTGTGTCTCCCCGCCCCCTGAGAGGGCTCCCGGGGAGAGAAGCAGGAAGCTGCAGGGTTGTATGTTCTCCTGCCAAGCGGGATTGCCCTGCTTCGCCATCAACAGGCACGCAGGAGGCTGGGAGCCCCCAGGGGCCCAGGGGGGAGCCCAAGCCCCGCCCCCTAGATCCTCAGCCGCTTGGTGACGGTGGGCTCCTGGATTCACCTCTCTGGTTTAATTGCCTCCTCTACAAAGAATGGCGCATGCACCCTGCCAGCCGCAGGGCTGGCGTGAGAGTCAGACAAGATAATCCTGGTAAAGTGCTTAGTGCCCTCCTGGCACCGAGTGAGCCCTCAATGGATGTTAGCCCTTGTTATTATGTAAACGAGAGTTAAACAACACCCCCACCCCCTACCCCTAATCCACTTGGAGAGTTTGCCTCTTCTGGGGCAGGCTGGCAGCGCCAAACACGGCTTGTGGACCAGTTCTATGGGCCAGCTCAGCTCGGTACTGTACACGAACCACGGGGAGTTAGCCTGAGCGGTGATGTCGGCCACAGTGCCCTCCTCTGACCAGACGGGCCCCTCCGGTCACAGGGCCCCTGAGCAACTGCTCGCCACTCTCAGTGTTGTCTCTCAAAAGCTTTTCCAGCTAGTGGTCTCCCTAGATGACAAAAACAAGGACCACGGGGCTGGCCAAGGGGCAGTAGTGCATCCAGGGTCCTGGAAGAGGGACCAGGGAGCCAGGGGAGAGTCCACTCACTGGGCCTGGACATTGTGCCCACGTAAGCAATGATCCTCGCACACAGAGGGACAAATGGCCCATCAGCCAGGATGCAGGAGAAGCAGTGCCCAGCTTTCATAGGTCCAGTCCATTCCAGGATCAGGTGGGCAGCGGGGTAGGAGCCAGGTCAACCCAATGGGACTGGGCGGCCAAGCCCAGTGCAAGACACTGGGGGCTCTGGAAGAGCAGAGCAGGGGTTAGAGGTGGCCTGGTGCCCTCCAGTCTCCTCTGATTCCTCCACCTCAGGTCTGCCTCTAGGAGCGGCCTGAGGAGCAAACCAAACTAAACTCAGTGCCATCGAGCCGATGCCAACGGACAGCGTCCCTGTAGGACAGGGTAGGACTTCCCCTGGGGCTTCCTTTATGGGAACTCTTTGTGGGAGTAGCAAGTCTCATCTTTCTTGTGTGACGCCGCTGATGGTTTCAAACTGCTTACCTTGCGCTTAGCAGCCCAACTTGTAACCACGCCACCAGGGGTCCCTTGTGATAACATAGAACATAAAAAGCCACCGCCCCAACCCTCTTCTGTCAGCTGCCCCCATCTCACAGAAGAGGAAACTGAGGCCCAGGTGGGAGGAATAGGTTCTCTAAGGACAAGGCACTGGGGAGGCTCACCCCCTGGTCTTGGGTTTATACTACCTTCCAGCCAGCGCCACCGGCAAGGCTCAGTTCCCGGTGGCCAGCCTCAGGCCAGTGGCCAGCCCCACCTCAGCAGCTCCCCCTGCAGACTGGCTTCCCCAGCTGCAGCACAACCTAGCTAGGACACAGTAAGCTCTTTGTAGGTAGAAGACGCTGGTGGGGAGCCCATAGGAGCCACCTGTGCAGGAGCCCCAACTTCCCCGGGAGGAGCAGGGACAGAGCCCGTCACAGGGCGTCCAGCCTGCGTCCAGTGGCCACACAGGAAGCGAGTGGGTCACCACAACTGGATGCCAGGCCGGGTTTATGAGCCTGTGCTGCCGTGTATAGGTGAGGAGAGGGGGCGTCTCGTAAGGGTGGGAGAGTGTGGCTCTGGTCACAGGTGACCAGAAGAGGCCTCGGTGGGCTTTGGCTCAGGGGAGGATGAGAGGAACAAGGTTGGGGTGCAGGAGGAGGCAGTGAGTCCAGAGCCTGTGGCTCTTGATGCTGAGATGACCAGCTTCTAAGAAGCACCCCCAGACCCACCCGGGTGCAGCCCCAGGTCCCAATCGCTTCAACAGCACACTCCTTCCGGGCCACTTTCAGGAGGTCCCTGGCTGTACACATGGTTAAAATCCCAGCATGCCTAACTGGGCAGGGGGCGGGTGGGGAGGTGGTGGCAGTTCAAACCCACCAAGCAAGTGGTGCCTGGGAACCTACTGCTGAAAAGCCCCGGCCTTGAACCCCCAATGGATTGAAGTTCTTCTCTACACAACTGGGGCCCCCCATCGGTGGGGACTCACTTGATAGCGGCAGGGTAGTAACCAAAGGGTTGGCAGTTCAAATCGCACTGAGGTGCCTCAGAAGACAGGCCCAGCTGTTTGCTTCTGAAAGGCAACAACCCTGACACCCCCATCCCCACCCCCAGCACTCTGATGAAACAACAGGCTGAGTAGGTTTTTCCTGTTTGGTGAGGCTGCCTTCTCTGTCCACCGGAATCCACGGGTCCCACTTCCCATGGCCCTGCAGGCAGGCCTGGTGGTGAGTCCATCCGTCCTCCCAGAGTCAGTCAGGGACTCGCCCCAGGTCCCACCACCAAGAAACTGCAGAAGCCAACCTTGGTCTCAGACCTTACCCACCCCACCCCGGGCTCTGGGAGAGCTCTCTAGAATATTCCCAGCAAGGAGAGAAAGAGAGATAGAGACAAATAAGAGGGGGAGCAGAGGGAGACAGACAGGGTGGTGGTGGTGGACTGGGCTGTGGGGGCGGGGCTACATGATGGGGGCGGAGCCAGGGACGTGGGGGCGGGCCGAAAGAGAAGACTGGATCACCTTCCTGGGTACCAGTTGCCCTGGCAACAAGACTAATTAATTCCGACTCAGGCACCATCTGTGCCTTGGCTAGATGGGCGGTTTGGGCTCGCGGGTGTTTGTTTTGAAGGAAGGGGAGAGAAGTGGGAGGAGCTGGGAGGCTGCACCCCAGGGCTGGCGAGGGGCTGACAGCCCCCTGTGTTCACACACAGCCAAAATGCTGCAAGAGGCGGGCTGGGGCCCCAGAGACCGTCGGAGGCGGAGGCTCATCCAGCCCAAACACCGCCGCGCTCAGACCGCAGGCGGCAGCAGCCGCGCAGGCCTACCGGCTGTGTGCACACGATGCGCGCGCGCGCGCGCGGAGCGGAGCGCACGGGCTCCCGGACCAGGCAGACTGCGCTCCAGACGCCCACCCACGCTTTCTGAGCCACAGCTTCCCTATCTGCAAAATGGGCAGCCCTGCCCCCCGCCCCCCAAGGGCTCTTAGCACAGGTGCAGCAGGATGGTTGCTGGGGGTATGGGGGTCCTGGCCGGGAAACTGGGTCCACAACTATGGTGCAGGGGTGGGGCGTGGGGGAGGGAGGCCATATGGAACCTGGCCAGGAGGACTGGGTGGGGTGTGGGAGAGGGAGAGGGACCCCTAGCCCCATGACCCAGCCCAGTCGGGAGTCCCAGGAGTGGAGGTGAGTATTCTCCATTCCAGGAGGGGTGGACCCTGGGACAGAGGTGGCCACAGAGCACAGCTGCGCTGGTCCAGGGACTCAGGGGCAGTGAGGCTGGTTCGGGGAGCCGGGCTTGACCGCCTGTAAGGTAAGTAGTGGAGACTGAGGGCAGCGTTCAAGGGTAACAGCCAGGGTCCCAGCAGGGGAGAGGAGTCGCCTGTTGTGGGAAAAGTAGAGTTTGAGAGGCTGAGTCTCAGCAGCAGGTGCCCACACCCAGCCCTGGAAGAGATGGCGGGTAAGAGGGACTAGGGACACAGAGGCATTGCTTAAGAGCTTGTGGATAAGAGCAATCGCTAGCTAGACAGACCAGGAGAACACAAACCCAAATTCCACGGACTGCCCCCGTGGGTTTCTGAGACTGTAACTCTTTACAGTAGAAAACTCCATCTTTCTCCAGACATGGAGTGGCTAGTGGATTCAATCTAGTGACCATGCGGTTAGCAGCCCAGTGTGTAAACCACTACCCCACCAAGGTTCCTCAGAAGACCCCATCTGGGCTTTCGATCCTGGCCCCAGCCCTTCACCAACTTGACAGGCCACCTCACCCTGTAGAGCCTCAACCTTCCTGTCTGTGAAATGGGACCGAAAGCAGTACCTGCTCCACAGGTACTGGGCCCCCTCCCAACCCCACCCCCAGGCTGGATCCCATCAAGGACCAGCTCTTCCAGGAAGTGAGCAGGACATTAAGCTTCATGGGAAGCACACGTGTTCCTGAGGGGCAGTCAAGGAGGATGGGCCAGGTGTCTAGCAACAGTCCCTTACTGACTGAGGACAAGGCCAGGGTGAGGTCCCTCAGCTCACTGAGCCTCAGCTCAGTACAGTTTAAGACGGGCCTCCTGGAGGGTGCCCGCCCTATGGGATCACGGGAGGTTAGAGGAGGGAACCTGCAAGCCCGGGGCACCTGCCGGGTGGGCAGCAGACGCCGGCGACAGTCCTCCTCCATCTTCCCCGTTCCTATGACCACTGTTGTTACTGATCCCCCGGCACCAAGAAGGTGGCTGAACTGACCCCTACCCAACCAATGAGAAGGACAGAGACCTCACCCACCCTGGCATCCAGGCCCAGGCCCCGCCACCCTGTGACCACAGCGGTCACCCCGCTGCATCCTCTGGGCAGTCTGCACACACGCGCACATGCGCGCGCGCACACACACACACACACACACACACACACACACAAACTCACTGCCATCGAGTTGAGGTCGACTCATAGCGACCCTGTAGGACACTGTAGAATGGCCCCTGTGGGGTTCCGAGATAGTAACTTTATGGGAATAGAAAGCCCCATCTTTCTCCCTCAGAGCGGCTGGTGGTTCTGAACTTCTGACCTTGTGGTCAAAAGATCAGTGCATAATCACTATGACATCAGGGCTCCTTACATGCCCACCCCCATTCCACTCACACACACCCCCAGGCCCACCCTAACAGCCACCTTCCCCTAGAAGCCCTCCCTGTCCACCTTGCAACTCCGCCCCTATGCCCCAGGAGCTGAGACCCAGCCTTCCACTGCCCAAACCTGGCCCCTAACATTGACAGGCTATCACCACTGCCCTGGGGTTACAGCTTAGCCCCCCACACACCCCTATGCCCCCTCATACCCAGCAGTGGGAGGAAGGGAGGGTGGGATGGATTCAGGTGTGAGCAGACCTGGGGTCTCAAGGCTCATGCAAGCAAGGGGTGCTGTGTCCTCAGGGAAGTCCTGATGGTCCCTTACCAGGAGCGCTGGCCATGGCCAGACCCTGTACGAGGTCCCCGAGATGTGGTTGCATCTGGTTTTGTCTGTGATCAGTGTGAGGGAGATGCTGCTGCTGCTGCTGTGTGTGTGTGTGTGTGTGTGTGTGTGTTCACCAATGAGGTAACTGAGACACAGATGCCCACAACCACCCAAGGCAAACCCTCAAACCCCAAACCCACTGCCATTGTGGGCCATACAGCGGATTGTACCAGGCAGAGGGCACCATTCACAGGGCTCTTGAGGTTATGAATTGAGTTGAACGACCTTGCTTGTGGCGAAGAGCCCAACAATTAACCCATGCACTACAGGACCCTTGGCACCACACAGCTTGTCAGCAGCAGACCAGGGTGGGGTGGGGGTGAGGGTGGCGTTCGAACCCAGGCAGACTGGCCCTTGAGGCCTTCTGCATCTCCAAGGGCCTCTCCTTCTGGGCAGTTTGACAGCTCAGCCTCCCTACCCAGGACTGCCCACTTGCTGCCAGCAGGAATCCCTCACCTGGTGCTGGGAGGGTGCAGTAGGCACCCAACAGGGGCCTAAGTCTCACCCCGCCCCACCTGGACACTTGCTCCCTCCTGCTCCTGCCCCAACAATGGCCTACCACTTTTTTGCTTACACACCTCCTATGACTGGGAGCTCACTACCTCTGCAGCAGCCTGGTCTCTGGCCACTTCCCACCTGCAGCAGCTGCCTCCAGCTCACCTGCAGGGAGAAATGGCTCCCATGCAGAGGGGCTTCGAGGGGCTGTCACAGACTGGCTACAGAGTCTGCCCCCTTCCCCAGCTCTGCCTGCCCTTCCAAGGTCACCCCACCTCTCAGAGCCCTACAAAGTGACATGATACCCGCCCCACCATCCTGAGGATTGAAATGACCCTGCAGCGTGAAAGGCAGTCAACCCAGTACTGCACACACTAGGTGCTCAGTAAACATCAGCAGTTCTGACCAGTGATTTGCCACATGGTGCTGTCAGGTAAGCCTTGGGCCACTACGTTCAAGGTTGGAGGTTCAAACCCACCAGCTGCTCTTTGGGGGAAAAGAAGAGGCTGTCTGCCCCCCAAATGAATGACAACTACGGAAACCCCATACAGGTGTTTGTATGTATCATAAGAGATGTATCATAAGACACTCAATGGCAGTGGTTTGGTTTGGAGTTTATGAAGAGGGATGCATGCAGACAAGCCCTCGAGGTGGGGTGTGAGGGCACAGTGCCCTCCCACATCAGACGCACACTACAGAGGCTGCCCACTCAGGGCCGCCCCGGGCACCATCCCCAGCACTCACTCCCCTTCCAGGGAAAGGGCTGGTCTGTGCCCCTACCCAGGCCTCCCCCCCCCCGCCCCTACCTCATATCACAAGCACACAGACATGTGCCCCCCTTCCAGCCCCGTGACTAACCAATCCACTGCCCTCCCCTCCTAGCTAGGCATCTGCTCAATTAGGGCAACTGGGGAGCCAGGGAAACAAAGACTTAATTTCTGAGCTAATCAGCCTGCCTCATACTAATTACCATCCTCCCGAGCATTAGGGTAGACTTCCTGGGGGGAGGCTGTTCCCTGGGAACTGCATCCCCTCCCCCTAGAGCCTGAGTCAACCCCAGAGTTGGGGACAGGCCCTGGGAGAAGATAGAAGGCTGGTGGGGCAGGTGGGATTTTAGGTTGGGGCTCCCTGGGTGGAACCAGAGTGGAGCAGCGAACACCCGGTACATAGCAGGGATGTGGTGCAGAGGCCGTGTCCCCAAGGCTGAGCCCACCCTCCTGGCCTCTTTCCAGAGCTCCCGCTCCACCCGAGGGGCAGCCCCAGGTGCCCCAAGAGGTATTGAGCCTGCAGTCTCGGTGGACAGATGGACACTGCTAGGCTAGAGCACTGAGCAAGAATCAGCAGGCCACTTCCTGTCACCTCAGGGTGTGTGCCTTCCCTTGGGTGTCCCCAGATGGCCTGAACGGTGTGTGCTCCTCTCCACACCTCACGCCTGGCCACCCAAACTCACCATGCAGTGCGGAGGAAGAAAGGCCTGGTCACCTGCCTCCTTAAGGGCCATAGCCCGGCAAACGCTGGGAAGCAGTCCCCCTCTGTAACACAGGGTCACTGAGCATTGAGAACAACCCCAGGGCAGTGGTGCTGACTTGTTGGGTGGGTAGCCTTGGTGACACTGTGGGTCAGGAGTTGGGAGGTGCAAGCCCACCCACTGCTCCTCGGGAGAAATGCTGTGGTCGCTACATAATCTGGTGTCAATTGAGGACTTGAGAGGATTAAGAGTGAAGGGGTGGAATCTAGTCTGTCAATTGGGTAGCAGCCAATGAGGCATCTGTGTGGGATTGGCTTTCTCCTGAGGATTCTGGGAACCCCTGGATTTCCTCCTTAGTGGTGGGAGAGACTATCTCCCTTGACTCACTCCCCGAGAGACTCTCTACTGACAAGGCACATGGAGCTATGTTGATGGTAGCGAGAGCCCTGGACCTGGAGGAGCCACGTGAAGACCCCTGCCAGCGCTGAGATGCTTACAGTGCCACTGGATCCACAAGACTTCCCACCCACTGGCCTGTGATCTTCCTGCATTCGGCATCATTGCATGTGTTTCATGAGTCTGAAGAGGACTTTATAGGTTGGTGTTGGACACGTGGGCTAATATCGGGCTTATGGACTTGATCTGGACTGGGCTGGGGTGTTTTCTCAATATTCAATTGCTCTTGTATAGAAAGCTCTTTCCTACAGACACATGCATGTCTATGAATTTGTTTCCCTCGTCTACCCGGACTAACACAGAGAGGACAAGGGTGTCTGCTCTGGCAGAGAGCTGCAGTCGCTGAAACCCACAGGGGTGGCTGTAGTCTGTCCAGCAGTGTCACTGTGAGTCAGGGTCGATCGATGGCGGTGAGTTTAGGCTTGGGGCTTTGGTGACCATGAAGGGAAGTCTTCCTCTGTAAGGATATGTGACAACCAGGGCCTGGCGTGTGGACACGCACACGCATGCGCACGCAGCTAACCATGGTCTGGGAGCGACCACAAGGCACACAGACACACTACTGGGAGAGAGGGTCTCCGTGATGGGGGGAGCCAGGCACGGCACCTGGGGTCCAACCTCCTATCACAGGCTCACGGTGCCCCCCTAAGTCAGCAGAACCTGTATCCCTCTAGACTGAGTGCTCCCCCCCAGCTCACTGCACTGAGTACTCCTGACAGGTGAATGCTGTGTTCCCTGCTCCGCACGTGGAGAAACTGAGGCTCCGGGAACTAAGTCACTTTGCTCAGTAAGTGACCGGCTAGCCGCTCAGACCTGGCCAAATCCTACACTGTCACACCTCCGGGTGCCTCTGCGCTCAGGCCAGGGATCAGGCTGGCTCGGCCCCTCCCTGCACGCCGCTCACCAAGCTGGTTGGGAGATCAACTGCCAATATGCCGTGCAACCGGAGCAAGGTTCTTAAATTCTCTGTGCCTCTCGGTTTTTCCATCTGTAAGGTAGGACTAGTGGGGGTCTCTCTCTTGTGGTGCTGTTGGGGGCACTGAGGTCATGTGTAGGATGCTCTTGAACTGATGCACTGCTTTAAGTGCAGGCCAGACAAAAGCCTGGGAGGGGGGGTCTTTCCCTGACTAGGAGAAAGCCACTGAACCCTAAAAGAGGTTGGCTCCAGGTCCCATGGAAGGTGAGAGGAGGAACCAAGGCTCCACGCCCACCCTGGTGTCCCTGTCTAGGGAGGAGGTGGGGACAGGCACCTCCAGTCAGGCCTGGGGAAGGAAGAGGTCCCGGACTCACCCATGGCCTCCTGGTGACTCAGGGACAGAGAAGAAAGACTGGGTGACAACTGGGAGGGGGACTGGGGGTATGGGAGGGGGATGCAGCCCTCTGAGCCTGCTCCAGCACCTCCATGCCTCCTCTTCTGTGGTTGGCACTCACTACTCCCTCCCCCAGTCTCAAAGGCCCCAGGACCACCTACTGGGCACTTGGAGGGCCGGACAGGCAGGGCCCAGTGTCCAGAGGTACCTGGGACAGAGAAGTCAGGGCACAGCAAGGGACACTGTGGCCCCAGGGCCTGCCACGGCATCCGACACCCCTGGCTATGTGTCCCCAAAGACAGTCACATATCCTGCCCATCTCCAGGACCCAGGGAACCCCAACACCTGGGGCTCCCCTTGAACCACTCCAACATCTAGAAAAGGATCATGGAGGTTCATGTACCACCTCTTGCAGCCGGAGCACCCCTTTCTGGCCAGAAAGGTAAAGAGGGAACCCCCAGAATGACCTGGCTGCACACAACGGGGTGCCCCCAGGAGAGACTAAGGCGGGGTCAGAGGCTGCGTGCAGCTGCAGAGACTGCTGAGAGGTGAACAATGGGTGTGCATGTTTGGGGGTGCTCGTAAAAATGGGAAGGGCCCCGTAGTGACGGCCTGGGGGGTGGTCCCAAGTGGGGAGCTGCCCTTCCATTTCACACACTGCAGGCAAAGAGCAGATCTTTATCCGCAGACATCCCTTTACCAAGCACTTCAAATCACAGACAGGCTAAAGCCACGCCTAGGACACTAGCCACCATCCCTCCCGTCCACCTCTCCCCGGGAGGCCCACGGAGGGTGGACAGACAGGGCCGGAGCGGGATGGAGAGGCAGGGGCGGAGCTCAGGAGGCTGGGTGAGCTTCTGGGTGATCCTGCTGAGAAGTGGGCCCTGGAGGATGCTGGAATCAGGCCAGCACCCACAGAGCAAGGTCCCTTGAATGCTGCATGACCCGGCCAGGTGACACAGCCCTTGTGGCACACCTGGGCTGATGACAGAGGAAGCACTTTACAGCTGTCAAGTGAGGACAGGCCACTTTTCTGGCCGGCCACCAAGCTGTCGATCCCAGCCAGGACTCTCTCAGACTCTTGCGCACCCTTCCCCCCCTTCCCCACCCCCAAGCCTCCCCCAGGTCTATCCCTGAAGGGGAGGCCCCCTGCCACGGCCTGAGGGCAGGGATGCAAAAGAAGGACACCACTCAGCATGCCCTATGACCTCAACTGTCTTAGAGAGGTGAGAGGTTATGGTGGGGACAGCTGGAGATCAGAGGGTGGGCCCTCCTGCCGCTCTCCACCCCCCAGAATGGAGGGGTGACCAGAGGTGACAGAGCCCACAGGTGCCTCCAGGAGGACAGGAGCAGTGACTGTCTCCAATGTCCCCAGAGACAGCAGAGCTCAGGAGGGGAACAGGCTCAGCTCGGGAGGCACAGTGAGGTGTCTTCCTGGGGCACCCAGTGTACAGGACTGCCCAGCCTTTCCTCCTGGTATTTATGCGGGAGCCCTGCTGAAACGGCTTCGGCACCCTAGCACCACCAGGACGCCACCGATGGCTGCACCTGAGGGGCAATTCCTTCCTCCAGCCTGGAAATCCGCAGGGGACAGGGGGTCCCTCGCAGGGAGTCCTCGTGGGAGCACCTCGACTGGGGCACCGACTGCTGCAGGGCCAGCTGAGCCACCGAGCTGAGAGGCCCACCAGTTCAGGGGGAGCCGGTAGCCCCAGTCATACCACCTCTAGCCCCAAAGCATTGTTTCAGGGGCCACTCCAACTGTGTGACCCTGGGTCAGCACCTTGCCTCTCTGGGCCCCAGCTTGCCCACCAGTGTGACCAGGGGTTAGGGAGCCAGGGTCTCTGACCCTCCAGTACTCTAGCTCTGTGGACCCCATTCCCTGGAGACCCCCCTAACCCCCGTCCCCTCTCTAAGACCCTTCCATACCTGCAGTCACTCTGGTGGTCCCCAAGGACACCCCCAGACTTCCGATGAAAGTCTAAGGCAGATGGTCAGCATCAACTGTCATCTCAGACAACTCAGGGCCCCCTCCCATCCCCAAATGCCTTCTCCCTCCACGTCAGCACCAGAACCAGAGATGGGCAGCAGGGCAGAACCAGAAAGGCAAGCCAGGGTTTGAGGGGCACCCCTGAACACTGGGGGCTGTGGGAGGGGCACTTCTGACTCGGCTCCACCTTCCCAAGAGCCAGCAAAGGGCAGCCCAGCAGGTGCCCAAGATGGGTTTATTAAAGAACCTGTGGTGCTGCCCCTCCGTCCATCCATCTGTCCGTTCGTCCTGCCAGCCCTCGATCCCATTTTACAGATGAAGAACCTGAGGCTCAGAGAACGCTGCCCAGAGCCACCCAGCCAGGGAGGGCTGAGCCTAGAGGAGCCCGTGCTGCCGCCACCCCAAAGTTCAGGTTCTCTTCCCACAATGCCTTGTTTGGCAGCTGGTGGGGAGAGCAGAAGGGCCCCGGGAGGCAGACACCCCCCACTGCTGGATCCAGCACCCCAGACTTTGGGATGCCAGAGGTCACAGCCTGTCCTCGGCTGTCCCCCAAGGCTGAAAGGGCCACTGGAGAGCCACTGTCCCCACCTGTCTCAGGGAAACACAGCAGGACCATCAGGATCAGAGGGAGCTCTCCACATGCCTGGCACTGAACTTGTCACAGCTTCAGCCAGGACGGTGAGTGCTATGGCCATGGGGCCCGCAGAGATGGGTCTGGCTGGTTCTAGGCAGAGCTGGGAGCTGCACCCAGCAGTCTGTTGCCTGAGCATCCTGGCTGGCCACTATGCCACCTGGTTTTACAGCCCCAGTGGGGCCCTCTCAAAGGAACCTGCTGCCCTCCCCCCACCCCGGAATCCAGACTCACCAGCATCAAGGGCTGTACTCTTCTGCTGACAGCCCCTCTGGAGATGCTCGGGGCCCCTGAGGCCCAGCCCTGGGTGGGGTGGGGGAAGGCCGCCCCCCAGATCTCGCGCACTCTCCTGGAGGTTGGTTTCCTCCTGGGACACAGAATGGCCCTGAGAGGAGCCAGGGTCACACAGCGAAAGGGAGGCAGAAAGGCACCCTGCCCTCCTCACAAGCTGGCAGCCGTGCGGGCCTACTGTGTGCAGGCCCTCCTCCCTCCATCCCCTCAGGACCCTCAGAGTCTGGGTCTCAGCTTCACGAAGCCAGGCCCACTCAGAAGTGGACTCTAACCCATGGCTCCTTGTTTCTAACCTCAGCACTGGCCTCCTCTACCCCCACATCACTCAAAAAAAACAACACCCAAACACTCAGCCCCTTCTCAGCCTCCGAGGATCCTCTCTCCCAGGAAGTCTCCCTCCTCACTGCTAGTGGGACCAAACACCCCTACTCAGAAAGCCCACTGAGCCTCTTGCCCCACAGCATCTCCCCCGACTTGCAGGGGGCTCAGCACACCCCCAGCATCTCTCCTCTCTGCTGGAACTCAAGTCACCGGCTCTTCCCAACTCCCTACTGGGATGAGGGCTCCCTGAGGACAGGGCCCCATGCTGTGGCCTCCCACCTCCCTCCGCCTTCACCTCCCCAGAGTGCAGGGCTCTGGTGCTAGGGGACAAACAGCCTCCACCCACCAGCCAGGGCACCCGGAATCCTGGCCAGGTCCCACCTCAGCACCCCTCCCTCCCCCTCCCTCCCTCCTGGCACTTCTCCAGGCCTGGCTGTACCAGGGGGGCGGGCCCTCCTGGGGCCCTGCCATGAATCCTGGCTCTGTTGGCTACCACAGACCCCCTTTCTCCTCCCCAAACAAACGGGGTCTTGAGAGGGACACCGGCAAGACCACACACAACGCCAGCTCTATTCCTGCCAGCAGCTGGGGGTGGGGGGTGGGAGAGGTAGGGGGCACAGCCAGGCAGAGGGTCTGTCTGCCCATTCTACAGCCCCTTAAAGTCCAGCCTCTGGAATCAGGGCTGGGACTCCCTAAGCTCCATCCTGGGGGCGGGCACCAACATCCACCCTCCAGGGGACAACCCAAGAGTAGGTCCCTGGCAGGCCTTTCTCTGCCTTCCTCTGCCCTGCTCCCGCCCCCGCCCCCTCAAGGCCCTCCTCTGTCACCCCTCCTGACAGTGCAGGCAGGAGTCTCCAAGCCTCCTCATCCAAGTCTCCATGCCCCCTCCCACTAGAGACATGCTCCCCAACCCCCACCCCACCCCGTGCAGTGAGTCCAACAGCCTGGGCAGAGCAGGACTCTGCGACCCTGAAAGAGGGCTCTTATAGACTGCTCCACAGAGTGGCTGTCCATCCGTCCGTCGACTCTCAGTAGCAGAGTTCCAGGCCTTTCTTCCTAATCCATCTTGGACTGGGGACAGTCACAGAAGCCTATCCAGCATCACACAGAAACACATGAGCCTCCAGTGGCTGACAAGCACGGCTGTGTTTGAGGTCCTCTAGCTGGGAGTCCTGCATTCACTAGCACCAAGTCAATGCCAACTCACAAGGACCCCTGTCATAGGACAGGGTAGGGCTTCCCTTGTGGGTTTCCAGGACTACCACTCCTTATGGGAACAGAAAGTCTCTTCTTTCTCCCAAGGACCGGCTGGTGGTTTCGAACTGGTGACCTTGTAGTTAGCAGCTCAGCATGCAACCACTACACCACCTGCACGATGGCCAGAATTATACCTCAGAACTACCACCACACCCATGGAAGGAGCTGATGGGCTGAAATGCCCAGGGGCACACAGTCCTAAAATAAAATAAAATAAATCTTCCACTGAGTCCATTCTGATTCATAACAGCCCCATAGGATGGAGTAGAACTGATCCTTTGGGATCTGAGACTGTAAATATTTACAGGCACAGCCAGGCTCCTTTCTCTCCCAAGGAGCCACTGGTGGACTTGAACTGCTGACCTTGCTGTTATCAGCTCAGTGCACAGCCCACTATACCACCTGGGCACACAATAGTAACTCAATTAAAACCAGATCCTCTCATCTCTCTCCCTCCCTCCCACACCCTCCCTGAGTCTTTCCTCCCCTGACCTTGAGAAGAAGAAGGGTGAGGGGCATAAGGGCTGGGGGAGCCCAGAACAGGACAGAAAATGTTTACTCGGCAACACTGAGAGTGTGGAGGCCGAGGGTAACAAGGTGGTCAGCCGACGATGACCAGGGACAGGACCATTAAGTAAGGAATCCAGGGGAGCAGCTCGTCATCATAGAAGGAACCGTCATTGCTGTAGAAGGAATACTGGCATTGGGCTATTCATCGCAAGGTCAGGAGTTTGAAACCACCAGCTGCTCCAAGAGAGAAAGAGGAGGCTTTCTACTCTTCTAAAAATTTACAGTCTCAGAACTCACAGGGCTAGTTCTACCCTGTCCTATGAGTCGACATCGACTGGATGGCAGTGAGAGGTTTTTTTTTAAGCCTATGTGAACATGCCCAGTAGCAGATGGCCAATAAACAGCAGCTGTATTACCACCCCCACCCTGTAAAAAACAGAAGCCCTGGCTGCTTAGTGGGTTATGTGCTGAACTGCTAATCATAAGATCAGCAGTTCAAAACCACCAACCACCCTGAGGGAGAAAGAGGAGGCGGTCCACTCCAGTGAAGCGTCACAGTCTCAGAAACCCGCAGGGGCAGTCCTAACCAGTCCGATGGGGTCCCTGGGAGTCAGCATCGACTTGAGGGCAGGCCGTTTGGTTTTGTTTGTTGTTCTTTCTTTCTTGGGAAAGCGGGGCCCTGGGTAAGGAGGAAACCTGTGAGAGATGGAAAATGAACGTCTTTTCCAATAACAGAGTTGGGGGGCTAACCCCAAGGTTGGCAGTCTGAATCCACCAGCCACTCCAAGGGAGAAAGAGGAGGCTCTTACTCCTGTAAAGTTAGTCTCAGAAACTCGCAGGCAGTTCTACCCTGCCCTGTATGGAGGCTAAGAGCTGGCATTGACCCGACGGCAGTGAGCCTGAACTTTGGGGTTGGAGAAGACAGAAAGGCAAAAGCCGGAGACCTGCTAGAGCCGGGAAAGCATGGCTGTCCTGTGTGGCATTCCAGCTCTCCCAATCTCTCTGTGTGACCCTCCCTCCACAGTCACGGTGCCCCTTAGTTTCCCGATTCCAGGGAGTGGGATTCCCAGGCTGCGCACAGAATTCATTTCTGGTCTTCCCATTGCACAGGTGGGGAAACTGAGGCGCCCAAGGGCCCACAACCCACAGATGGCAACGTCAAGACACGACATGAGCCACGGTCTTGTTACCCAAGCCCCAGCCAGATACCACTGTGCACGGCATGCCCACTGCCTTCCCCGCCCCTGAAGGTCCCTTCTTCTGATGAACCCACTGCAGCCCACTTCCCCAGGACAGTGTGAACCCTGGAGGAGGCTGTTGCTCCACTGGGCACCCCTTCAGCCCCAAGCCCTCTCATAGAAGATACCCCCATTGTCTCCCGCATTGCTCAGACAGAAACACGGAGCCTCAGAAAGCCTGGGAAGTGGCAGGTCCAGGATCATCTGAACTCAGACCTTCAATACTCAAAAGACAGTTTCCTCCCACCCCCACCCGTCACTCTCCAGGCCCTCTGAATATTCCCCTGGGGACCTTGCTTCCACTCCCTGGCCTTCTCTGTGACCCGGTGGCAGCAATGAAACAGGCAGGATGGACTTCCCTGGGTCACTTCACCCCAGTGCATAGCCAGACCCTGGCAGACCCCCCACACCTGAGGGGGGTGGGCTCGGAAGGAAGCGGTGGGGGGGGACAAGGGCTCAGGCAGGTCAGGGATGGGGCTCCCCTGACTCCGATGCCGCAAGCACAAGCCTCTGGTTCCAGCAGCAGAGGGAGCGCTGGACAGGGGACCAGCCCTTCTGGTTCCAGCTCAGCTCTGCCATTCTGCCAAGAAGGGACACTCGGAGGCCCTGTGCCTCTCCAGACCACAGGGAACACGAGGACAGCGAGGCATGCCTGAAAACACAATCCCCTTTTTAAGAGAAATTTAGGAGATGACGACCCCTCCCCAAGTGTTGGCTGTGAGCCAAGAGCCCTGGACCCCACCACAGAGTGACGACTACCCTGCAGAACACGCACAGCATGCGCCCGCCCCCCCCTTTACAAATAGGGAAACCAAGGCACAGGTCAATAACCTGGAAGTGCCTGGCCAGGATTAGAACCCAGAGAGTCCAGGCTTATCTGCCTGCTTCCCTGTTGCTGTGATGTGAGGGGCCTGAGGACAGAGGGGCCATGCGTCCCCTGCACGACCTTGGGAGGCTCGTTCTCCTAGCTGACACCTTGTGGAGCACAGGCCGGCCAGCAAGTCCCCAGCAAGCATGAAGGATGGACACCAGTTTGCTTTGATGGAGAAAGGAGCCAGTTTCCAGATAGGGACACCCTGGAGGAGAGACAGAGCTCAGAGGAGGCATACAGTGGCCTGGGAGGGGCCCCCTCGTGGGGCAGGCGGCCTCAGTCTGCCTGGCCCCCAAGCAGAGAAGGCGATGCCAGCAGCCGGGCCTTACAGATGGCAGGACGTGTGATGGAGGAGTGGGGGATAGCACAGCCCCACCCACTGGGCCTCACTCCAACCTAAAGGACTCCACGGTGACAGCAACCTCCCCCCCACACTCACAGGGACCCACACCATCTCTCCCCAGAATTCCAACACCCATGGCAGCCAGGGCTCCTCCACTCCACGTGGGGACCCCCGCCCCCGCACCGTGGCAACAACAGGCCCTTGCCTTAGCAACCACCAACACGCTGCCCAGACAGCCTCTGGGTCTCCGCCTCTCTCCACAGACACAAACCACAGAGGCGGCTCCGTCACCATGGCAATCACGTCACTCAGCCACCCGCCTGGACACCAGTCCCCACTCCACGTGGCCACCACCAACACAGCCTGGGGGTAAGGGGGGGCTGGCACCTCGGCCTTTATCCCTTGGGGCAGCCACGCGCCCCGGACAGGAGCCAACGCCTGCCAGGCCCACAGCCTCCCAAGAGCCGACGGCTCTCCCTGCCTGCTGAAACTCAGGCCAGCCGGGACTGCTTCCCACAGCTTCTGGCCGGCTCCCAGGCCCTGGAAGCCCCTGTCTCGGGCGGGAAGACCCAGCCACTACCCAGGCAAAGACAGCTCCAGATCCTAGCTCGGGCCTGTGCACAGATGCCTGGCTCAGCCACTCCTCCCTCCTCAGGTGAGGGACCAGGAGCCAGAGCCTCTGATCCACTGGGGGGTAGGGGGTGGGGAGGCACACTTCCTGTACCTTCCCTGGGCCTGTACCAGCCCCCAAAGGCCCAGCACGCTACCAGCAGCCTTGCTAGCTGGGGAGAGGCAGCCTAGGGACTGCAGCTAGGGGTTGGGGGGGCAGCACGCGGGGAGGAATGACAGGAGACTGGGGCTGGGTCACATCATGGGTTTGCAAGGCCAGGTCATGTGAGCTGAGCTCACACAGCCACACACACTGCAGGAGGGACCCAGTCCTTACCAGGTGTGTGAGGTCAGGAGGCCCTGCAGGGCCCTGCCGGTCTTTGTCCCTGGCCTGGGCCCCAGGGAGGTCCTCAGGCAGCAGCGGTGATAGCAGTGGGGTCTCTCTCTCTCTCTCTCTGGTCCTGGCTCTGCCAGGGCTGGGGTGGCAGCTTCTCACCAAGTGCTCTCCTTGGAAGAGGCTAGAGAGAGGTGGGGGGAGGGAGCAGAGAGGAGGAGAGAAGGAGGGGGGAGCGGGAGGGAGGGAGGAAGGGAGGAGGGAAAAATGCTGAAGTCTTGAAGGGTACACTCACTTCTTTCTTAGGTTTCCCATGGCAACCAAATATACCACCAACGAACACCAGTGTGAGAGAGGGAGGAGGCCGAGGGAGGGGAGGGTTGGAGGGAGATGGAGGCAGCGAAGAAAGCAGAGATAGAGAGATAGAGGGAGATGGAGAGATGGAGGGAGATGGAGAGATTAGAAGAGATGGAGAGAGATAGAGATAAAGGGAGAGATGGAGTGATGCAGGGAGAGATGGAGAGATGGAGGGAGAGATAGAGATGGAGATAGAGATGGAGGGAGGGATGGAGAAATGGAGGGAGATGGAGAGATAAAGGGAGATGGAGATGGAGGGTGATGGAGAGATGGAGGGAGATGGAGAGATGAAGAGATATGGAGATGGAGAGATGGAGGGAGAGATAGAGATGGAGGGAGGGATGGAGAAATGGAGGGATATGGAGAGATAAAGGGAGATGGAGATGGAGAGATGGAGGGAGAGACAGGGAGATTGCAGCAATGGGATGATGGAAAGATGGGGAGGAGTCTCAGGTCCCAGGTGGGCTCCTGCCTTGTTGGGCTCAGGGGCTGAGGAGTGAGAGCAGCGGCCAGTGGCCACACACCTGCCCAAGCCTTCCCAAGGGACCAGCAAGCAATAGGTGGGTGTCCTGGGACTTGAGGCCCTCCTACTTCCACCTCAACCCCTAACTCTCTGCTTGCCCACTAGTCTAGAAGCGCACCCCAAGTTGTATTCCTAGTTCCCCCCACCGCTTGGATACAGCCCACTGCCCCCCCAGCAATATACCCCTCACCTCATGCCCAGTCCTAGCCTCCCTAATGCCAACTACACCGCCTCTGGGTGGTCACCATTGATGCCAGCCCATGTGTTCCCCTCATAGCCTGGGCCCTCTCCTCTCTGCCCGGAGAAGCAAGGATGCCCCCTTCCCACGTGCCTTCTTCCAAGGTGCCCTTGGCCTGTCCCCACACCCACCCTGCTGGGGGGCTTAGCTCGGCCAGCCTTCTCTCCAGATGTGCTCCACTGAAAACAACCCCCTCCCCACACAACAGACAAGCCCAACTCTCCCTCTCTCTGTGCCCATGCACACATGCACACGTGTGCACAAACATGCACACACACACAGCCCCTTCTCAGGGAGGCCATCCTTCTTGTCTGGCTCACAGCCCCCCACCTCCCCCGCAACACCCCCCCTGCAAGCTGGGGCTCGCACCTCAGCTCCCCCCTCCATCGTGTCATTCACAAGCATATGTGGACTCACCAAGTGTTGGCAGCCAGTGGTGAGAATACAAACACACAGACAGCCCCCTGCTCTGCCTCAACGCTGCCACCCCACCCTGAGGCAGGGAGAGAGCCCTGACCAGGACCTGGCCAGCTCGCTCCAGGAAAGAAATGACTCTTGGTGGTGGTGGTTGGGGGGGGGAGGGTCAAGCGTCTCCACTTTAGCTGAACCCCGAGCCCAGTGGCCAGCAGGGTGTGTGCCCTGGGGTACGTGCTGGACACACACACATACACACACACATCAGCAGCAGACACATCCGACCTCACACTCCCTCCAGCATGTACCTCACAGAAGCAGACACTTGCCCCTCCCCCCACCCCCAGCCAGGTGCACAGGGTGCCTTGCACAGACACAGCCCCCGCCTGCAGACCCACACCCATGTCAGCGCACATGGGGACACAGCTACGCGCCTGCAGCAACACACGCAGACCCACAGGCCCCACCTGCACAGGGGCACAGTCCTGGGACACCCATGTCCTGGGATGCCCACGAGGGGGGAGGGGCATGCCCACACATGCTAGCACCCATGCCAGCACACACATGGCCATGCCTGCGCCCCTCCCCAGGCTTCTAGGGACGTGTGCTGTGCAAGTATCCCCCAAAGTCCTCATCCACCTGGCCACCGGCTCCCGCCTCTCTACTGCACCAGGCTGTGTAGACTAGTCCAGAATGGCCCCCGGCACCCCCTAGCCATGACCAGCCAAGTGGAAAGAAAGACCACTCCTCCTCCAGGGTGCCTTCCCAGGTCGCCTCCCTCCTCCAGGCTCCTGGGCTCCAGCCTGCACCCCCACCTGAGGCCTGAAACACGCACACAGCCACAGGCTTGTGCCTCTGGGCAACCCCTGACACCCAGGGTGGGCAAGGGCCAAGGACAGCAGTCTGTCCTCAGTGCCGACCATGCAGGCCCTGGTCACAGCCTCACTACAGCCTGATGCCCTGGGTCTGTGTCCACTGTGAGATCGTGGCGGCGGCCTGAGCCTGCCCTTCTGAGTGGACGCCACAGCTATGAGGCACGTCCTCCCTCCTGAGGCTTCTCAGATCGACCCTGCCCAGCAGAGAACAGCTGCGCACAGTGAGCAGTCAGTGCCTACCGGATGATGCCAGGATGGGCCCAGGCCGGCTGCCGCCATGGCCCCCAAAGCCAGGCACTCCCCTCCCTCTGCAGAGTCAGAATGGCTCCCTATCCCCACAGGGGTGTCAGGAGACTATAAAACATGCTTTTTAAAATGCTGCTCCCTGGCTTCACATCAAGCCAAAACCAACCCAAGCCAGCCCACTGTTTCAGCCACCTTTGGCTCACAGCACCCCTGTGACCCTGTGGAACTGCCCCATCCCTGAGGCCCTGCAGGAGGTGACCCCCGCATCTTTCTGCTGGGGAGCAGCTGGTCGATTAGAACTGCAGAGCTTTCCGTGTGCAGCTGGGTGCTTAAACCACAGCGCTACCAGGGGCCCCTGAACCAGAGCCCACGATGCTCTGGATGAGACGGGAATTCATGCTCAATCCCTACATCTGCATTCACAGTCCCAGGGGTTTCTCCCCAAATCCTTCCACCCATACCGCAGCTCCACCTGGAATGCCTCTGGAATGTTCCCTGGAATGCTCTAGCTAAAGTTCAGCAAAATGGAGCAAGTCTCCCCACTAGGAGAGTGCCCCTTCTCCCCAACCTCTCCACCCCAGCCTACTGGCTTACCGTTTCACGTTACAGACAAAAGGGAATGAGACGGCACCTGTCGGGCGAGCCTTCCTGTGTGCGGGCTCCTTCTGGGTCCTGGCTTAATGTTCTGCGTGATCAACGCTCCTCTAGGGGCTCAGCACCCCCGGCCCAGCAGCTCGCCCTGGATGGCATGCTTGGGGTGCATGTGTGTTTATGTGTACATGTGTGTGTGCTTGCCTGTGTACTGAATATAAAATCCATGCCATTCACAGGAACATGTCGGTGTAAGGGATTCACTGAGGGGTCACTAAGGGCCCCTGTGGGAACTGCCCCCCAAGTAATCCCACCAGGTAATGAGAAGGGTGAGGGGAAGCTGTCCGCTGGACCCACAGTTTTGGTCCTCCCAGGTCCAAGGAGGGAGAGACAACACAGACGAGACAAAAAGGGAAACCGAGTCAGGGCTGAGGGGCTGGGGTCCAGTGTGTGCACACAGACATGAAGACAGGGGCTGTCTTCACCCTGATGCCCTCCAGACCTCAGCCAGAGGGTGGACTGCGCCCAGGCTCGCCATCTGGCCCCTCCCTGCCCCCCTCCCTCCCCAAGTCTGACTCCAGGAAAGTTTCTATCCATGGCTTGGCGAGAAAAGTCGAGGCTGGAAAACATCCGACCAGTGGCCACCAAACCACAGACCAGATTCCAAACAACTCACAAGGGGCCCCTGTGTGCCAAGACAACCGAGCTGCCCGCGGCACACCGGCAGCATGGGCATCAGCTCACCAAGCCTTTCTTCCGAGGCACTCCCGGGCAGACTCCACCTGCCGACCCCTTGCTTAACAGTTGAGAACATTTACCGTTTGCACTAGTGAGGTCTCGAGGCTGGACAGAACACACACACACACACCCCACACCCCAAGACTCACTCCAGGCAACAGGGAACAAATTAAGGACACGGGTGCAAAGGGGAAGAGAAACGACCTGGCTGACACCTACTGAGTGCTGGCTGGGATGCCATCCCTCGGCAAGCATCCCCTCAGAGGCCTCGGGAGATGAGCACATGGATCAGGGAGGCAGAGGACAAACTGGACCCAGGGCCTGTTCTCTCCACTGGCAAGATGAGGGAGCACGTGGCTGAGGGGTCCAGGGGCCACACCACTGACTTCGCAGCAGCACCCCTCTGCTTACAGAGCACCTACAGTGTGCCTGGGCGCTGTGCCAGGGCTACGGGTGGGGATGGGGACAAGAGCCTTCAGTACTTCACAGATTACTTGGGGGGGGTGCACAAGAGTTGAGGGAGGTCTGAAACCCCGCTCATTATCCCCAAGGGCCCCTCTGTCCCTGCAGGTGTCACTATGTGCTTCCCACCCCCTACCACCCACGCTGCTTCCCGGTGACAGGTCACAGCTCCCATTTATAGATGAGGGAAGTGAGGACTGTATGGCGGGCGGAGCCCCCGGCCCACCTGGCCAAGGAGCTCAGCAGCTGATGTGGCTAAGGCAAGCGCCCAGGTGCTGGACTCGAGGCCTGGTTCCCCACACAGGGGCACCCGGCTGGTCTGGAGTTCTCTGGGACTACCCCCTTCTCTGTGAGCCATCGCCCAGCTCCCAGGGCACAAGGCTTGAAGGGGATTCAGCAAGAGCTATGGGTCAAGTGCCTTACCAGCAGGCTCAGTGTGGGCCCCACAAGCCCTAGCTATTATCATTATCACTAATATCATCATCTCTATAATTATTATTATTACTGCAATCAGCAGCCAGGTGTAAGCTTGCTTGGCAGGGGGAAGGAGGTGCTCAGCGCCCCCTCAGGGAACTATCTGCAGAGCTGGGGGGGACGGGGGACAGGACTCTGTGACTCCAACCCCTAGACAAGAGCCCCAGGAACAACAGCCCATGCATCTGCCCCAGGTGCGAATCGCACCAGGGCAAGGTTCATTTCATGGGGGGGCGACCGGGCAGCAGGAGGTGTGTGTGTGTGTGTGCTGAGTTAACCTTCTATACTGAATTCGTACCACCACCTTGTCCGAAGAGGCCTGATTTATTAAGAATGCTCAGGCTTCAAGGCAAGCCTGCTTCTTGATGGGAGGGAGGGAGAGAGGGTCTGGGCCTGGGCACTGTAGCTGGATCTGGTGAGGACCATGGTGGTTAACTAGGCAGTACACTTTATCATGCAGTGAGCAGCCACCACCCTCTTACAGCCAGAAGAGGAGACTGAGGTTCCGAGAGGCCTGACACCCAGCGAGAGGACCCATTAGACCACAGGTTCTATTTCCAAATCACACATTCTGCTGGACATCCAGGGACCAGGCAACCACACTGGGGGACAGGCATGACGTCTTGCCCCAAGGCCGAGCCCGCAAGAGGAGGCCCAGCAGCTGGATGTGGCCGCTTTCTCTGGCTGGTGAGTTCCCAGTAGACTTCCTTCACCCCCATGGGCACCGGATGGAGGAGGAACAAGCACTGGGCCCGAGACGACCCCCCTCAACCGCACACATCTTCCTGGGGAGTGTGCCCTCTGGGAAGGCACCCACTGGCACCCCCTGGACAGCGGGCAGCCTGGACCCCGGGCAGGCACTCGGGAGATGCACCTGGAAAAATGAACTAACCTCCCAGCGCCTGTCACTCGCCAAACCTTGGCTGGCTCATCTGACAAACGTCCACCTTGTGACGCACCGCCTCCCCCGGCCCCAGCTAATCAAGTTGAGACTTGAATCAAGATGGGGAGCAACTGCTGTGGACCAAATAGATGCCATCCCCCGACCCCCCATGCAAAACTGAGCACCCCTCCTAGGAATCCCCTTGCGACCCTCTACCCACCCTCATGTGAGAGATGAAAAACAGGCTCAGAGACACATACATCCCAAAACACAGCAAGTGACAAGATGGGGCAGCCCCCCAGCTCCCGGATTCCTGGCCAGCTGGCTTCTAGGGCCCCACACTCACATACTCGCCCCGCACACTCAACTCACGAACACCCTAGGGCCTGTGCGTTCCAGTGGGGACAAGGGATGAGAAACCATTCTGTGGGACTCAAGATGGGGCCAAAGGGGTCCCACACCTGCCCGGGCTCTGGGACCTGGGGCCTCAGGAGGGGCTGCCACCCTAAGGCTTCACACCCCTTCTCACCCTTCCCCCACACTTCAGACACACACTCCCAGCCATTCCCCTCCTCTCCCTGACGTCACACACGCCTGCTGGTGGGGGTGAGCCATCACCCTGCTGTCCTAGTGACGTCACCGGCAGTCTGGGGCTGATGTCACATTAGAGGTTCTCACTGATGTCACGCCTACAGGCCCACACGAACGACACACACACACACACACACACACACACACACACACACACACACTTCCTCCTGAAGCTAGCCTTGGGCCCCTGCTGGTACCTTCTTTTCTCCCCGTCCAGGAGCAGACAGCCCAGAGGTCACCATGCGCACACACGCCACGCACACAGCTCACTCGGGACAAGCACTTCCCAGCAGACTGTGTGTACGTGCACATCTCACAAACACGCGTGGGTGGGCCACCGGTTCCACTGATGGCCCACACACGGCATACGCCCCACAGGTGCTCCTAACTCAGGGTGGGGTGAGCTATGCACCCCCATACACGCCCAGGCCACCCCATCATGTGGCTCCCAGATGACACGTCCTCTGATCTGTCCGGCAGGGCCTGCGGTTCCCATCATAGTCCTCCAGGTGCTGCGAGCACCCCACCCCCCACTGCCTGCCCACCCGCCTCTCTCCTCCCACAGCCTGGCCTGCTGACAGCAACCACCGCCGCAGCCACCGGACATGGACACACACACACACACACACGCACACGCTACAGCCCAACACCTGTGTCTCCACAAGGCCCCCAGCAGGAGCAGTGCCCTCCAGAGGCAGGAGAGGCTGGGAGAGTGGTGCAGGGGCCACAGCCCAATGCTGCAGAAGGGACTCGAGCTGAGGGTCAGTGGATACTGAGGGTCAGTGGCCCTCTATCCTCTCCCTCCCCAGGCACACAGGACACAGTTTGGCCTGGCTGCCTCTGCTCCAGAGCACACGCACTCAGCATCTGTCCCCACAAAACATTCCAACACGGCCGGCCAGCCCTGGACTCGTGTGTGTGTGTGTGTGTGTGTGTGTGTGTGTGTGTGTGTGTGTAGAAGGGGTCTACCCTGCACGCAGCTCTGTGTGCATACACAGCATATACGTCCCTCCCCTCCCCACGTGCACACATCACCCACCAGCCAACACGCCCACCCCCCAGTTCCCCCCCCCTTCTCTCTGCCAGGCGCCTGAGCCGGAGCCCACACATGCAAACACACACGCGCGTGCACAGGGCGCGCCAGCAGCGGCCAGGGCTCGGCCAGAGCTGCAGTCCCTGCCGGCTTCCCTGGGAGTCTCCCTGCCTGGCCCAAACCCGCGCCGACCAGAAGTGACAATGCCTTCCAGGGGTCCCCAGCCCCCCTGGAGCCCCCACTGTTCAATCCTGCGGGGAAGGGGGCAAAGTCCCATCCTAACCTCCCCCAGCCGGCAGTCAGTGCCCAAGCACCAGTCACCCACCCCTCCCCTATCAGAAACGAAGACGAATTCCTTCACTGGCGGCGTCCCATGAAGGAGGGGGTAGGCGGGAGGCCCCCAATTTGCAAAGATTGGTGGGGGCGGGAGGCACGGCGTGGTGCTGAAGGGCACAAGCCTCTAACCGCCCGCCCCCTCCCCCCCAAAAAATCACCATTGCTTTTCCGTCCTCCGCATCCTCCCACCCCACCACCGCCGCCGCCCACCTCCCTTCCCCCAGCGTACGGTGGTCCCCCCGGGGCGGGGGGCGTCTCACAGGGATTCCCACACCCTGAAGCCTCAAGGGGGATGTCTTCCGCCTCCTCCACCCCACACTGGCGGGAGGCGGGCTCCCGCCCCCACCCCGCGGTCCCCGGAGGCCCCCACTCACCTCCGTGCCCGCCGGATCAAGGCCGAGCTGCCACCCGGCCGGGCTGCTGCGGGCCTGGCGCGAGCCGGGAGTGCGAGCGCGGCGCGTGTGCGCGGCGCCCTGCCGGCCGGGGCTCGCGCGTGTCGTGTGTCTGTGGCGTGGCCCGATGTGTGTCTGCGAGCGAGCGAGCGAGCGAGGGAGCGAGGGAGGGAAGGAGGGAGCGAGGGAAGGAAGGAGGGAGCAGGGAGCGCGCGCAGACACTGCCACCCCCGCCTCCCCCCGCCGCCTCGCTGCCCGGCCGGGCAGCCGCCGGCGGAGCGCGAGCCTGGCGTCCGGCGGTCCGTCCCTGCGCCCTGGCCAGGCCTTTCCGCAGCGGGTCTCCGCCGGCCCCGCTGTCCCCCTCCGGGTCCCCGGCCGCACGCACACCCTGCGGACACACCGCCGCGGGCGGGGGCCGCGCCTGGCTCGCCGCTGCAGTCGCAACGACCGGAGGGACGGCGACGGCCCCGCCCGGCCCTGTCGCCCCCGCCCAGCTCACCCCGCGGGTCTGGTCCCGCGGCGGCCGCCCGCGCGTCGCATTCAACAGCTGCAGGCAAACTTGCCACGGCCCGGGCCGCCTGGCTGCGCAGCGCCCTCCGGCGCCCGCCGGGAGGAGGGCACCCCACCCCTGGGCCCGGCCGGCCCTGGGGACCACCCCCTCATCCCACCGTCTGCGGCCCGCTCATTCGCAGACTTGTGACTAGGTGAAAGAAACAGCCCCGTTTCACAGGTCGGACAACTGAGGCTGGGTGTGAGGAGTGACCCCCTCCCTCAAGGCCACACAGACAGCAACGAACAAACGATGCCAGGCTCCCTGCCCTGCACCCGGTTCTTCCCACCCCTGGGCTAAGTCCAGGTGGAGCTCGTGAACATAGCTCATACCTTGCCACTTGTCCCCTCCGAAGCCAGCTACACACACACACACACACACCCCTGTGCCACCTGTCGATTGGGCACATATGCCCCTGGAATGAGCCTGCAGGAAGAAATTGGCACCTGCTCACCAGGGGCCTGCATTGCCAGCTGCTGCAGTCCCTGGGGCTGGGCCCACACAGCTCAGTCACTGTAAGGGGCTCAGGTTTGTCAGTGCCTACCCTAGGGTGCACAGAGCAGAGTCTTAAACCCGACTCCCAGGGGCATCTGGCCTTGGCCAGGGGTCCTGGAGACTCGCCAGAACTGGCTGAACCTTGGTGGTCATTAGGGGCTGGTCAGCCAAAGAAGGCTATGGGAACAGCCTGGGCAAAGGCACAGAGGTTTCATGCGTGGGTAGAGAAGCAGGGGTCCCAAGGAGGCAAGCATTGGGACAGACTACGCTTGCCCCCAGGCGTGACCAGTCCACTTCTGTCCTCCACCCGTGTACTCTAAGCTGCCTGGCACACTCCTATGCACCCTTCAAGGCCCCTTGCTGCAAACCCAAACGAGTCATTCCTGCATCTCTCCTCTCCATCCAAACGGAATCTTCCCGCCAGGATAGGGATGGTAGCAGTCATAGTCTGCCTTCCCGGCACAGAACTGGGCATGGAGCAGGGTCCCAGCCCCAAGCCCTTCATGAAAGAGCCCTGCCACCACCCCACCCCCACTCAGATCTCCCAGACTCAGCTCAGCTGTGGCACTCCGGCCCCTGCGCCCTCTGGCGGACCAGGCGCGAAGCTGCAGAGGACTCCCCAGTCTACCAGCTGGGTCTGGGCTCTCACAGGAAGACGTCCTCAGAGATGGCCACCACTTAGATCCTCCAAAGTTACTCTGGGCCCCCCCCGACACCGAGCAGTGATCCCAAGGGCGAGGGGGGCAGAGCCATCTACTCAGGTTCCTTTGTGTGGTTTTGTTTTCTGAGTCACCTGATAAGTGGCACCGCCACTCCCATGGCAGGAAAATAAGCACAGCCCAACATTGGGGCTCCCCCGCCCCGTCCCACTCCACCACCTCCCCACCTCCAGGTCTGGCAGGATTCACAATACAATGGGTGCGAGCACTGTAATGTGCTAGGATGCTCTCTCCAGTGGTTTTGCCCTGGTGACACCGGGGGTTAGATTTGGGGCTGCTAACCACAAGGCCAGTGGTTCAACTCCACCCCCAGCTGCTCTGCCGGAGAAAGATCTGGCAGTTGGCTTGCATAAAGATTGGAAGCACACAAGGGGTGGTTCTACTCTGTCCCTCAGGGTTGCTATGAGTCAGAATCCACTGACCTCGGTGGGCTGTAGATGGTGGGGGCCAAGGGAGTAGCTTGCTTCGCTTCTTAGCACAAAACTCCCCTCCCCTCTGGCCGTGTGACCGGGTTTTCCAGAGTCCGGTACTGTCCAGAGAGACCCTCTGTGGTATCTGCTCTGCCCAAAGCAGTAGCCACTAACCACGTGGGGCCACTGAGTGCTTGAAGGTATGGCTAATGAACCGAGGAAGTGGCCTTTGCATTTTTCATTCACTTCATCGTAAAGAGCCACATGGGACGAGCGGCTGCCTCAGTGGTCAGGACAGGAAGGGAACCGTAGTGGGTTAGTTTGATGGGCTGCCAGCCGCCAGGTCAGCAGTCGGGAACCACCAGCCTCTCCGAGGGAAAGATGAACCTTTCTAGCCCTGCCAAGAGCTGCAGGCTGGGAAACCCACAGGGGCGCTTCTGCCCCGTCCTAGAGGACTACTGTGAGTTGGAATGAACTCAATGGCAGTGGGGTATTGGTTTGTTTTGTTTGACATACACTCACACATACACACACACAGAGGCCCCTGGGCACCCTGGCCAGGCTGGAGGAGACTGCAATGGGGTCTCAGTGTGAGGCAGCAAGGTTGAGATAAGCAGGCAGAGCCATGTCCCCCCAGTAGCCTCTGTCCCGTGGCAGGCCTGGCCAGCTTGGACCTGGACAGATGCAACCGTCTCCATCACCTACCTGCTTAAACCCTGCACTAGCGCTCCAAGAGAAAGCATAGAAATTGCACTGTCATTGCGTGCTCTCCCACTACTCACACGGTAGAATTGTCCCTGTGCGTTTCTGAGACTGTCACTTTTTACGGCAGTAGAAAGCCTCTTCTTTCTCCCGAGGAGTGGCTGGGGGTTCCCAAATGGTAACCTTGTGGTTAGCAGCGCAACCTGGAACCACTCTGCCACCATGGCTCCACGCTAGCTCCCCAGAGTCAATAAACCCACCCACCCACCATGGAGTCCGCTTTCACTTCCAGCGCCCCTGGGCAGGATTTCCAAAGCTGTAATTCTGTTCAAGAGCACACAGCCTCATCTTTGTCCCTCAGAGCGGCGGGTGGGTTTAAACAGCCAGCCTTGTGGTTTGCAGTCCAATGCTCACCCAACAGCACCATCAGGGCTCCCTCCCACAGGCCATGCAGAGGCATAAATTCATCCCATATCAGATAATGACAGCTGCTGCCTGGGTGTTCACTCTGTACAAGAGTGTCGCCATCGATTGGTGATGTCTGCCTCAGGTGCAGGCACCCAGGAAGAATGGTGTACCCTCTCTGCTACAACTGGAAATCCATACTCCTTGTGGATAAGTCCCTGTAGTCAGCCCGTAAGTCCCCTCCCAGCACCCTCACAGATCACTCCACACATGCCCGGGTCCAAGCCACACCAGTGCCTACCTTTCCCACCCCATGACCCCCGCCCCTCCCAGCTTTGGGTCCCTCAGCCCGGACAGAGCCTGTCCTCTCAGCTCCTCCTGCGCCCATCACCTGTCTGTTTCCAGCCTCTCATCCGGTGCCGCTCAAAGAGCCCGCTGGGTGAAGCCTTCTCTGATCCATCCCCCAGGTCAGAGCGTGTCAAGTCCTCCCTCTGTATTCCGGAGCATTCTGTGGACAGCTCAGTGACAGAGGTTCCTGTTCATTCTCAGGCTCACCCCCCTCCTGCCCCTGACTTAGTCTTCCTTGGCTCGCTGCCGCTGGGAAAGCTGCTCTGGGGCCCGGTTGGTTCGGTGGCAGCATCTCACCTTGCATGCCGAGACCACTCCCTGTGCATGGCTACCCACTGTCAGTGCTTGGAGGCTGGTGTGTGGCTGTGATGGTGAACGGGTCTGGGCAGAGCTTCCACACGGAGGCAGGCTGAGAAGAAAGGACCGGTGGTCTCCTCCTGGGACTCAGCTGCTGACAACCCGGTAGACCCCCACGGGCCAGTCCACAGTCGACCGTGGGGCTGGCAGAGGGCCAGGCAGGTCTGCAGTCCACGGTGTCTCTGAGAGCTGAGGGGAGGGCAGCCAGCAGCTACCTGTCGATCCAGTCAGGGCTTGCTCAGAGCCAAGCACAGTGCAGGACTCTCTCCCACGTGATTCTCCGGAAGAAGCCCCGAGTGTGGATACTGGGGTTTAGTCTGGGCCCTGGCATCTAGTCCCTTCCTATCAGCTTCCCAGTCTCCTCTCTTCCCACCGATTGGGTGGAACTGTGAATCAAGGTGCATCCCCCTGCCCCTACCAACAACCCAAACTCGATGCTGTGGACTTCATGCCGACTCACAGTGACCCTCTAGGACAGAGCAAAGCGCCCCTGTGGGTTGCTGAGACTTTAACTCTGTACAGGAGTAGAAAGTCACATGTTTCTCCTGCAGAACGGCAGGTGGGTTTGAACTGTGTGCTTGGCAGCCCAGCACCACACTCCTATGTCACCAGGGGCCCTGCTCCCAGCTGGGCTAATTCAGCAGGAGGAGTAGAGAGCAGCCCAGAAACCATGGTGTCAGATGGCAAGGCTGCCCTGCTAGCAGGGCACCCTCTCTTAGGGATCCTCCCAGCCCCTGCCAGCCCACAGACGAGCTGACCAAATGTGGCTCCTGGACCAGGACCCCACCAGCACCTCAGAGGGACCTCTGAAGGGAAGTTGCATTCCTGACCCCAAATAAAACTGTGTGCTTGCCTCTGAAAGCCCTGAGTCACGGGCTGAGCACAGAGGACCGTGGAGCCATGCCCGACTGACAATGGGAAGAGGGGTGAGCTCCCTCTCCAGGGGGGAGAGAGCCCTTCTCTAGAGGTATGTGTGTTGCTGGGACGGGGTGGCAGGTCAGAGCCATGGAGGCATGGAGGTAGCCTGCTGGACTGTGAGCGTATGGTCAGTAGTAGTTGGAAACCATCTGTGACTCCAGAGGAGAAAGACAGGGCTGTCCACACCGGTAAACACATAGGGGTCTCGGAAGCCCATGGGGGTCGTCCCACCCTGGCCTATAGGGTCATTCTGAGTTGGGATCGACTCGATGGCAGCGAGTTTGGGGTTTGGTTTTACCGGTGGCAGGTCAAGGCCCTGGGGGTGAAGGGACTGACTCCTGAACACATCTTGACTGGGCGGGATACAGGGGTGCAGGGCCAGTCCTGTTGAAGCCCTGCGAACCGAAGGCAGGCGGTTGGCAGTAGCTCTGGGCAGGAAGGCAAGCCATCTGTGCCTACACAGAGGGCCACAGGAGTGCCCCTCTGGGACAGACAAGAACTGCCCTGCCCTGCTCCGCCCCCAGGGGTCTCCAAGACTAGGCTATTGGAAGAAGAGGAAGCCACATCCTTCTCCCACTGAGTGGCCAGGGGATTCGAACCAGCAAGCTTTAGGTTAGCAGCCAGCCCAGGCTTCCTTCACACAGGATCACAGACGGGGTACCCTACGGGGCAGCGTCTTGCTCTTGCTCTCATCAGAACAGGCCTGGGGCACCCTGCAATGATGAGGACTTGAAGCTGGGGGTGGGTGGAGGAGACTGAGGAGAGAGAGAAGAGACAGCAGATCCGTAGAGGTAAGAGGGAGCGGGTCCCCGAGACGTGGCTGAGAAGGGATTCAAAGGGGGTTTAAGTTATTTTGCTGGGGGAAAGGGGAAGGGCGTTGTGTTCCTAAAGGATCCCTGAGTTGGGCTGCATAACCACAAAGTTGGCAGTTCGAAACCACCAGCTGCTCAGGAGGAGAAAGATGAGGCTTTCGATTCCCATAAAGACTGGCAGTCTCAGAATCCCCTAGGGCAGTGGTTCTCAAGCTCCCTAACTCCGTGGCCCTTTCATACAGTTCCTCATGGTGTGGTCATGACCCCCCCTCCCCAATCATAACATTATTTTCATTGCTACTTCATCACTGTCATTTTGCTACTGTTATGAATCAGGCGACCCCTGTGAAAAGGGTCGTTCGACCCCTAAAAAGGTCTCGACCCACAGGTTGAGAACTGCTCCCCTAAGGGCAGTTCTACCCTGTGGGGGGTAGGGTAGGGGGTGGGGGGTGAGGGGTCGCTCTGAGTTAGCATTGATTGATGGCTGCTTGTTTGTTAATTGGGTATAAGAACTCCTGGCCCTACTTCACGTTTTCCTCCCCTGCTCGCCTTCAGAAAGTTCCACACGTCTATAAGATGATTCTTGTCCGTGTCTGCGGGTCAGGCACTTGGGAGTCGCTTAGCGGGCTGCTTGTGGCTGGAACTCTGGAAGGAGAACACACGGCAAGACGTCAGCCTGCTTCTCTGACGGGCGGAGGGATCTGCTGCCGAGCAGCGTGTGCGCGTGGCTGGCTGCTGGGGGGCCGGCTGCTGGGGTGCCTCTGCTCCCAGCCGTGGTCGCTCTCCCCATAGGACCGCTTGCGTGTCCGGGCGACACAGCATCCGCTTCGCCCGGAATGAGACAGACCCAGGGGGAAGGCGCAGGTCTTCTATGGGCTCCCCTAAGCACACGCACCCGTCGTATCTGCAGTGCCCTGTGGGTGCCACCAATCTGCCCCTTTTGTCGGAGGAGACTGTGCGAGGGTGTGACCGCTAGACACGGGGGTCAGAGAGCTTGCGGTCCATCAATTATGGCAGCGGAGAAAGCTGAGCAAGCTCTTCATTGCACATCCCCGGCAATATCAGAACTAGGGAAGGGGGGAGGGGGAGCTGGGGTCCCAGCGTGCCATTCCCCTGGCCCCCTGGATTCTGAGAGGCTGAGCAATCATAGCCTCTGAGATCAGGCAGCCCCAGGCTGGCGGGGCCTAAAGAGTGTGTGCCCAGGGCCAGCTGAAGATGCACCCACCGGTGGCCAAGCACATGACCTAGTGGAGAGGCCATCCAAACGGGTCACATGCCCCCCAGCCCACCAACTGGCCTCTGCAGAGACCTGGCTTGTGCCTGGGGCAGGGAAAAGGTGAGGGTCCCCTGGTGAAACATGGATTCTTCCACTAGCGTGTGAGGCCATGGAGACCCAGCTCGGTGCCCTCAGGGTCCAGTCGCTTGCCAAGCACAAGTGCCCAATGGTTCAAGGGTCAGACAATGGGAGGGCAGTCCTGCAGGGTATTGAGGCAGACAAGTCTTCCCCACTTCCTGAACTAGATAGCTCCTCTGAGCAGCCCCCCACACACACACACACCAGCTTGAGGGCAATGAGGGGGGTGGTTTTACATATGTCTGACTTACCCTGACCACTAGCCAGAGGTATCCCAGCCAAGCACTTCTGGGGCATCTGCCTTTCTGTGGGGCACAGAATTCCGGCCCCACCCCCTCCAGTTCTATGGGGCCTCAGTCAGGGCCACAGTGCTACAGCTGGGGGATGGGGTAACGGAGTGGCATCCCAGCAGCTCAGTGGTCATGAGGTCAGCAGGCAGCCAGATTATTAAACCATCTATCTGCTCTGCCCAGAGGAGGCTGGGGGGGGGGGGAGCGGGGGACGGAGAGGGGCTCTTGTCTCCTGCGTGGGTTGAGAACTGGGGCAAGCAGGAGGCCCCTGGGAGCTGAAGGTCACCGGCCTGGCCGCCAGGCTGGTCACCGCTGACCCACAGCCAGCTAGCTCTGAGGTTCTGGAGAGCTGCTGACTGGCCTGTTTCCCCCAGCTCCCTCCCTCCCTGCTCAAAAACCACTCAGGGAAGTGGTGCCTACTTCTCCTCCCCACCCCCCACTCCCCTGGTACCCAGAGCACTCTTCGACCTGGGCTATCCCTCCTACAGGTATGGAAACAGGTCAGGAGCAGGGTGGGCACACCCCCATTCAGGCCTGATGCCAACAGCTTTCTGTGAATGGAAGTCTCATTATACCATGACAACGACCTCCCAGGTGTTTGCTTATGGATCTGGCTCAGAGATGACAAGGAACCTGGCCAAGGCCACGCAGTGAGGACGAGCTAACCAAGGCTGCCGCCGAAGGGCTGTGGGCCTTCATGCCATATGGTCTTCACTTCCACAGAGCTGGCCTTGGCTTCCCCCAAGTCCAGAGCTCGGAGGGTCCTTGGTGAGCGGTGGGTTGGGGTTAGTTCTGGGGGTTGTTGCCCCACAGGACCACTAACTGGGGCTTCTAAGATCAGGAATACTGTCTGCCCGCTCCGAGGGCGAGTGTGCATCCCGGGCCCGGCCAGGCCTGCTCTTGCTGACGGCTCAGGGTAGACCCTCGCTCGGCTGTCTTCCGCGCTCCTGGTGGGCCCACACGGACCTTGGGCTCACAGTCACGTGGTAGCTCTCTTCTATTTGACCGAGACCACTCAGATCGCGCTAGCTCACTGGCATCCAGGCGATGACTTCCCAGTCAAGGTGACCTTGCAGGACAGGGTAGACTGCTCCCCCCAACCCCCGCACCGTGGGTTTCTGAGATTGTGGTTCTTAACGGGAGTAGAAAGCCTTGTCTCTGTCCCATGGAGCAGCTGGTGGTTTCGAACTGCTGGCCCTGAGGATCACAGTCCAACTCCTATCCACTACGCTGCCACCAGGGCTCCTCAGATTGGAGTAGGGCCCATCCTCCTCCAGGAAGACCCAATGGCAGTCTAACTGATGGCATCTTCAAAGACCCTCTCTCCAAACAAGACCTCGCCCTCAATTTTGAGGGTGCACCCTTCAGCCCAGGACAGGGGCTGACAGCCCGTGGGTTCCCAAGGTTCTGTGGAGACCAGCAGGCGTGTATGGTCGTGATCAGTCCCCTCAGGTCTCAACCCCAGACACCGCCTTGTATCCTCCTGTGTCTCCCCTAAGGCTCTCCATCCAGGCGCTCCAGAGTAAGTCCTGAATCCAAGTCCTCTGGAGTCAAACACAAATGAACAAACAAACGCAGTTCCAATTGAATGCCACGCATAGCAACTCCACCTGTGACCCTCCCCAAACACCTGCCCAAGAAGATCAGTACCTGTCCGGGTGAAGGTGGGAGCCAAGAGGACGCAGGGTGATGGATGGGAATGAGTGTGGTTGGTGGGGGCAGGGGGGCTGGGCATGGAGTCTGTCCCGGCCCATTGCGACCTCCTGTACCATAGAGGGGAGCACTGCCGGGTCCTGTGCCAGTCTCCCTATTGTTCCTCAGCCTGAGCCCGTGGTTATGTCCAAGGTGCCTCTCCAAGGTCTCCAAGGTCCAAGGTCGAGGGCCTTGCTCTGCCCTCCACTTGACCAAGCATGCTGTCCTCCAGGGACCTCTCCAGCACCTGTCTCTCGCCTTGTACTCTGAGGGCTTGTGCGATGCTGGAAGCTGTGTCACTGGTAGCTCAGATGCCAGCAGGCTCACCCAAAGGGAACACCTCGGAGGAAGGAGTCGCTGGAAACTTTATGCAAAGCTTCAAACCGTTATCAGACACGGATCACATGGGTATCCTTATCAGATACTGAAGGGCGGAGATGATCAGAGACCACAAAGACGAGAATTCCTCTCGACCTTGGGGACCAAGGTTGGGAGCCCAGGACCAAGGAAGCCATTGCTTCCCATCTTTCCCTGCCTTCTACCCACCCACCAGGTAGTGATGGGTGTATGACAGAGCAAGTGGGGCGGGGGGGTGGACTGGGAGGCAGCAAGAAAGCCCAGAGCCTGCGGTGGGCATCACCCACAGACCATGAAGCTATGAAAGAGCCTGGTCTCTCCATTTTACAGACTTGGTGACTGAGAGCTGGGAGGTAAGGTCCTGGTTCCCTGACAAGGTGACTGTATGCCCACCATTCCCCGCCTGGATTTCCCTGGCAGCCGGCTCCTTTCCTGGCCCGCAGCCCAGGCAAGGATAAAAGATGACTCCTGCCCAGTCACAGTAAAACCCATCTGAACCCTCAGACTAGGGTTTCTCTGAAACCTCCTGCTTCTCACATCTGCTGCCACACCCCCTCCCCGGCACCCTGGGACCCTAAACTCCCCATGACTGCAGCCCCACCACATCCATCCTCAGAGCAAGCACTGGTGGGACATTGGCATCTCAGACACGCAGCTGCACCAGGATTCTGCTGGGCTCTGCCAGGCCAGCACTGCATATCCACTCCCAGCTTCTGTCTCCTCCTTCCTGCAGCCCAAACTCCAGCACCCAGAGTGACCTCCTAAGGGATCCTGACGCAGTAACTGTTTATGGGAGTAGAAAGTCCACTCTTTCTCCTGCAGAGTTGCTGGTGGTTTCGAACGGCTGACCATGGAAATCACAGCCCAACTCGTAACCCCTACACCCCCAGGACTCCCAAACATGAGTTATCAATAAGATCAGGTATCAGGCATCAAAGACCCAGAACAAAAAATCATACCATTGTGAATGAGGGGGAGTGTGGAGTGGAGACCCAAAGCCCATCAGTAGGCAGTTGGACATAACCTTACAAAAAGGTCGCAGAGAGGAATGAGCCAGTGAGGGTGCAGTATAGCACCGATGAAACATAAAACATTCTTCTAATTCTTTAATGCCCCCCCCACTATCATGACCCCAATCCTACCTTACAAATCTGGCTAGACCAGAGCATGTACATGGATACAGATAAGAGCTGGAAACACAGGGAATCCAGGACAGATAAACCCCTCAGGACCAATATTAAGAGTAGCCATACCAGGAGGGTAAGGGGAAGATGGGGGCAGATAGGGAGAAGCATTCACAATGACCTACCTATAACTCCCTCCCAGGGGGACAGACAACAGAAAAGTAGGTGAAGGGAGACATCAGTTAGTGTAAGACATGAAAAAATAATAATAATTTATAAATTATTGAGGGTTCATGAGGGAGGGTGGGGAAAGGAGAGTAAAAAAATGAGGAGCTGATATCAAGGGCTCAAGTAGAGAGAAAATGCTTTGAGAATGATGATGGCAACAAATGTACAAATGTGCTTGACACAATGGATGGATGGATGGATTGTGATGAGTTTTATAAGTCCCCAATAAAATGATTTTTAAAAGAAAGAGTTTTATATAAAGAGTCATTGTACATTAAAAAACATCCCAGCCCAGTCCAGATCAAATCCATAAGTCTGATATTAGCCCATATGTCTGATACCAATCTATAAATTCTTCTTCAGACTCACACAACACATGCAATGATCCCAAATGCAGGAAGATCACAGGCCAGTGGGTGAGAAGTCTTGTGGATCCAGTGGCACTGTAAGCATCTCAACGCTGGTGTGGGTCTCCACGTGGCTCCTTCAGCTCCAGGGCTCTCGCATAGCTCCATGTGTCTTGTCCGCAGGAATGTCTCACAGGGAGTGAGCATGTGTCCCACCTGCCATGAGCTTTATATCTCCTTGGCACCTCCAAATGAGGTCATCAAGCTGAGACCTGATCGACAGGCTAACCTCCACCCCTTCTCTCTTAAGTCTCAAAATGACCTCAGATGATGTAACTGCCACAGGACCCTAACCCCATCCCACCTCACACGGCACCATGGTGGCAGTGGAGGCAGGAGTGACTGGGTGGCAGTGAGTAGTGAGCATGTGCTATGGGGTCTCAGGGCTGGGCAGTTAACCATAAAAGTTGGGTGATCAAACCCACCCAGATGTGTCTCAGTTGAAAGACCTGGCAGCCAGCACCCTCAAGGTCACAGTCACACAAACCTCAGGATCCTGGGGCACAGTTCGAGGTAGACCAGCAGCTTCCCGCAGTCACGATCGCATTGAAGGCTTGTGACATCTTAGCCCAATTGAGCAACTTGCCAGTGTGAACAAAACCTTACCAGTGGGGACAAACTGGTTGTGACTGACAGATACGCAATGCCGAGCCCATTTTGCACCTCCTTAATCTCAGAAGAGAGTAGGTTCTCTGAAAGCATCTGAGACCAAAAACAACCCCCTTCAGTCTTCTAAGCACCAGGCACTAGCTCGGGAGTAACCCCACTGAGCTTGAAGATTTCACTTTGTTAGACTGGCCATCGTGTAGGACCTCAACCGTGCTGTCCCAGGACCCAACCGACTGCCTGCCAGACCCTGACTCAGCCACAAAGACCCTTTGGACCTCCTGACAGACCTTGACCCACTCAGCCGCTGTCGTCTCCTTGGCCCCACCCTACAGCCTGTGTGCCAGGTAAACAAGGAGTGTAGTAGATCTTGACAGGCCCTGACTCATCCAAAGGTGTCCTCTCCTGGACCCCTCCCAATGCCCCAGCTGCCCGAGAAGCCAAGACTGTCGCTACGGAATGTCCCCTCCCGATTTAGCCCCCTGGCTTCACTACTGTGCAAAGCCTATCCACCACCCTTGATCGGGGTGGAGAGCATTTCCCAGGCGCTAGCCTCCACTCGGCCCGGCCAGCCGTCATGGACGGCTGATTTCATTTTAATAACGTGCTGTGGTTTGATCTCGCTCCGGTCATACAGCCTCACTTAACCGGGAAAGAGTGTCTGTCCTGCGCTCTTTGTTCCATGCGCTCTCTCTGGGGGTCAGCTTGCCAACAGCAACTGGACCGATTAGACAGGGACCTTTGTGGGCAGTGAGTTGATGTCTGTGGGTGATGTCAGTGAGTTGATGTCTGTGGCCTCAGAAAGGCCGGGTGAGAATGCTTGCCCCACTGAAAGCTTGCCATCAATGGCAGGGCCCACTCAGTATGTGCCAAGTTGTACCTATGAAAACCGTTGGATTAGCTTGTGTCCTGCTGTGTGCCTTCTCAGCCATGCCTTTAAATGGGGAAACGAGGGTAGATGGGATCCTGGACTAGGACAGGGAGGAAGGGTCTGTCCTGAAGAAGATGGGGACGGAGGAGGAGGAGGAGGCCATCTTGAATGCCATCTGCAGGCTCTCTGTGTGGCTTAGTTCTGCCAGGCTCTCTGTCCCCGCTACACTCGAACAAGGAACACCCCAGGCCCCAGCTAACAGCCTCCCAGGCTCGTGGGGAGAGGGAAGGGAGCTTGTTCTCCCATGCTTATTTGAATGGTGCTGGGTGGAAATGCTCATTGGCCCAGATTGGGTCATCTGATTGCCTTTGGGACCAACCGCTGCGACCAGGGCAAAGAGTTGCAGATGCATGGCCAACCTAGGTCTCGCACCCGTGTGTGTGTGTGTGTGTGTGTGTGTGTGTGTGAGTGGGTGGCTGTCAACAGAGGAATCGGAGGATGCGGGCAGATCAAAGCAAGAGCTCCCACACGGGGTTTGGGTTTCATGTCTGTTTTGATAAAGGCTTAATTTGGGAATCATTTTGAGATGCACAGAAACATGACGAGGAGACCCCAGGGAGCTCCAGTGCGCCCTTCACCCAGCTCCCCCAGGGCTCACCGTGTGCACAGCCGCCCCGTGTGTTGGTCACAAGGAAGAAAGGCACACCGGGCCGCTGCCATGAACGCCGCCACCCACCCAGGTTGGACCCTGTACCGCATTTAGTCACCGTGGCTCCTGGGGCCTCCTCTGGACTGAGCTTCTCAGTCTCTCCTGGCTCAGAGCAACCTGGACAATTTTGAAGGACATGGGCCAGGCCTTCTAGTAGAATCCCCCCAATGTGTGTGGGGGTGGTGGGGGTGGGGGCTGGGTTGATGACTCCTCATAATTTGTCTGGCCAGTGAGAAAACCACACAAGGGGTGCCCTACTCCTTGGGCATGAGACACCCACGTGACCTGTATTGCACTCCATCGATCCAGCCCCCAGTCACGGGGACCCCACACCCAATGGAATGGAATGCTGCTCAGGATGTAGGGTGGGGAGCAGGGTGTGGGGTGGACAGGACCACTGTGATACACAGCATTAGTGGCTCCTTTTGTTTGAGTAAATTTCCAGGTCTTTCTTCCTAGTTGACCTTCGTGTGGAGGCCCTGCTGAGAGAGACTTGCTCCATGTTACCGCAATGCCCAAGCCTTCACGACAGACATGGTACCACACTGGCCTGAAGTTGAGCTCAGGCCTGCTCAGGAGGCAAGACTACGCCCACTGACTTCCTCCTGGTGATGGGAACTAAGTGGTGCTATCATTGGGTCAAGGTGGGGCCTGTCCCCATTGGACAGGTGGGAAAATGAAATGATCAGAAAGGTTATGCAGCTTGAGCGAGAAGAACGGAGGGGACAGAATGGGAACCAGGACTGTCTGACTCCCATTGTCCACAGATATTTCAAGTATTAGGTAGGGAAACTGGGGCAGAAGCCCTACTCCAGGCGGGGAGCCGGTAAAGGCTGCACTAGGCATGGCGCCAGAGGACTAAGCCCCAGGCCACCTTTCCAGGGGGACAAGACCCTGTCAGACTGGCCTGGGCTCCTAGAAGCCACAATATACCCCAGGCAGAAGGGGCAGGGAAGGTTGGTACAAGGGCTATGGCTCAACTGGATGGGAAGGACAAAGGAAGGAGGGAGTGGGCGAATGACTTGAGTCAGAGCAATCCAGGAAGGCTACCTGGAGGAGAAGGTCCTGCTTGAGGAACAGCCTGGAGGGTAGTCCAGATGTGAGGTCCATTCCTGGAGATGGAGAGCCGCTGGACTATAGGGGTAAGATTTAGGTCAGGTCTATGTTTAGGATCACAGACCTGGGACTCCAGAAAACTTGGGTTCTAATCCCTAAGTGACCACTCCTTGATGGGATGGTCTTAGACACATAGTTTGTCTTAGGCCGGGTCCTCTAGAGAATCAAAGCCTGTAAAAGTTACACTGTATATGCAGACTGGAGATTGTATCAAGGACATGGCTCACACAGGTGTAGAAGCAGGTGAATTCCAAGTCTATGGGACAAATGACTTGTGTAACTGCAGGGGCTGATGAACCCAAGATGGGCAGGTCAGACAGACAGCAGGCTTCTGGCTGCACAGGCAAATGAATCCAAGGTCAGCAGGTCAGACGGCTGGCCTCCTAGTGACTCCCAAGATCGGTAAGCAATATGGCAGGCCACTGGCTCAAGTTCAAAGAACCAGAGGTTGACAAGTTAGGTGCAGGAGCCAGAACCAGCAAAAAACTAGCATGCTTTGCCACAGCACCCACTTCTATTGGAAGCAGGCCACAGCCTCAAGGAGAGCTCATCATGGGAGATGACTCGGTCTGACCTGCCAGACCACTGAGAACTCTAGCCCAGCCTCGCAGACACAAAACCTCACACGACTGTTTCCTAGACTATGTGGAGCTTTCTAACCCCCAGGCTTACTGTCTGCTCCCCTGTGTTAGTCTGGGTAGACTAGAGAAACAAATTCATTGGCACTCATATGTGTGGAATAGAGAACTTTATAGCAGAGAGTACTTTTATATGAAGAAAACACCCCAGCCCAGTCCAGATCAAGTCCATAAGTCCAATATTAGCCCATATGTCCAGTACCCATCTATAAATTCCTCTTCAGACTCATGCAGCACATGCAATGATACCGAATGCAGGAAGATCACAGGCCAGTGGGTGGGTAGTCTTGTGGGTCCAGTGTGGTGGAAGCATCTCAGTGCTGGCCTGGGTTTCCACGTGGCTCCTCCAGCTCCACGGCTCTGGCTCTATCAGGGAAGCTCCCTGTGTCTTGTCAGCAGGAATGTCTCACAGAGTGAGTGTGTGTCCCACCTCCAGTGAGCTTTTTATCTCCCCAGTACCTCCAAATGAGGTTAGCAAGCTGTGACCTGATTAAGCTCCACCCCTTTTCTCTGAAGTCTCAAATTGACAACAGATTATGTAACTACCGTGTCCCCCACCTGAAATACTCCTGCGCCACCTCCCTGGCCTCCAGCAAGGACCCAGTGAAAGACAAGAACGACGTGGACACCCCACCCTCTAGTGCAAAACTGACCAGGTATCCAGTGCATTGTGTGGTGGCACCAGCAGCTTATGGTAAACGGCTAAGAAGCAGCAGAGGAAACATGAACTGGTGCCCCCTGGAAGTCAGGAAGGCTGCCTTGGGCAGAGCACAGGGCCAACGTCAGGAACGTGTGCCATTTCGCCTCTTCCATGGGGAGAGGTGTAAGGTGTCTCTGAGCCTCAACATCTTTCTCTGAAAAAATGGAGGTTCTATGAGGTCTATGGATTCTGGTGACCACGGCTGCTGAAAAGGGTGTTCGTGCCATCAGGGGCACCCCAGCTCAGGGTGAGCCCCTTGCACAGTGGAACAAAGCACCACCTGGCTCATCGCCCTGGTCAGCTGAGGATCAAGGCCACTGGGACCCAGGCTGTCTCCACGGGCTGCTTCTCAGAAGGCGGGCATCAGGCCTGGCGCTGCTCATCCCGCTCGGTTGGGCAGCCCCACTAAAGGGTGTCCACCACCCCAGCAGCTGGCGAACCACCCCCAGCAGGCAGGTGGGGGGCTGATCTCGATGTGCGCTGGCTGGAAAGGGAACCCAGACTTCCCACCCTGAAGGGTGAGTTCTACTGCCAGCCCACCACTACTCCCTGAGAGGTTAGTGGTCCCAGAGATGCCACTGGATCTGTCCCACGAGCTGGTGGGCTCGGGATTGGGGCAGAGAGGGAGCCCTGGGCAGTGCTCGCTTTGAGAGTTCAAAGCTCTTCTGAGGTGGGAGCAGCCATGTGAAGGTCCAGCTTGGCTGTGCTGGAGGCCCACAAGGGCTTCCTCCCTCCTGTGACTGGCCCTGGAGGCCCACTGCCAGTTGGTGGCTCTGCTGGAGTGGGGGACAAGGGACTCCCAATGGCCCCTGCAGTATGTCTGAGTCTGGGGAATTGGGCTGCTTACCTGGCAGCTGGCTTCCCCCAGCACCTCAAGAGAATCAGAGGGGAGTGATGTGGCTTTATTTGAGCTGGCTGACTAAATCCAGCCCAGATTTAAGGGGACGAGACAGGGACACATATCTCTACAGCAAGAATGTCCCAAACTTGGAGGGCACGGAGCGGGGGCAATGGAGAAGAAGGCATGTTTCAAGTGGCCGCATAGCTGGGCACTGCCTGGCACACGGTAAGACTCAGGGCATCTATGTGGTTGTCCTGCCGGGACGTCAGTCACACCAGTGGATTGATCATTCCAGGCCAGGTGTCGCCCCCTCCATGGAGGGCGACAACGTTCCCCCCAGTTCTCCCACTCCGAGGGTGAGGAAACCCTCCCGCAGAGTGGGATGGGCCCGTGGAAGGGGCTGGGACCAGTGCTCTGCTGGACAGCACTTTGTACCAACAAGAGAGGCTAGCACAGAAATAACAAGTCCGGCCCCAAATATCCGAAAGCGGACTTGCATCGCACCTGTGGCCAGTGTGAGGCCTCTGATGTCAGCTGGTCCAGGGGCAGCGGCTCGGAGCCTTTGAAGTGTCCCCGCTCCCCACTGCCCCTGCAGGAAACCAGCCAGCCAGCATTTGGGAGACCATTAGGAGTTCTTTTCTGGAACGAGCGGCAGGATAAAGCTTTCCAGCTCAGCAATGGATGGCTCCAGTGGCGGGAGGCAGGGAAGAGACCGGAAGCTCAGAGAGGCTTTATCCAAAGTTGCTCGCCTTGCAGAAAAAAACCCCCCGGCATGAGTGATTCTATCTCCATGAAATGCATCGAGCCAGCCCCGCGGCCAATGACAAGTCAGAGCCAGCAGGGGAGGCTGCGGGCAGAATTCATTTCTCTTTAATCAAATAACGCTATCGGATGCCACGCGCATTCAGTGGTCGGTGGAGGATCGATAGCGCTTCCCCCCACCCCCAAACCCCCACCGCGCGGGCCAGCCGGTACCTCGATATACAGATGGACAGGAGCATGGGGTGGACCCTGCCCGCTCCACCCCTGACTTCTCTGGGTGAGGTAGCAGCCCCTGCGCTAAGCCCATCTTGAGAATCCTGTTCCTGCTTTTCCCAGACTCCCTTGCAGCTAGGGGCAGTTAGGTAACCCAGTTCTGACCAATAGGGCCCAAGCAGAGAGCAACTGGGATTTCTGAGAAAGGCCTTGAGCTTTTGTCTTTCTTGATAACGACGTGAGACCACCCCTGGCAGGCCCCACCTGCCGTCCACCTCCCCGGCCTGGAAGGCTGGCATCGCACACATGCCCATGTGGCCACCATCTTGCTTTCCTGCTCTGTGAGAACCACAGCCCCTGGCAGCAGACGCAGGCCTCTCCTCTGCCTCCACCCGCCCTCGCCTGGCCTGTCATCCCCGGTGTGACCTTGCTTTGGCACCACTGAGGAAGCAGGCTCCTCTTTCCCCTTCTCAAGGTGGGTGGGTCCCTGCCTCCCTGGTAGACCAAGACTCACTGCACCCCGCCCCTAGCCCCACCCACCTTCGCCAGGATGCTTCTCCGGCACTTTCCCCTCCCCACCCCCTTCCCCTCCGCATCCCACTCCACCCTGCTCTCCATCATCATCATCCCATGGGTACAACCATCCCCATGGGCACACACAAGTGCCGGGTTTGTTTTGTGCTGTTTTCTGTTTGTCCATCTTGTCAAAGCCGACCTTCTTGTGTCCGCCAATGTCCCTTGCAGCCCGATTCAGAACCACCAGGAGCCTATCTGGGTACAAACAGACTGGACCCCTGGCCTCCCCAGGCAGCGAGCTGTCCCTCAGCCCCCAAGGGAGAGGAAGTTGTGGGGCTCCACAGGCTGGAGGAGGGAGAAACCCAAAGATTCTCAGTGGCTCCCTGGGAGGGGGAAAGGAGCCCGGGTGGCGTGGTGGTGATGTGTTGGGCTGCAATCCACAAGGTCGGCAGTTCTAATCCACTAGCCACTCCGGAGGAGCAAGATGGCGCTCTCTACTGCTGTCAAGAGCCACCTTAAGAGTCACTGCCTCGGAAACCGACAGGGCAGTCCTACTCTTTCCCCTAGGGTCGCTGTGAGTCTATGTGGATCCAGTGGCAGGGATCCCCTCCGATCAGGTGCTGCAGGCGTGAGCATCACTCAAGCCCGCTCTCCGTGACAGATGGAGCGGGCCTGGGGACTGGGATGAGCCGAAGAGCTGACAGCTAAGAGGGCCAGCTTCTCAGCTGGAGGCGTTTGCTGGAAAAATTCAGTCCCCTGCCTGGAGGCAGGGGGGGGGGGACACGTTCCTAGGGAACCGCTGGCAGGCAACAGCCTCCCGGCCTTCACTCAGTGCGAAGAAAATGGAGACAGTGACAAATTGTCAACCAAAGCATGGAGGCGACGTCCTTTGAGGCAGCTGCCAGAACAGAACTCCTCCGTCTTCCCCCCCAAAGCCGCTCTGACCGTGGAATGAAAGGCTTGCTCTGTGGCAGGGCAGGACCTGGGAGAGCTATTTCTGTGAGCTCAGGCCCCAGGCTTGGCCTTGAGGTGATGGGACTCTACCCACGGAGGGTGGAGGGTGGGGGGTGTCAGGCAGCAAAGTGACCCTGTTCACAGTTGTGAAGAAGAGGCCAGGACAGGTGAGAGCAAAGGGTGGGGCAAGCCTCTCGATCACTGAGCGCCGGCTCAGAGAAATCTCCCCCATGGGAAACACATCCCAGGCAGAGCCCGAGCCCACTCACCCTGAGGTCCAGGCCCGAAGACGCCCGAGCTCTGTGTGGGACTGGGCAGCGTCCCTCTGCCAACGGGCACCAGAAGGAACGCCCGTGTGAAATGACTCTTGTCATCTCCAGATCTGGGTCCAGGCCTCGGCCCCCCTTCGTGCCCACCTGCAGTCTGATTTGATGGAGCCGAGAGTCCAAGAGGAGCAGCGTCAGGGAAAGACTCCCTGCCCCTATGGCTTCTCTCTCCAGGCGGGAGGCCGGGCTCACTTGTTCAGCCCACTAATTGTGGCTGAGAGCCTACTATGTGCCGAGCACCCTGGGTGCCACCAACAGTTAAGCACTTGGCTGCCCGACTACAGGCAGAAACATACCAGAGGCACCTCGGAAGAAAGGCTTAGCCCATTTCCCAAAGGGCCTGGAGAGCCCAGTGGGGCAGCTCTGCTCTGCTTCCATGAGGCTTTCCTGGGTGGGAATCGACCCCACAACAAGCCACCACCCAGCACGATGTGCCGGGAGCACACACGTCCTGAAGCAGGTCCTCCTCCGACCTTGCTCGCTTCCGTCAGGTGGATTCCGACTCACGGTGACCCGACAGGGCAGGACAGACATGCCCGTGAGGGTTTCAGAGGGATTCTGGGAAGAGAAAGCCTCGCTGTCTCCCGAGGAGCAGCTGGTGGATTCGAACTGCGGACCTTGTGGTTAGCAGGACAGCCCACCCACCCCCAGAGCTAGACTCCATCCGACGAGAGGAAGCCGTAATTATTTCTTTGCAAACCGTTGCCATCGAACCAGCTTTGACACTTGTGTGTTGGCATAGAGTGGCAGACTGTTTAGCTCAGTGTTTCCAATCACGAGTCTTATGTTTTTTGACTTTACGTAAGGTTGGTGGACTTTCCACGCCTGTGGGCGTCATGAGTTTGGACAGCGTGACTGTAACTCCTGGCTTCAAGTCAGGGGACTTCGATCTTGGAACTCTGTCATTCTCGCCTACCAAGACGAGGCTGTGTGACTCCCTGGTTGACCCTCAGTGTCAGCCTGATTGTGACCCTCTTGTGTGGCTTCAGTTCAGGGGCCTCAGACCCTGGGGTTCTGTGATCCTCTCCCACCAGGACTACACCGTGTGACACCCTCCCTATCTGAAGTTCCGTGGGGTGGGGCCAGGGTGCGCCTCTGGGCCCCCCTAGGGCAGGTGGAGTCCATCGGTATGAGTCCCACCAGTCACTTGTGAAGAGGCGAACTAAAGGCAGGATGGTTTTCAGGGGCAGGGACCCCAGTGAGCAGCAGGGGGCTGTGGAGAGGAAGAGGAGAAAGCTTGTGTCCCAGGACCACCACCCCCACCCACCCCTGGCCAGGGGCTAGCAGCTGCAGGCACTGCATGCGGGAGCACGGAGAGCAGAGGAAACCATTCACTCACTTTATATACAGCCGCTCAAGTCCAGCCCCCACCCAAGCTGGGCCTCCATCCCTGTGTCTTCCTCTGATGGCCCACGCGCACCCTGGGCTGGCCACCACTCTTGGGCGGCCAGCCCGAGGTAGCTGGTCAGCAGTGGGTCACATAGTGAGCCTCCCCTAAGCCGACCGTTGCACTGGGTAGAGTCCAGCTCTGGACGGCCTGGCGTGTTCAGTAAGTGCTGTGCTCCAGAGGCCTCTCGCCGGCAGGTGCTGAAAGCAGCTTGCCAGCCCTTTCTTCTGAGCGACCTCGAGACACGCGTGAGCTTTCAGCCTGTCAGCTAGCAGCCAAGAATGGTCACTGTTTATACCACCCTGGGGCTCCAAGGGGCGCCGAGGACCCCCACGTAACAGGTGAGGAGACCACCCAGGAGGCTGGTCTCACTCGGCTCCGTGCTCTGCTTGGGGAATCGCTAACTGCTGCCCAGAGAATGAATCAAGGCTCAGAGAGACTGAGTCGTTCTCCCACAGCCACACAGCTGCCAAGTGGCTGAACCCAGGCCCTCCTCTCCAAATGCCAGTGTCTCTTCTGAAGAGACAGACGGCGGCCGGCATCACTCAAGTTACCCAGTGTCCCTCTCAGGGCTGGGCTGCCACCAAGGGCCACCCTCTGGCTCCCCCCCCCCCCCCGCAGCATCCCTAAAGTCACCTCCCCGCCACAGGGATCCCTGCAGGCCTCACCCCACCCCCAGCTCTCTGCAGCAGCAAATTCTCCTTCCCCTAGAGAGCAGGGACAGGCACACCCACTCCCCCCAAGGCTGCTTCTGCAGAACCACTGGCCCCCTGACAACAACCCCTGCCCCACCCCCATCCCGGAGAGCAGGCAGGTCTGCTGAGAGCAAACGGTTTTCCCCTTTGTCACACAGAGTAATAGACTCTTGAAAAATCACATACTCAGAGGATCGTGGTAGAATCTTATCATCGGAGACTCTCCATCAAAGAGCCTCAGTGCCACAGACTAATCGAATCTCGCAGGCAGTCAATCGAGAATCTCCAGACACGAGACAATCTCGCCCTCGGGGATGTGGGGGCAGCGGGCATCATGGCTCGGCCCAGGCGGGAGCCTGACCGGGGCCAGTGGGCAGGGAGCGAAGCAAGAGTCGGACAGGAGAGAGGAGGCCGCCTCTGGGGTCCAGCGGGCGGGGCGGGCACAGGGGGAGGCTGTGGCCGTTGTCACGCTCGCTGCGCTCCAGGCAGCAGTTGGTGGGTGAGGCCCGGCTCCGTTACTGATCGTTTTTAATTATGCAAATCAGCCCAGGGGCCCAGCTTGGCACAGGCGTGGCATCCATCAGCTGGCAGCAGCATTCATCAATAAATAACCAGCTGGTAGGGGCCTGGGGATGGGCACCAGTCACCCCACCCCTGTCCCAGAGGATTCTGGGAGCTGGGTGGGGTGAGGTGGAGGTGGGGAGTTATATGAAACCAGCAGCTCACAGCTGTCAGTGTAGGACACACGCACACAAATGCACACACTGTACATGTACGCACACATGCACAGGTGCACAGGTGTGTACACATCCATGCACACACACACTCATGCGTGCACACCTGCCTTCACCCACCCCTGCACACATAAACATGTGCACACACACAGGAATCAGGCAGGCAGCTGAGGGTCTGGACTCATGTACACACACAGGGGGGCACACCTGCACAGGTGCAGGCAGAGGGATGTACACACCCTGTGCACAGACCCCGCACTTAGGCAGTGCCCATGCACAGCCTGCCTGCTGACGAAGCTGCTGCCTAGAACCCGGCGGGAGTCGGCTGGTTCCTCCTCCCCGGCAGCCCCCTGGCAGGCACACTGGGCTCCATTGCTCCCCTCGACCCCTTCCCTCCACAGCACCTGTTTATGCGCCAGGAAGGACCTGATCCAGACCTGTGCCCAAGGGTTCTTCCTCTCCACTCAGCCCCCCTCAAAGGTGCACAGGGGCAGTGGGCTCAAGAGAGCAGTGGGGGTGGGAGCAATTGGGGAGTATGCAGGGGTGGGGGCTGAGGTTATTGGGGCAAGGGTCCTCCCCTTGAGGTCAGCCAAGGCACTGGCCAACAAGGCCATTCACTCTTTCCCAGGCAGGAGAGCTGGCACCCCAGGGCAGCCACGTGCCCATGGTGACCAAGTTACCCACATAAATCATCATCTGACCTTGGCTGCACGGTGATCCCTTTGCCACATTGGGGGGAAGGTGAGGGCAGATAAGCTGGGGTTTCTGGGGGGGGGAGGCAGGCAGAGCCAGCTCAGAAAAGTCACTAAAATCCATCTCAGCGCGCGCGCGCGCGCACACACACACACACACACACACACACACACACACACACCGCCTTCCCCGTTCCAGCCTGGACTGGGAACTGAGAGCCTGAGAGACCAGTGAACCTGACCCAGGCTGAGGCCACCCTGTCAGTGCCCCGACCTTGTGGACCTCAGAAGGGGTGGGAGGGCCCCCCCACCCTAAACTGATCTAAGAGCAAAAGCAGAGCCTACCTTCCCCTGCCCAACGTAATCTTTTAATCTCTTTGGCTTAATCGTGCAGGCCAGCATAAACCCAAATCGCAAGAGGGAAGTCAGGGGAGAACGGGGACGCCCACCCATGCCCTGGGGAGGTGGGTCATCTAAGCTTTAGTCCCTCATGTGACTCAGATCCGGAGCCCCATCTCAGCCCTCCCAGCCCCCCTGCTCCTGGGAGCGAGGAAGCAGAAGGCAGCTTTTGGGGGGTGTGGAGGCAGATGGGCGGGCCAGATGGGAGTCAGGAGTTAAAAAGCTGTCCTTTGGGAAGCAAAGCTCTCTTAAAAGAACACGAAAATCATTAGCCATCCAAGAAAAGTTGGGGAGCGGGGGGCAGCGTTCATTCAAATTTAAAACGTCCATCTAGTGAAAACATCATGACACAGAGGAAACCGCCGGCCGCAGAGCAGGCCCTTGAATGCACACAACCCGACCAAGGCCCAGTGTGCAGCACAGGTAAGGAAGGGCCGCAGGTGAAGAAGGGCAAGGCTAGAACCCCAGTGAACAAAAAATCCCGACGGCCAACACAACAGACCACAGGTTCCAGGCCAGTGGGCATCAGAGATGGGCAAATACACGCCGCCACACATGCCGCAGGCGCTCCACCCCCTGCCCCAGGATGGCCAGCATCTAAGCCTGGGGATGTCAACTATTGGGAAAATGGGGACCAGCTCCCCCTGCCCTCCACGAGGATCTGTCAACCGGTTTCGTCAGTTGAAGAAATCTTGGGCAGTTTCTTGCTGAGTCACTGTGTCTGTCTCAGATCCAACCTCATCCCTCTAGTGACTTTCCCCCAACGAAAGGAAAACTATGTCCACACGCCGTCTTGAACATGAATGCTCATTGTTGCTCTGATTCTAACCCCCTGGAGATACATTTCTCAAAGCATCTTGTCTGGCCCGGAGCCAGACCTGCAATGTAGGAGCGCTACTATTAGTTACTATTGGTTACTATTGGTTGTGGTGTTGGTGGCTGCTGGCTGCCCTCCCCTTAGCTCTCAGAGACACCGTGGACTGCAGACCTGCCTGGCCCTCTGCCAGCCCCACAGTTGACTGTGTACTGGCCCGTGGGGTCCACTGGGTTGTCAGCAGCTGAGTCCCAGGAGGAGACCACCGGTCCTTTCTTCTCAGCCTGCCTCAGTCTGCAAGCTCTGCTGCCACGGAACCACCCCTGCCCCGGAGTGGCTTTCCCAGCGACCAGCCAAGGAAGACTAAGTCAGGGGCAGGAGGGGGGTGAGCTGAGAATGAACAGGAACCCGTTGTGAGCGGCGCTGTCACTGAGCTGTCCACAGAATGCTCCGGAATACAGAGGGAGGACTTGACACGCTCTGACCTGGGGGATGGATCAGAGAAGGCTTCACCCAGCGGGCTCTTTGAGCGGCACTGGATGAGAGGCTGGAAACAGACAGGTGATGGGCGCAGGAGGAGCTGAGAGGACAGGCTCTGTCCGGGCTGAGGGACCCAAAGCTGGGAGGGGCAGGGGACATGGGGTGGGAAAGGTAGGCACTGGACCCGGGCATGTGTGGAGTGATCTGTGAGGGTGCTGGGAGGGGACTTGTGGGCTGACTACAGGGACTTATCCACAAGGAGTATGGATTTCCAGTTGTAGCAGAGAGGGTACACCATTCTTCCTGGATACCTGCACCTGAGGCAGACATCACCAATCGATCATGACACTCTTGCTGCACAGAGCAAGCACCTCCCAGCTGGAGGGCTCCTGCCTCTCCCTCCCTGTCTGCTTGGTCTTCAGGGAGCATCCCACCTGGAACCACAGGCGGGCTCCCACTTGGGGTCCACAGAGGTCAATTCTGATTCACAGCCACCTCTGGTCTAACCAAATGACATGTCCCTGAGGCTGCCCCAGCCTCACACTGTTTCATGTCTGTGGACCCATTACTGTAGCCACCGCATCAGTCCAAGGGATGAGGGTGCTCACAGATGAGCTTGTCTCCCTGCTGACCTAAGTGGACAAAGCAGAGGCCACAGGGCCCGCCAAAAGAGCCCAGTTCCCAGCCTCTCTCAGAGTTCAGGGCAGCCAGTGAGGCAGGAGTGTAAGTTGGTGGGATAGAAAGAGGCATTCGATTCCATCGGTCTGAGCCCCCTGCTCCCCTGAAAGTAGATGTGATCGTGGAGCTCCAGCAGCTATGGGGTCATAAGGTGACCTTAAGGGTGGAAGTCCTAAGATTGGTGAGACCAAAAGAGTGAAGGGACGTGGGTTCCCGAGAGCACCGTGGAGCCCATCCTCACCCGGCCCCGGTCCCACGCAGACCAACCGTCTGTAGGTGAGAGCTGCATTGTCTCAGTCCAATTTGGGCCACAGCCATTTCCCGTCTCTGTTACCTGCTGCAAGAAGGCATTCCTAAATGACACACAAAAGCTCTGTTACATGGCTGACTCTGCACTCTGCAGTCCTGGCCCAACACACACACACACACACACACACACACACACACACACACCGTCTCAGAGATGAGAAAGGCGAGGCTTTGGAATGTGACAAAGTCAGTAGAGGGCATTACCATCTACAAAGCATGTGGGCAACCTGATCTGGTTTGCCCAGGAGTCCCTGGGGGTCTTAACCAGGGAAGTCAGGCTTCTCTGAACCCCCCTGAATCCTGGACAACCCAGCATGGCTGTTACAGGACACCCCCACTCTGCCTTCTCCCCACCTGGGCGACATGTGAGTCTGGGTCTTATCCTCCAAAGGCGAGTCCTAGACAAAGTGACTTTTCGTCTCCATTTCCACCTTGCTCCCTTGCCGAAGGCCTCCCCAAACCTGGTCCATCTCCAAAGGGTCTTCCTCTAGCCGAGTCCCTTCAGGACCCTGTCCCATCTGTTCCCCAACCCCAGGAGAGGGGGATCGCCTCACAGAGTCCGTCATAGGCTGGGTTCCAGGTGCCCATGGTTCCCCAAAGACCCTCATGGAAATCCCAGCCCCAGCCGCAGAGCCCACACTGTCAGCAGCACTTCCAGCAGAACCCCGCAGCTGGCCCTGTTGACATAAGTACTGTTGGGACAGCTTTGTGCTGCCCTGAACAGCAGGGCCTGGGGTGGGGATCAAGGAGGAGGTCAGAGAATATTTACAAATCACCAACAAACAAAATGAGCAAAGTCTCATTTATCCAAAGGATACAGGGCACTGGGCCAATCTGCTGCTCAGGACGTTTTTTAAAGGCCCCAAAGCAAAGCTGTCACTTGAGTGATTAAAGGAGCTGTGCCCGAGCCACGGTCTTTTCGATCACCTCGTATCCATGGGCAAGCTGGACAGTGACATGAAGAAGGGAGAAGGAGGAGGGGCGGCTGAATGGCGGTGCTGGTGAAGCAGACTGAATATGCTGCCAGGAGAGAGCCCTGGCACCGTGGTGGGTGGCACCGGGCCGTGGGGCACCAAGTCCAAAGTTTGAAGGCGCCAGCACTCAGAGGAGAAAGACGGGGCTTTCTACTCCTGTGACGAGTTCCCATCTCAGAAACACACGGGGCAGTTCTAGCCTGTCTGGTAAGGTCGCCATGAGTCAGAATCGACTCAATGGCCGTGTGGTTTGGGTTTATATCTGCCAGAGGCGTGAGCAGCTCTGGAGCAAGTAGAGTCGGAATGTTTCTTCGAAGCGAGAAGGCAGAGATTTCATCTCAGGTGCGTTAGATGGGTCACCAAGGGGCACCCGTTGCTAGAGAAGGCCATTTGCTGGGTAAAGTAGAAAACCAAACTCACTGCCCCAGGGTCGATGCCAACGCCTAGCAACCTTATAGGACAGGGCAGAACTGCCCCTGTGGGTTTCCAAGACTGCCACTCTTGAGTAGAAAACTCAGCTTTCTCCTCTGGAGTGGCTAGTGGTTTCGAACTGCTGACCTTCCAGTAGCAGCCCACCCATGTAGGCCATCAAGGATCCTCTGGGTCAGAGAAAAAGACCTCAGTGAGAGGGGCTGAGCCAACACAGCCTGGATAGTGGGCTCAGACCTTCCGTGGATTCAGAAGAGGGTGCAGAAATGGGGTACGTTTACATGTGCTTGTGATTCGTACCGCCAACCAGCAGCAATGGCCTCTGGCTTTGCCACGTGAAATGGTGCAACCAGCAAGGGTCTCCCAAGCGAGGCTGAGGCGTGTGGTTTCCGCTGTAAAGGGCATGGTTAAGCCCAGGCTGACGACCGCTCTCCAAGGCTTGTCCTACAGCGTATGGCCCGAGGTTGGGGCCTCAGAGCGGCTGTCCAGCAGCGTGAACTTGAAGGCCAGCTCTCTGAGCTGTGCAGCCTCAGAGCCAATTTCTTCATCTGTGGAGTGGGCCTCATACTGTTGCTAGGAGCTGGTCCTTGAAGAGCTAGGGCCAGGCCTTGCTGCTGTTGAATCAATTCTGACTCACGGCCATGCCAGGGGTGCAGAGTAGCCCTAGGGGTTCCGAAGCTGGGACCTTCCAGACCCATATCACCACCAGGCCTCTCATCCAAGGCGGTCCTCAAACCCAAACCAAACTCGCTGCCATCGAGGCGATGCAGACGCATGGTGGCCCTGTGCGTTTCAGAGACGGCAACTCATTACAAGCCTGGTCTTTCTCCTTCGGAGCTGCTCATGGTTTCGAACTGCTGACCTTGCAGTTAGCAGCCCAACATGTAACCACTATACCATCAGGGGTCCCCCTAAGGACCCTCTGGATGGGTTTAAACCTTCATCCTTTGGTTAATAGCCCAGGGCTTGCCAGTTTTCTCCAACCGGGGCTCAGGTCTGGCCCGTGGGGCAGGGGACTGCTCAATAAGTGGCCAAGTGGTAACCACCCCTGTCATGGGCGGTGGGTGCTGCATTTCCTTACTGTGTGGCTCCTTGTAGGGAGCAGATTCCGCCCCCAGCAGAGCAGTGAGGCAGGCCCGACTACTGGATGACCAGCCCCAAGCACAGGCTCCCGTGCGGGCAGAGTGGCCGCAGCTTTTCAGTTGCTCGGGTCCGGGCAAGGCCAAGGGGCAGTGGGGATTCTAACAATTCATTTATCAAGTACAAGGTCAAGAAACTCGATTTTTTTCCCCATGTCACCCAGGTAGCATCTGAACGTGTCCTGTCTCCCCAGATGTGTCCCCTCTGACACTGCCTGGAATTCCACCCTCCAGAGCCGAGAGCACACCCCCCTCCCACCCCACCACCACCCCAAGGAGGTTGGCCTCATCGGGAAGTAAATACTCATATCCAGGTCAGCCAGGGGACGGGGCGGGTCGTGATGAGGAAGGGAGGCAAAGCCACAGGCAGGGATGAGACTCTGCTGGTTGGAGGGGGTGGGGTCAGCAGGGCTGAGGATTCTGCAGCCACTGGAGGCTTCAGGCTCAAGCATGTGCACACATACACACACACACACGTAATTGCTTTACCCTAACAGCAGGGCTTAAGCCACAATCTACACTAACTCTGCCTCTACCCCCAGCCACACCTGCCTCCTCTGTCCCAAGGCAAGCCTCCCAGGGCCCAGCAAAGAAACCCAGAGGATCTGGATACCCAGAGATCCTGCAGGGCCAGGGAGTGACCACCAAACACATACAAATATGGACGCAGGGGCAGGAGAATGCTCATATACTTGACTGACCTCATCCCCATGCCCCTCCCACCGGGGCCCAGTGCTCCCAGCTTTGCACTCGGTCTGCCCCCGGGCCTCTCAGGCTCCCTCCTCTATGAGGATCCCAAATCTATACATCTGGCAGGGCCATCTCTCCCCAGCCCTTTCTCCAGGTACACAGTCCACCCACCAGCTTCCTCCATGATGCCGTCTCCTGGAAACTGAGAACCCCAACACAAGGACCAGTCTGACACTGTTCTGAGCCCCCATCCCCATCTCAGGGACGGCACACAGTAGGTGCTCAGCCACAACCCCCACCCCTGTCTCCAGAGCCCCTCTTCGATGGAGCTGGCCGCTCTTCTTTCTTTTCCCAGGGATCGTGGAAACAGAGAGAGCAAGGAGAGAGAGTCACTGGAGGGCGGAGGGTGAGCATCCTTCCACTCACGCTCTCGAGGCCAGGAGTGCCAGAGCGGGCTTCGGGGGGAGGGGGCTGGGAAAGTTGGGTGGTTCCTGCTCTTGAGCTTCCAGTTTTGAGTAAACTGCTCGCCCTCGGCTCTCCGCACTCTCCCATATGCCAGGAGGCCCCGAAAGACCCTGGAAAATGGAATTAAAAGAGCACGACCTTTTGAAGCCCTCTGGTATGTTCCCTGGGCCAAGTGGGAAGAATTCCAGTCCCATTTTACTGGAAGGAAAAACAAGGCCCGGGGCTGGGGAGGCACAGTTGCAGGAGGCTGACTCAGTCCACCTGGGCTCTCTCCTTGGTGGGTGGGGGGGGTTGGGGAGGGAACGGTGGCCCTGGCCCCTTTGTTCTCTGCACCTTCCTCTCCATGGGAAGAAGCAACAGGCAGAGGCCGGTTCAGATCAGGTCCTGGAGGCCTATGTCGAGTCACCATGGGCTCATCACTGGCGCGTGGGGTGACCCGGCCGCATCGAATGACAGGGTTATTTAACAGATGACTGCTGTCCCTAGTTGGGAGGTGCCATGTGCTTTTCATTTCCTGGGGTGGAGGTGGGGGGCACTCAGAATCCGAAAATGAGGCACACACTTCCATGCCCCCTTATCCCATTAGCAACCCCCAAGCCTGGCAGACCTAGGTGGCAATGCCCCATGGGACCCTACCCTTCCGGCCAGACCTGCCTTGCCCTGGTCTTGGCCTCAGCAAGAAGTCAGCAGTGAGCTGCGAGTGCCCCCTGCTGGTGATGGCTACCCGGGCTCCACCTGGCTGTCCAGGTGGCTGCAGCCACACACACACACACACACACACACACACACACACACACACACACACACACACCTCCCAGGCAGCCTGCTGGGTCCAGGAGAAGTGTGGACGTACAAAGGAAGAGCACAGAACCCTCAGAGGGAGTGGCAGCAGACTGGCTGGTGTAGCAGCAAGGGCCTTCTAGAGCCTCTGGGCAGCAGTGGGCAATGGCCAAGCCAGAGGGCAGGAGAGGATGGCCAGCAGCATGGAGGGGCTCAGGAAATGCAGGGTGAATGGATGAAGGGTTAGCTGCATGAGCCAATGAGTATTCGCCAAGTGGGCGGTGTGGAGATCACTGGCAATGACAAAGGCAATTCTTCAATGATGCAGCCGTGAGCTGGTTTATTTCTAAAGTGATATACTTCTTTGGACGTGTATTAGATATCATCTACCTGGCCCATCAAATCTATGCTATAAATTTTCTTTTGAAGACAAATGTCTTCTGGTAAAAAGAAAGAGAGTCAATGTAAAATATGTAATAAGTAAGCATCAGGGAACTAACGGGTGGGTGCATTCAGTACCTGGCTGAGTGCTGGCCGCCCAGCAGGTGTCTGCTCCCACGGTACACACCAATGGAACGAATAGTGGACGGAGTGAGGGAAGAGGTGACCAGACCAGTTGTGCCTGATCTTTATAGAGAAGCAGATAGCAGATTGGACAGCACTTGGAATTACCTGGGGGATGTTTTTTTAAATGTCTCTGGGTGGGTCCATGTCTCTGGGTCTCAGTGACTAAAGTGGACGTTGGCATGTCCTGGGCAGCCTCCAGATGAGGGGTGAGTCACAGGCACCCAGTCAGGGGGAGCACATAAGGAGAAACCTGGCGTTTCCATTTCCCAGGGTTGCCATAACAAAACACCATGAAGTGGGCGGCGTTAAGGAACAGAAACTTACTGAGTCACAGTTTGGGAAGCTAGAAGTCCTAACTCACAGCATGGGCTGGACCACACTCTGCCCCTGTGGGTTCCAGGGAAGCGAGCTTCCTGGTGCCTTCCAGCTTCTGGAGCCCTGGATGTTTCTTGGAATTGCTTGAGTTGAAAAGTTCATCCAGAGCTGTCTACCCCACATGACTCTCATGCCGGCTCTTTCATAAAATGACACTCTGAAGAGTTTGGGATTAGGATCCTTCCCACTCCAGTATGACATCATTTAACGTAATAGCTAGAGAGATATATTGATTGATTGATTGATTGAATTCATGGATGGATGGATGGATGGATGGATGAATGGATGGATGGTTGGGTAGATGGGTGGTTGGGTAGATGGGTGGATGGATGGATGGATAATTGGATGGATGGGTGGTTAGATGGGTGGATGGATGGATAATTGGATGCATGGATGGTTAGATGGGTGGATGGATGGATAATCGGATGCGTGGATGGATGGATGGATGGATGGATGGATGGATGGATGGATGGATGGGTAGATGGGTGGATCGATGGATAATTGGATGGATGGATGGGTGGATGGATGGGTGGTTGGGTAGATGGGTTAATGGGTGAATGATGGATGGATAATTGGATGGATGGATAGGTGGATGGATGGATAATTGGATGGATGGATGGTTAGATGGGTGGATGGATGGATAATTAGATGGATGGATGGATGATTAGATGAGTGGATGGATGAATGGTTGGGTAGATGGGTGCAAGCAGACACCTGCTGTCAAGGTGACTCCAACTCATGGCAACCTTCTGTACAACAGAATTAAACATGTGGTCCTGTGTCATTCTCACCATCACCAGCATGTCAGAGTCCATTGCTGCAGCTAGTACACCAAGACTTTCCACCAAAGGTCTCCCACACTGGTGCTGGCTCACTACTGCACCAGACATGATGTCCTCCTCCAGGGATTGATCTTTCCTGACGACAGGCCAAAGGAAGCAAGTCAGACCCTGTTCTATGTGATCCTTATGGTTCCCATTGGCTCTTTTCAGAAGTAGACTGCTCGACCTGTCATCTAGTCTATTTTAGTCCGGGAGCTCCACTGAAACCTACCCACCATGGGTGACGCTGCTGGCTTTCGAAATATTGATGGCATGGCTCCCAGCATCATCGCAACATGCAAGACACCACAGGACGACAAGCTGACAGATGACTCGTGTATTTAACTGATAATAAAGAGAAAGTTTGTTTCCAACCACAGTCACATGCATAGGTACAGGAGCTGCCAACTCAAGGTGGGTCGCTTAGACAGCAGGCTGCTGACTCATAAGTTGAGGAATCCAAGATTGGCAGGCAACATGGCAGGCTGCTTGGCTCAAGTCTCAAGAGCCAGATATCAGGTGGTGATGAGCTGGATCCAAGATAAAAGAGTGAGTGAAACATCTAGAGAGCTTTGTCAGAGTGCCTTGGCTATCCGATGCGAGCCACACCATGAAGGAAACTAACTTTCAACCAACTGGCTGCTCATAGCAGATCTCATCATAGAGGTGATTACATCATATCACCTCACAGTACGGGGGACTGATTCATGACATAACTGCCAAACCACTGAGAATAGTGGCCCAGTCAAATATACACACAACCATAACATTCATAGACTAGAATGTAACTTTTTAGTGGAGGGCAGGGGACACAGTTCAACCATGAGCACCTGGTGCCACTGCCTTTTATGTGCGGAAACGCCCATCATTGGAGGTGGCAAGCATGCTTGTTGACCTGGGGTTCCTGTGCTGGGTGAACTCTAAGGTATCAGGCAAAGACAGTGAAACAGACTATGTCAATCACCTTGTACATTTGCACGTGGAGTACTCACATAGCTAACCTGTGTGCACTAGGATTCTAACATACTAACAGGGCGTTGCTCACTTATTTACTCTTCCTATCGTGTTTTCTTTGGCACCCGTCTCGATTATCAGTTCATGTACATATTCATTGTTGCTGTGCAAAACATATACAATCTGAGATCGTCAATCTACATATAAGTGATTTCTTCTTTAATAGGAGTCATCTCTTCTTCTTCGTCTTCTTCAAAAAGAGTCCTCTTCTTTATAACTGCGACTGTTAAGTTAATCATGAACATATATTAACATGACGTAGTTAATGTGGCCATGATCGGTTGTAATTGGTAGAATCACCTTGACTTACTCATAATAACCTTCAAGTAGCTTCTCGGGTCATAGTTGAAGGAAGGCGGGGTTTGGACTGAGCTTTTGCTAAAGTCTTGCTGCTTGCTTGTTAGTCCACCCTCAGTAAAACATGTGCAGGTTGAGTTAATATTTAATGGGCAATTCGTTCCATTATCTTGTTAGATGCTATTGATACAAACAAAGAACTCCCAGTCCTGAATTTCCCCAGCTGTACCTCTGGGGAAAACTTGAGAACGACACATTGTGTACTGTTTGAAAAGATTGGCAAAAACAGTGAGATCGGGTTTCATGCATCTCTAATATATATATACATACACACACATATATACATACATACATGTACATACACATATACACATACATGTACACACATATATACATATATACACATGCATGTACACACATATATACATATATACACATACATGTACACACACACACATAGATGTAAAGGTATTCAACTAGCAGCTCTTTTTTTAAAACTTCTAATGGATTCTTTTTAACATGAAACATCAATAGATTTGTCATAACAGCAGGTCAGAATTAGCTCTGTTGACAGCAAGCTATTCGATATTAATTCTGTTTTATGAACACAAATGCAATTAGTTGCAAATCCCTTAACGGAGTCTGGTGTTAGGCCAATGTTTTAATCAGTATTAGGCACTGTCAGACCAGCATCCCCAAGGAAGAAGAAATCTTTGGCCCAATGCTGAAAGCATAGGTGTTCGTTTTAAGTCTTGTGCCTGCCTTGCTCTGTTACGTGGCTGGTGGGAATAGAAATTGGGACAGGCCAGTCTCAAGGGCATTTGGACAGTGGCTACCCAAATGATAAATGCCCTTTCTCTTTAATCCACCAGCCTCACAGCTAGGAATGTATCCTCCAACATCCTCAGATGTGTGCCTGGTGACCTGTGTACAGGCGATTTGTTACAGCGGTGTTTGAACAGCATCTAAATGAAACAGCCTGAATGTCTACCACCTATAGGACTCTGCTGGTGGAGCCCTAATGGTGTGGCGGGTTACCAGTTGCGCCGCTAACGGCAAGGTCAGCAGTTTGAAACCACCAGCCACTCCTCGGGAGGAAGGTGGGACTCTCTACTCGCATAAGGAGTCACAGTCCTGGAAACTCCCAGAGGCAGTGCTACCCTGCCCTACAGGGTCACTATGAGTTGACATTGGCTCAGTGGCCGTGAGTTTTGTTTTTTATTGGGTATAGGAATGGTCAGGAAACACGCCTAGGAAACTGTCAAGAAGAACAAGGAAGCTCTTTTTCATACAAGGCTATCTCTAAAGTGTGCAACGTGGGAAATAAGCAAAACGCAGAACGGCGTGTTGTTTCTGTCATTGTCGTCGCTGTTGCGGGGTGCCATCAAGTCAGTTGGGACTCACCGCGACCCCATCTGGCAGAGCAGAATGTCCCTGTATGGTTTTCTAGGCCATCATAGTCGCAGGAGCGATTGCCAGGTTGTGTCTTCCGAAGAACCACCGGGTAGAATCGAACAGTCAACCTTCCGGGGAGCAGCCGGGCACGCACCTGTTGCACCAGAAGAAAGAAGAATTCCAGAGTAAATGCATCACAGTAAATGCTGTGGGTTCCCCGGGACTCGTGTCCTCTCCCAAGATGCCTCACCATGCCGCTCTGCCCTCCACGGTCTGGACCCCTTGCTTGTCAGTTACCTTCCCGCTCACAGGGTGGGTAAGCACAGTAACAAACACAACGAAACACACCCAACTCAAGTTGACGTCTTGTTCTTGTGTCAGTCCGGGCAGCTGAACAGACGCACTTGGAGATTCTAGGACTGGGGCGCCTCCCAGCTTCAGGTCCTTCCTGCCTCTCATCCTCCAAGTCCTCCTCTACCTCTGCCTGGCCATGGAGGAGGACAGAGGGTCACCACTTGTGGGAGGCTCTCTGGACCAGACCTGCAAGTGGGGCCCATCTGGGAGCGCAGGAAGAAGAGAAAGAGCACCACCTCTGCCCTCCCCCCCATGACACGTGAGCTCCCCAGGGCTAGCCCTTATCCATCTTCAAGGGCCTGGACCCAGGGGGCCCATGGTCAATGCTCTGGGAGGAGTCTTCTTGGGAGTGAAGGGCCCCAGGGTGCTCCCTGGACGGTGAGCTGAGTTGAGTGGGTGCTTTGCTCCAACATACACAATGAAGTGGTGTCAGCACACCTGTTTCTCAGATGAGGAAGCCAAGGCTGTGCAAAGGAAGCCACAGGCAGGGGAGCCCCAGGTCGTGAAAGCCAGGCACACTCTCACACCCAGCAGGGCTCGGCCGCATCGTCTGTTCTTCTACCTCCCGACTGCTCCTCCATCGGACTCACTTGCAGACTCGTGGCCTGTGTATCTGCTGGAGTCTGCCTCGCTCTCTTTTCTAGCAATCAGAGAGCGACCTTGTTTCTGTACAAGCTGTGGCTTCCCCAGGACTCACTATATCTCATCCCTACATGCCCCGTGGCCACCAGCACAGCCCTCGAACACAGTAGGTGCTCAAACCATGTTTGGGGAATTAATGTGTTCCCGTAGGCTCAGATTTCACGCTTTGCTGTTTGCACAGTATGGGTGTCTCTTACGGCATCTAAAAGAAAGAGAGACTATTTTATGATGCTCTCAATCGGGCAGCCAAGCCAGCCCAGCTCTCAAACATGAGTCAGGGCTGTGTAGCGGGGCGGGCCAAGACCACGGGTGTTAACTGGCCCCCACCAGGACCAGGCTATGAACCCTTTCCCATATACACAGAGCAAGTGACTGTGTGATCTGTCCGTGGTGCTGAACTTCACTTCGCTTCACCTCGTGTCAGCCCCACCTCAGTGTCTAACCCGGCAGCTGTTTCAGAACCTCCTAGGTGGAGCTGTGGGAAAAGCATTAGACTGCCAATGGGGCACGTTGGCAGTTCAAACCCACCAGCCTCTCTGCGGGAGAAAGATGAGGCTACCTGCTCCTGTCAATATTTTCTATCTCAAAAACCCAACAGAGCAGTGATGAGTCGGGATTGATTCCATGGCGGTGGGTTGGGTATCTTGGCAGAGAGTGGGAGCAAATGCAGGTTCTCTGGAATGTTCTTTGGAGACTTGGATTCTGAGGGGGGTGCAGTGGGGTTCTGGAACTTGATTTTCCCCTGGAACTCCAAGCACCTGTGATTCTCACGCAGCAGTTTGACCTCTAGGTCCTTGTGGTGGGCAGCACTGTGCCAAATTCTAAGAGGCAGGAAGGTGAGCCTGGCTGGGTTTCTCCTCTGCAGGGCAGGTATGCAGTCATCCAGTCTGAGATGGAAGGGGGAGGCAGGCACCTATTGTACCTTCCCTACTGTACAGCCACTGTACTGTTCCCCACTGAAGCCAGGGCAACACGGAAACCGCCCCCTCTCCATGCTTCTTGGATGGTGGCTTGGGTGAGAGGGAGTTGTGGGGAGGAGCTTGCCTGATGAGTGTGCACCCAGAAGCCGCGGCTGGGACAGTGCTGGGAATCAAGGTGGGCTGCAGGGAAGCCAGGCAACCGGCCAAATGTAAATCAGGCAGCCTCCAGTCAAGGTCTGCCTCTCCTTCGCCGGGTGTTTGGGGAGAACAGGAAGGGAGCTGGCATAGTTGGGCCCGATGAAAACAGATGTTCTCTGGGCCTGGATGTGGGACATGCCTAGGGGTGGAGGACGGAGGGGAGAGATGGGCAGAAGCCAGAAAACTGGAACATTGACAAACAACATTGACAAACCCTCTGACTTACTGGATGCTGCTTCCTTCTGAGACACACGTAAAGGCAGAGCAAGGGGCGCAGGGAACCCCCATGCCCCGTCCCTCGGCTTGCACAAACCACATTGTCCGTGCTCCCCTCAGCCGCAGTCAACATTTTAAAGGGAGTTCCAGTCGATGTTATCATTTCACTCATAAATATTTCAGAATGTGTCTCCCGCCGATAAGAACCTTTATAAAATCCATCTCAATGTCATGATCCTGCCTCCTAAAATGAACAATCCCCGATTAGCATCTAATACCGAGTCCAGACTCAAATGCTCTAATCTTCCCTGTCCCCCTAAAAAAATGTCCTTTCATGGTCCATTCATCTGAATCCACTTGCACGACCTTTTATGGCCCATTCATTTGAATCCACTTGTACGTCCTTTTGCGGACCATTCATTTGAATCCATTTGTATGCTGCGGTGGCTTTTGTGTGGCTGTCATGCTGGGACCTGTGCCACCAGCACATACATACCACCAGGGACTCTCCTGGTGGCCAACTTTCAGTGGGGCTTCCAGACTAAGAGAGGCCAGATGGAAAAGCCAGGTAATCTACTTCAGAAAATCAGCTAACGAAGACCTTAAGGATCACCTCAGAGCATCATCTATTACAGGAAGGAAGAGAAAGTTTGCTTACTGCAGACCCACTAACAAACTACCACAGAGTTCGGCACCACAGCCGCTGCTTCTGCTGCAGAAGCTGGCAGGGAACGGGACATCTGAAAGTGTCCGAGCTCAGGTGTCTGTGAGAAAGACCCGAAGGCGTTTCAGGTAGCGAGCAGGGGTGAGCGGCAAGAGAGAGAGAGAAGACAAAGAAAATTCCACAGTCTTTCTATTTTTGGAGCCATCAATAAATTTTGTGGACATGATGACTCCTGCGCACCTTTCTGGTTGGTGCCGATAACTCAAATGAGCTGGTAGCCAGCTTTGGGGAGCTGACTTCACCTAATGGATGTGCAGTTGGGCAGAGTGAGCTTTGTAAACAGAAGATATGTCTGCTGCTCTCTTCAGTAACGCTGCCGCCACGGGACCCTAGAGGGACTCTGTGTATTCTTTCCATCTTCTTTTGACGATTCCTGCATCACTTAATATTTTGCCCGTAGAATCCTTCAATATTGCAACTCAAGGCTTGATATTTTTTCCTTTAGTTCTTTCAGTTTGATATGCTGGGCATGTTCTTCCCTTTTGGTTTTATACCTCTGGGTCTTTGCACAATTCATTACAATATTTCATTGCACATTTCATTATAATTATAATATTTTGCTTAGTCTTCTCAAGCTTCCCTTTGAAATTCTTTGTTCAGTTCTTCAACTTTATCATTTTTTTCCATTTGCCTTAGTTACTCTACACGTAAGAGGAAGTTTCAGACTCTTTTTTTGTTTGGGTTTGGTTTTTAATCCTTTTATTGGGGGCTTGTACAACTCTTATCACAATCCATGCATCCATCCGTTGTGTCAAGCACATTTGCACATATGTTGCCAGGACATCCGCTTTACTCTTTTCTTTCTGTCCTGTCTTTTTAACGACCTATTGATTTCTTCTTTTCTTATTAATTATTTGATTTCTTCTTGTATGGTGTCCTTGATGTCATCGCACAACTCATCAAGTCTTCTGTCATTCGAGTTCCATTTGTCAAATCTGTTCTTGAGATGTTCTCAGCATTTAGGTGAGGCATCCTCAAGGTTTGTCTCATGGCTTTTGGTGGACTTGTTTTAGCTTTCTTTAGCTTTATCCTGAACTTACATGAGCCATTGATGCTCTGTCCCACAGTCAGCCCTTGGCTTCATTTTGCCCTTGAACTTACATATGAGCCATTGGTGCTCTGTCCCAAAGTCGACCCTTGGCTGCTGTTATGCAGCTTCTCCATTGGCTCTTCCAACAGATGTAGCCAATTTGGTTTCTATGTATTCCGTGTGGAGAAGCATAGTCAAAGCACAGTGGACTTCTGGGTTGTTGAAATAAGATCTTGGCAATGGAGTCAATGGTCTTACAAAATCCTATGACTTATCTACAGTTTCATTTCTGTCACCAAGGCCATAGATTCTACTGCTGTTCCTTCCTCTTTATTTCCAACTTTCACATTCCAATAGCCAGTGATGCTCAATGCATTGATCTGAATGGGTTGCACTTCCTTTTTGATGATTCCAATTTTCCTAGATTCATATTTTGGACATTCCAATTATTAATAGATGTTTGTAGCTATTTCTTCTCATTTTGAGTCGTGCCCCATCAGAAGGTGAAGGTCTCAAAAGCTGTCTCCCACCCACGTCATCATGGTCAACTCTGCTTTGGGAAGGCAGCTCTTCCTCAGTCGTAGTTTGAGTGACTTCCGACCCGAGGGGCTCATCCTCTGGCACCATCTCTGACGATACTCTGCTGCCATTCAGAGGGCTTCTCGTATCTGATGGTTCCGCTGCCATCCGTAAGACTTTCAGTGGCTAATTCTTCAGGCGTGGGCAACCGATTCCTTCTTAACAGTCTCTAAGTTCTGCTGAAGCCTGTTCACTTTGGGCGACCTCACTGGTATTTGAGACACCAGCAACAAAACTTCCTGGATCACAGCAACACCCACGCCACCTGAGGAGATGACATGAGAGCTTGACAGGAACTCCTTGGGATTAAATTGCCTCGCTCTCCATTGTATCCCCCTCATGGGACAAGCAGCCCTGTCTTGGAAGAAGGACAGCCAGAATGCTCATTAGCAGCAAGATGGAGAGACCAGTCCCTGGAGAAGGACATCGTGTTTGGAGAACTGGAGGGTCAGCGAAAACCAGGAAGGCCCTCAGTGAGCTGGACCGGCACCGTGGCTGCATCCTGGGTCTCAGGCGTAGGAATCGTGGTGAGGGCGGCCCAGGACCGGGCAGTTTTGGTTCTTCTGTGCACAAGGTCGCTGTGAGTTGGAACCAACTCGATGGCACCTGACACCAGCAACCCCAGGGCCGTAACCGGGAGCCTGTCCAGAAATGGGGTTTTCTTTGTTGTGTGTCCTAGAGGTGGGGGTTGGAGGCAGGGTTTCTATACCAAACCACTCTGAGCTATAAAAAGAGCAACTTGGACAGAGACGTGGAGAGGCATACACCATGTGACAACTGTCTGCAAGCCAAGGAGCCAAGGGCCTGAAGGAGACCAGACTGCCAGCCAAGAGGGATCACCACTTGGGCCTCCAGAGCTGCAAAAAAAAAAAAAAAAGTGGTTCTTCCTGACTGTCACCCACGTGCAGTCCTTCTGTCCCAGCAACACTAGGGGACTGAGAGGCCAGCAAGGCAAGACGTGGGGTGTATTGCAGGGAGAGAGCAGAAGGGGTGCAGGCGGCGAGCAGGTGTGCCCACAGCCAGTGAGCAAGGAAGGGAGGCTGCCAGTGACTCAGACCTGGGTGGAGAGACGTAGGGGACACCGAGTCCAGCACCCCTCCTCCTCTTTACAGCTGAGAACAGAGGTTAGAGGGGAGAAGCTACATGCCCCCCTCCCCCAGCTGCTGGGAAGTATCGCCAAGGCTCAGAGCATCCCTCCTAGGCCTCACTGAGCCCGCCGACAGATGAGGCCAGCAGCTGGTGGCATCACCTGTCCCGGGGCACAGTGCCAGAGATGTGCTGGGACCCTCTAGTCTTCACAGGCTGGGGACCACTATCCCCTGGAGCGAAGGCACTTCCTCCTCTCTGCACCTCAGTTTTTTCATCTGCAAAATGGGAGTCACAACGGTTCCTGCCCCACGTGACTGAGGGTTGAATGAGCTAACTGGTTTAGAGTGCACAGAACCATACCTGACCCCCAGTGGGCCTTTCCTAACCCTGACTCGAGGTTCCATTTGTGGGAGTGCAGAACAGGTCCACCTCCCGCCCCTGTTGGGCACCCGTCGGACTGACAGACGGACCGGCAGCCTTGACTGGCAGGAGTTTACCCCTAGCCAGGTGGAGAGGACAGACTCACGGAGTAAGGACAAAGGAGGCTCCCCCACCCCCAGCCCCCAACGTCTTATGAATCCTGGCAGAGGTAGGAACTGGGTGGGAGTGGCAGGCACATACCCCTGGGGCCTATCTCCAAACGCCTCCAAATACTTGCCCCAGGCCAAGCCCCCGCCCCAATACTTTCCCCAGGCCAAGGGCCCCAGCCCCCCCAGCCATTCTCAGCTGGAACAGGGGCCTGATGTCAGCTGCCCCATCCAAGGGTCCGTGGCCAGCCAAACCCACCCACAGCCGGCAAGGGACTTCCGACTCTTAGCAGCCATTCGCGCCACTGAGTGGAACTGATCTGTGGGGTGTCCTGGCTGATCATCTTATCTTTGGCGCTGCTGGCTGGGCTCAACCCGTCAACCTTCAGGTCAGGAAACGTTACTCATGGCTGCACTGCCCAGGGAACCTCGGCAGCGACCCCACCACTCTGGTTTATCACAGTCACAGCGCTGCTCCCACCCAGAATGGGCAGGCAGGGTGCCTGGCTAACAGGCCCCAGGCATGGGCAGAGCTGACTGACCTTTCCCCCCTGCCCCCCACACACAGAGCCCCTGACTCTAGGGCTCAGGTAGGGTCTGTCCGATGCAGGCAGACCACAGGCAGCTTCATAGGCTCCTTGTAAGCACACCCCAGAACACCCCCATCCCACACACCCCCGACACACACACACTCCCTCCATCCCAATTCTGACCCGCTGACTCGGCCCCTCCCTCCCCAAGCTATTCTGGGACATGGTTGGCAGCAGATGGCCCGCCCTGTTCCCTTCACCGACCCGAGGGATCTGAGAACAACCGGAAAATCTGCTGCTCCTTCAAAAAGCAGAGCTTCCACAGGCGGGGCCGGGCCCCACTCCAGCAGCCCGCAGCCAGGCACCCCCATCAGGCGAGCATCCACCAGCTCAGCCTCAAGTCCGCCTAGAAGCGGCAACTCGAGAAGGTCGCAAACAGCTCTGCCTGCCGGCCCACAGGGCACTGTGTGAGCACAGGAGAAAGCTATCCCTCTCTGAGCCTCGGGTTCTCCCCTGGCAAGGCTTCTGGTCCAAACAAGGCCCTGGCCCTGCCTGCCTATATGGGCAACAGTCCCCTATAGTTCCAGGGCTCACCTCTCTCCTCCCCTACCCCAGAGCCCTATGGCGATGCCAACTCCCAACCTGACTGGGCATGGTGTGCGGTGAAAAGATCCCCACCTCGCCATGCTACCACACGTGAAATCTCATCTATCTCCGCCCCTCACTCCCCCAGCTCTGGCCCTGCAGCATTGTGCGCCTACTTTGAAGGTCAGATCTTCCTCCTTGATCTGTGCCTGAGGCTCCACTCCACCTCCGCGCTGAGTACCCTCAGCCCAGGCCCTCTGGTCAGGGAAATGGAAGCGCAGCCTCCATGTATGTCTGCACATCATGCACACACACTTGACACTTGAGCACAAGATCCTACACACAATGTATGAGCACACGTGTGCAAAAGGGCACCCACCACCCATACACCCATGTAACCCGCACGCATCCTGACATGCCATGACACTCACATGCACCCTCGTGACAGGCACCCCACTCAAGCCCTGGACGCCTCTGCACCGGGTTCTGTGCTCCCCCGGTACAAGCACCGGCACAACCTGCTGCTGTCGGTGTGGGTGCCATTGAGTCTGTTCTGATCCATAGGGACCACCCTGGGCGCCGCACCAACCTCACCATGGCTCCTGTGCCCTTTTCTCCACTAACCAGGACGTTACCTACTGGTCCAGTTGGGAGGCTTTTGGTCTCCTCTGCATTCATTCCCATTCCATAGTGAAGGCTGCAGTCCTTGATCTTCATCAGCAAGTGGTTCAAGTCCTCCTCACGGTCAGCAAGTGAGGTCTTCTTTGTTCAATGTCCAACGTTCACATGCCTACGAGGCACTGGAAAATACTGTGACTTGGGTCAGGGGCACGATAGTCTTCAGAGTAACATCCTTGCTTTTCAATAAGTTGGACATTGAACAAAGAAGACTGAAGAAGTCATGCTTTGGATTGTGGTGCTGGAGAAGAATACTGAAAGGACCAAGGACTGCCAAAAGGACAAACGGATCTGTGTTAGAAGTATGGCCAGAGTGCTCCTTAGAGGCAAGGATGGCGAGACTTGGTCTGACATAATTTAGACATATCGTCAGGAAAGAGGAAGGTCCTCAAGGAGTGGGTTGACACAGTGGTGGCAGCAATGGGCTCGGGCACAGGAGGCAAGGGACCTACTGGGAATGGTTCCTATGGAGATCCAGAGAACAGATCAGACCCGCTCGGGGACATCCAAAGTTAAGCTGCCATCCTGACTCTAGGACCCGCCCATCGTGTCACATGTATACCCCCAACCCCTCCTCTTCCTATTGCATTTATATCCCTAGATTGTCCCCCTCTCATTGCTGTCAGTACAACCCCTTCCTGTGACGTATGTCTTTACCTGTAATTAGGGGGCTTGCACACCCCCAAAGGTATATAGGCCTGGGTTAGCAATAGAGATCTTCCTCTCTCGGCTCCCCCTCTCCTCTCCTCTCATCTCCTCTCCCTTCCTCGCTCCCTTTTCCCTTGTCCTCCTTCCCTTCCCCCTCTCTCCACATGGACCACCAAGCGGGGCTGAGGTGAACATTGCTCCCATGGAATGTGTCTGACTCCATCATTTCAATCTCTTCTATATCTCATGCTCCCGATGACTTTAATGTAATCTTTGTATATCTCAACCGTACCGTACAATTGTGCCTATGGAACCCGTGATTAGTGGTGGGGGGCTGGCAACCCCCTAACAATCACACCTTAGCTGCACCTCTGTGTTGAATAGTCAGGTGCAGAGTCCCTGCTGACACCCACTTTGACCTCTTCTTTCTCTCCTGCCTTTTTAAGGACCTGTTGCGTTCTCCATGAATGATGGTCTTGCTGTCCTCCCACAGCACATCAGGGCTTCTTTCACGAGTGTTCGATGTGTCAGATCTGTTTTTGAGACGGTCTCAAAATCAGGTGTGATATAAATAAATAACGAAAAAGTTCAGATGTGATAACTAGCGGTCATCTTTTGGCTCCTGTAGACTTTGCGTTTTCTTCAGCTTCATCCTGAGCGCACAAAGGAGCCACGGACGGTCTGTCCCACAGTCAGCCCCCAGGCCTGCTGTCACTCAGCCTCTCCATCGTCTCCCCCCACACACGGAGTCCATGTGATTTCCGTGTGTTCTATCTGGAGCAGCCCGGGTGTCTAGTCTCCATGTGGGTTGTTGAAAAAGGTTTTACTCTGAAGAGGACGTTGGTTTGCAAAATTCTGTCCTGTGATCTCCAGCTTTGTTTGTATCACCAAGGCCATCTTTGCCAGTTGCTGCTCCTGTTTCCACTCTGCATTCCAATCACCAATGGCTATCAATGAATTTTGATGACACATTTCATCCGTTTCTGGATGCACTCGTCGGTGGAATTCTTCCATGTCTTCATCACTAGCTTTGGGGGCACAAGTGTGAATAAGTGTTATACTGATTGGAGTTCCTGGAAGGGGGATAGATGTAATCCTATCACAGACAGCACTGCACATTATGATTGATTTTGCAATATCCTTTTGCAATATCACTCCATTAGAAGGCCACTCCTGCCATTCTGGAATATCGACTGTAATTCCCGGCATAGCAAATCATTGTCTGAGTCAAAAGGGCAAGACCAGTTCATGTCAGTTCACCAGTGCCTAGAATATCTACTTTCATGTGTTCTGTTTCATTTTTAATAACTTCCAGGTTTCCTAGATTCATATTTTATACATTCCAAGTTCCAATCACTAGCAGATTTTTGCAGCTACCTCTGCCTCCCTTGCGTCGTGCCCCACCAGCGAGTGAAAATCCCAAAGGCTCCATTCCCCAAGGCTTCCCCCCTCTCGTGTCCCCATGGCTGACTCCCCTCTGAGAAATGCAGGCCCTCCAACCAGAGGGGCCCAGCCTCCGGCATGGTCTCCGACAATGACCTGCTTTTACTCATGAACCCTTCCGGTAGCTAACAGTGTTTCAGAGATATGCCTAAAATGTTCAGTGGCTCCTTCCTCCAAAGTGGAGAGCCACTCCTGCATGGCGCTCAGTCTGGAAGCTCCGCTGAAACCTGGCCCCACGGGGTGACGTTACTTCCATGTGACATGCCCGTGACGTGGCTGCTCGCATGACAGCAGCTTGAGGAGTAAGTGCTCTTCTTCCCATCTATACAGTGAGCAAACGGACCAGACAGACCCAGGTGCTTCTCAGGTCACACGGAGAGGGCCGGGAAGGGCAGAGCAGGATGGTCACACTCTGGAGCCAGCATCAAGGCTGCTTCTCACCCGCTGCTCTCTCTGAAAGGGCCACCGGGGCAGACAGAGCAAAGACCCCAATCAGGAGCACGAAACAGAAAACCCATCCGAGAGAGGCTTAAAGAAATTTGAGTTTAATTGTCTTCCAGAATTAGAAGCTGAGGGGATTAGCTTGGCCTGTCTTCATGGCTGCAAAGTCATGGCCTGCGATCCAGCGATCGCGTCCATCCACATTTAAGTGAGTAAGATGAGGCACCGAGCTGCCAAACCTTCCCCAGAAGCCTCTCTACCAACTTTGTTTGGCTCATACTGGCCAGAGCTGGGTCCCATGGTGGCCCTTTAACAACAAGGGAGACTGGGAACATCAGCAAAAGAATCGCCGTGATTGGCTGGGCCCATGGTGGTCCCTCAGCTGGGCCTGGGTCCATGGAGACTTCAGACTTGAGTTCTGTGGCCGGGTGTGGGGTTGGGGACCCAGATGTCACTGGTCCTGGATTCTACCCTTATTTTGCCCAGGTTCCCTCTGATATTGGGGACTCGGACAGATCAGCCAGGGGTAGGTTGCCCGAGGCTGGAACTCCTGAGGATTGACTGGGGTCAGGACCAGGCCCCGTGTTGTTTTCTGAGGCTCAGGGTCCCTGGGACTCAGCCCAGCTCAGGACATCCTTCCCACCTTGGTCCAGTTCAGCTGCCCAAGCTGGTGGGAACCCAGTCCCCAGTGCTCTTGGACCCTCAACAAGGCACCTGGACTGCCAGACCTGTGGGGGGTGAGGGTGGGGAGTGACGGGGATGCCTCCAGCAACTATCACCACCCAGGTCCTGGGCCTGCCCACCACCTGGAGCCTGCCTGGAACATCCAGCAGGGTACACTTGCCAGGGTCCCCAAGGAGGCAGAAGACCTCCAGAGGCCTCGGTCCAACTGTGGCCAGCAGATCAGGCCTCATCGGGCCACCAGCTGGGGACACCAGGGCGTCTCGGGGAAGAGGAGACAATGGAGGGAGCGAAACCTGTTGAGAGATCAGAAAGAGGCAGGATGGTCACTGCGCTCCTGCCTGTAGCCCGGGCCGGGGGACGCAGGTCACCGAGCGCTCAGCCTCAACACTGCTGACCCTTGCGGGGAAATCACCCTCCAGCTAGGTGCTGTTCTGGGCATTCTCACAGGATACATCCGTGGCCTATGCCCACTAGTGTATCCCCAAATTGTGACCTTGCCTCATGTTCCTCCTGGGGTGGGGTGGGGAGGGGGTATGTGGAGGAACCAGGCCACTCTCATTCCCAATCGAGAACTACTATTTGAAAGAAACTTCCAGGCTGAGGCCAGACCAGCTGACCCATCTCATTAGACAGGGACTTGTGGATTCCAGAATCTTCCAAATTTGACATAAATTATGAATCCTCTTGGCAGTACCGCCAGGCTTCTTTGCCTCCACTGACGGGGAGCTCACTCCATTAGATGGCCACTCCTGCCATTTTGGAATGTCGACTGTGTTTTCCGTATCTGGAACCAAACTCTGACTCCTGCTCAAATACAATGTGTTCGGTTTGGCCCCGGGCCCCGGGGCCCTGAGAGAAGTAGTAGGTCCGCTACGCTAGGGTAGATAGCTCCATCAAACTTCAGGAGCAGGGTTCTGGTCTCCCAGGGGGTGACACTTCAGAACAAACCCCAAAGTCCAGACGGAGCCTACAAGGTCTTGGAGGGCCCTTGATGACTTCCCAACCAAACTTGACTCTTTCTTCCCCATCTCAATCCCATTCCGGTCACACTGGCTCCCTCGACTTCCCTAAACAGGCTTGCTGATACCTGCACCCGGCATTGGCATAGGCGGTTCCCTCTGCCTTTGGCCTTCTCCCCCTGCCCACCCTCTGGTTAACTCCTGCTGGTCCTTCAGGCTTCTGGCTGCATCTCATCACAGAGAGCCCCCTGAGGCCCCGAGCCTCATCCACATCAGGGCTCTTTCTTATACTGACCCATAGTGACCTCCTCTACCCGTCAGGACTCACATCTGCATCTGGAGCGTCCAAAAACCAAACTCACTGCCACCCAGTGGGTGCCAGCTCATAGCCACCCTACGCTGGGTTTCTGTTTGCGGGACTAGACGGCCCAGTCTTTCTCCTGAGGAGCAGCCTGTGGTTTTGAACTACCACCGATCACAGGGGTTACAGTCCAATCTACAGCAGTGGTCTCTATATCTTGATAAACGCATCCTCATCCTGGGTGTGCCCCACTCCTCCCCTCCCCTCCTCCACCATTGCTTCCCCGGCTCCCTGCCCGGCCCCACAGTGGCAGGATCAGGCCTGGCCAACAGAGCAGGAAGGGGCTCCCCGTGGCCCGAGGCCCACAAGCTGAAGCCGGCCTGTTGCTGAGCAGGGAGGTCATTCTGGGACTGGGCTGTTGACCCCAGAGTCCACATGTCCTCCCCCCACCCACCCCACCCCCATCAGAAGTTCAGGCCCCAGGGGGTCAGTGGGGACAGGGGGAGGAGCAGTCACTGGTGCCCACAGGCTGTGCGCGCAGATCCTCTGTGGCCTGATGAGGCCAGACCAGAAGGGCCTGGGTAACATTTAGCTCCCGTGGTAGCACCCCCAACCCCCCCCCAGAAGAATGGCTGTTGCCCAAACAAGGAGCCTAAAGAGGTCACCCCCCACCCCAACGCCTCACCGAGCCTGAAGCCCCACCCTGAGAGCGTGATGAAGGCACCTCTGTCGCTCAGCAGCACTGGAGCATTCCTGAGGAGCAGGGCTAGGTGTGCCTGAAGACCCCGGACACCCCAGATGGGGAAACAGGCCCACAGAGGTCAAGGCACTTGCTCAAGACCACACAGCAAGCCAGTGGCACAGGAGAAGTGAGATCCATGCTCGCTCGACACTCCCAGCTCTGCACTCTCTCTTCCCCCCGGTCCCCTATCTTTGGATGCCCGGGCTTGCCGCCACCCCCCACCCCATGAGATTCAGCCCCCAGACCCACCTGGAAGGGTCCTCCTCGGGGGAGAAGGGGCCCTGAAGCTTAATGACGTTGAGTTTCCCTTCAAAAACACCATAGCTGAGGGTGACCTGGGCACAGACAGAGTAAGGACAGGGTAAATGGGGTGTCAGGTGGGGGAGAGGGAGGAATCTCCACTAGCCCAGGGATCCGCACTGCCACCAGGGGCCAGCACCCTGCATAGACAGAGACACGCCGGGGGCTCCCTCCCCTCTCAGCCCACTGCTGTGTCTGAAACCCCATCGCTAGTCAGAGGGGCTTCACCAGAAGCTCACCCACCAGTGCCTGGCAGCTTGGCAGCTCCTTCATGCCCACCATACCAGTTGCTCCCCAGACAGTTCAGCTGACCCGGGAGGCCCGGACAATACGCTCATCCTACGGATTAAGAAACCAAGGCTCAAAGCAGGTGAGGTCCCCTGTCGGGAACCTTAGACACCTGCGCTAGGACCACGGCTTTCTGCAGCTCACTGGGGGCCTTGGCTAATCCCTCTCCACCCGAGCCTCCACGGTCCCTCAGCTCTGCAGCCTGGCGTGGGGTGGGGAAGACACGGACGCCCCAGAGTACAGTGGTTAAGGAGCGTGGGCTCATGGGATGGCAGGACACGGGGACTGCTGATTTATGAGGTGGTGGGACAGAAGGGCCCTTGGCCTTTGAAGAAATGCTGAGTTAGTAAACCACCTTCCACGGACTGTGCATCAACAAAGGACCATCGGGGTGGTGGTGGTGGTGGTGGTGGTGGTGGTGGTGTGTGTGTGTGTGTGTGTATGATCTGTGGGCAAAAGTACCCTCACAGATGGCGTGCCCACATGCTCAGTGACTAAGCGCTGATTTTTGTCAACAAAAAAACAAACCAACAGTGGCCACCCAAAAGAGGCCACCCAAAGAGACCAACCACCATCAAGTCAGTTCTGACTCATAGCAGCCCTCAAGGGCCCTAGAAGGACGGAATAGAATGCTCCCTAAGGTGTCCCTGGCTCTCAGTCTTTACAGGAGCAGATAGCCTCATCTTACTTCCAAGGGGTGGCTGGTGGGCTTGAACTGCTGACCTTGGGGTTAGCAGTCCAAACGCATAACACACTACACCACCAGCGTCACTCTGAGGCCACCGGGCCAGGGTGTAATGTGCTGTGCCCTGGACTCTCTGTGGCCATGGTTGCTCACCTCCCTGGAGCTCTGTAAAATGAGCCCCATGTGAATGCTGCCTGGACCAGAGAGAGGGCTGGGGGAGCCCAGAGGGAAAGGGGGCTTCCCACCATCTGCCCCAGCCCTGGCTCGAGCCCCTCCTGCAGACTCTGTGGCTTTAATGGGACCAAGCTGTCCCCCTACTCCCACACCCGTTCCAAGCCTGGCTAATCAACACTGATACCAGACCCAGCCAACGAGGAGATGCACCAGCCCTGGGAGGGCCGGGGAGGAGGGTTCTCCTCCCCGGGCTGGGATTGGAGCCTGGAGCCGCCATCTTGGCAGCCTGCAGGGTGAGGATCGGTATGGAAGAGAGTACATAACGAGGACATGGTGTGCCCGAATGCCATCTGAGTGCCTACTGGGCCCAGGCAACCAGGGGAGGCCCGCCTCAGCAGTTCCATTAAGTGAGCAGCTGAACTTCCTTTTCTGGAGGCCCTCTGTGGGCTGTCAGGTGAGTGCGGCCAGCGGTTCAAACCCTGCAGCTGCTCCAAAGGACAGAGATGAGACCGTCTGCTCCCGGGGAGACGTACAGCCTCAGAAACTAGGTAGGGTCTCTGAGTCACCGTCGACTCAGTGGCAGGGAGGATGTTGAGTTTCTGTCCCTTGCCACCAAGGGCCTTCTGGCTCACACAGTCAGACGGAAGACCTCAGGGGGCTCCCAGGCTCACCCCTGGATGGGGCTGGACCCCTGAGTTAGGTGGTAGATGGATGGCCCAACTCCCCCCTCACCTGATATGGTGCCCGAGGGTCTCCATACAGGACAGGCTCCCAAGTAGCATGGGGTGCGAATGAAAAGCAGTGCGCAGTGGGCAGGGAAGCTTCGACGAAGGAGGGGATGTCCCCCTGCCAGAAGGACTGAGGGTGGGGGGCAGGAGGTCGAGGGATAGGACAGTTCTGGGAGCTTGAGGGCAAGCTTTGTCTGTCTCTGGGGGTCCTTCCAAGCTGATGGTGGGGCCAGATCCGGGACTTTAGTATCACAAATGTGGAGCCCTGTGGGTTGGACTGGGAGGGGCCTCCGTTTCTGTACCCACAGGGAGGGCCCAGCCTCACAGTGGAAGTTCACTTCCAGGCTGATTTCAGACACCGGGAAGGAGGGTGGGAGAGAACCTCTGTTCCTTTAGGGCAGTCGATCCCCATGTGGGCAAGACTCCCCCCTGGGGGCACTGGCATGATCCCCAAACCAAACTCGCTGCCACTGAGTTGATGCCAACTCACAGCAACCTCCCAGGACAGGTTTGCCTCACACCTGGGTGTTCCCCAGACTGTAACTCTTGGTAGGAGCAGAAAGCCTGTCTCCTCCTAGGGAGGCTGCAGAAGTAGATGCGGAAAAGTTGATCCACACCAGTGGAGCCCAGAGATGTTAGGGAGCCCTGTCTGCCTCCAACTCTGTTCCCTCCCCACTCCCATCCCTGAGGCTACCAGCTCACCTGCTCCCGGAGCTGGGCCACCCCCAGCAGCTGCAGGGTCTCCAGGTGGGAGTGGAAGAGGGGGCTTGGCTGCAGGTGGCCGCCTAGCTTACACTCGATGATGTAGCCCACCGTGCAGTCATCGGGCAGCTGGATGAGGGCAGAGGTGTCCACGAATCGGTGGCCGCTGAGGGACAGGCGTACTGTGGTCACAGCTCTGAGCCTCTCGACACCCAGAGTCACCCCCCACCCCCTCCCCATGGCTCCCAGAGGGCCTCCCCAGGGCTCAGGAGTCAAAGACCTCAGCAGCTTCGCACCACCACCTTTGAACCAGGGCTGATGATGGTCCTGCCCACCCAGAGCTGTTCATTCATTCATTCATCTGCTTTGAGACACCTATTGGGGTGTTAGGAAGAAACCACACCTGTCTGCAACCGCAGACCTCATTTCAGGCCAAGGGGGCACCTGAGCAGCCAGTTCAGAGGAGGGCTGGTACCAAGTCAGAGGGAGGGTAGGGAGGGGGAGGCGGGCTTCCCAGGGGTAGTGGCAGTTGGAAATGGGAATCTTAGCAGAGGTGCTGGAGTCAGCCAGGTGTCCTAGAGAGGGGGAGCCCAGCTTTCCAGGCCAGGGCCTGAACAGCCCTGATAAGGGAGGGCAGACTGTCCCCTGCACAGGACTCCTGGCCAACGGGACAGAAACCGGCTTCCTGTCCGAGCTGCCCTCAGGGATGCCCTCCGGCAGCCCCTGCCCAGCTGAGGTTGTTGTGGGCTGTGCAGTTGCTGCTGACTCCCAGCAGGCCCTAGAGGGCAGAGGGGACCGCACTCTGAAATCATCTGAAAGCCTAACAGTGCCCCCCCAAAACAGCCTCCCTGCCATGGCATTGGTGCCAACTCACAGCGACTCTACAGGACAGGGTCAAACTGCCCCTGTGGGTTTCTCAGACTGTAGCTCTGTGTGGGAGTAGACCATGCTGTCTTTCTCCCTGGGAAGGGCTGGTGGTTTCACATACTGACCATGAGGATCTCAGCACAACACATCACCCCTCTCCCCCCAGGGCTCCGGCCAGTGTCACAGTCATGTAACTGAACGTCTGCCAGGAGTACCAGCAACTCGAAGGGCTGGTCAGAAAGTAGGGCTTGGTGGCTGCCCAAAGTAAGGAAGGGGGTGCGCATCACTGCCTGGTGCACGGAGAAACGGTCAAACCGGTGCATGCCTTGCTTGTATCTTCTTAACAACAGAGCAAATAAAGAAGGCGATGAAATAACAACGGCCTGTCCAGGCGAGGCGGCCAGGCCCTCGCACTAGCTTTAAGAAGCCCGTGCCTCTCTGCAGCCTGATCTCACACTGAGGTCTCCTGCGGCCCTTGGAATGCCTTTGTCTGGGCCCCTTAGGAAACAGAAGTTTGGTCCTCCCCCAGTTCAAATGCCACCTCTTCCAGGAAGGCTACCAGCCTGTCCCCATCCTAAGGCACTTCTCCCTCCCCTGAGGGCCCCAGACTTGGCCTGCCCCTCCCCCTTGGCATGTAGAGCTGAGGAGGGCTGCAAACAGACCCACGTGCCAGTCCAGAGGTTTCCTCCCCAGCCCTTCCATCAGCCACAGCTGTCCTCGTGCCAGGTCCCTTCTACAGATGAGGGGACTGAGGTCTCAGGAGATTACATGCAGCAGGCTGCCCTAGACAGTGTGTTCCCTGAGACAGCGGGCACAGTCTGCCTGTTCACCACAAGCCCCCAGGTCTGTCTCTGTGGCACAGAAGCACAGTTTCTCCTGAGCTTGCTCCCCAACCCTTCCTGCTGAAAAGCACAACCCCCACATGCACACACAAACACACACACATACATATGCACACAATGACTGAGACACAATTTCTCCTGAGCTTGTACCCCAGCCCTTCCTGCTGAAAAGCCCCCCCCACACACACACACATGTGGCAGATACATAATCTCCTATCAATTTGCAAAGGGGTAGAATCTAGCCTGTCAATCAGGTCGTAGCTTAATGACCTCCTTCGGGGGCGCTAAGGAGATAAATAACTCGCTGGAGGCCAGATACACGGACTCCCTACATCCCTGTTGACAAGACACACACGGCGCTACACTGATGGCAGCCAGGGCCCTGGGGCTGAAGGAGCTACATGGAGACCCACGCCAGTGCTGAGATGCTTCCACTGCCACTGGATCCACAAGACTTCCCACCCAATGGCCTGTGATCTTTCTTCCTATGTTTGGCATCATTGAATGTGCTGCATGAGTCTGCAGAGGAATTTGTAGATTGGTAACGGACATATGGGCTAACAGCAGACTTATGGACATGACCTGGGATGTTTTCTTAATGTAAAATTGCCCTTTGATATAAAGTTCTCTCTTACACACACATGAGTGTCTATGAATTTGTTTCTCTAGTCCACCCATACTAACACAACACACACACACACACACCAGCAGCCGCCCCTGCCCGCCCGCCCACCATGGAACGCTGCCTACCTGGCCCATGGAGCCATCTTCAATGCCAGTTTGCGGTTGATGCAGAAGCCAGCGCCCCCAGTGGCGAACCAGAACTGCACCAGCCTCTAGAGGAGAGGAGGGTCACAGGGTTGGGGAGAGCCTAGGGATGGGGTTGGTCTGAGGTGACAGCCAAGCCACCTCTTATCCCCACCAGCCTGACTCAGAAAGCCCTAATTTCCCATCTTGCTAATTTTGCCTCCGGCCTGGCATCATTATGCCTGTGTTATAGACAAGACAACCGAGGCCAAAAGTCCAATAGCTAATGAAGTCATTGATCAGACTCAACCCTGCCTGCAGTCCAGCTAAAGAAGTGTCACTTTTGTCCCCTGATGGAATGTGGCTCTAGCCAAAGCCTATGACTCCCACCAAACGACCTGTCCCGATGTGGGTCTGGTAAGAAGGTGGGGAAGATACTGATAGGATTCACCTGGAGTAACTGCAAACGGGATTCCCCAGAGTGCCATCCTGCTGGGTATAAGATGAGCCCTTTGAGAAGCAGGAGGAGGAATCTCATTACAGCAAGAGCCAGGAGCGGAGCCTGTCTTCTGGACCCAAGATCCCTGTGCAGGGAGACTCCTGGATCCAGAAGACAGCTACACCATCAGAGAAGCAGCAACAGAACCAGGAGCCAGAGCATGGGACAGAGCGGTGGACGTCCCAACCCACGGAGCAAGATGAAGGCTTCCATGCAGGAGGCTGGCTTGTGGAGTGGGGGCCTCTGGGTGCTTCACTGGGGACGATGGGCTTGCTGACACACGGAAAGGGAGCTAAGTGCCTTCAGCTGAGGTTTACTGAAGGGGGGGGGCTCTAAGCCCTTAATTCAAGGAGCTGGGTTTGCTGACCCAAGGTGCTTGAGTTGCATGCCTTCGGATTGAGGCGTCCAGCAGAGTGCGCTGTCCCTTTGGGCATTTATTAGCAGACCTGAAACTTATGGCATGTCCCGGCAAACAACTAACCTGGGCATTTCTCACTGGCATGACCCCTTGTTAACTTCCTGAATAAACCATTTAGGCGTAGGTTTTGTCTGAGTTTCTATGTAGCTATTGCAATGGATGTTAGAATCCAGAAAGATCAACTGGATAACACTTTTTAAGACAGCACACCTGGAAAGGTCTGTGCCCCACCCCCACCCCACCCCATCCCAACCCAACCCAACCCAACCCAACCCACTGCCATCAAGTCGATGCAGACTCATAGCAAATGATTAGGGCAGGGCAGAACTGCCCTTGTGGCTGGTGAGACTGTTAACTCTCCACAGCAGTAGAAAGCGAGCCTCATCTTTCTCCAGAAGAGTGCCAGGTGGTTTCAAACTGCTGACCTTGCGATTAGCAGCCCAACTCGTAACCACTACGCCACCAGGGCTCCTCCAAGTACACAGTTGGCGCTTAATCAAAGCCTGTCACTTTAGGCCAGTGGTTCTCAGCCTTCCTAATGCTGCGACTCTTTAATATAGTTCCTCATGTTGTGGCGATCCCCCAACCAACCATAAAATTATGTTCACTGCTACTTCATCACTGTCATTTTGCTACTGTGATGAATTGGGCGACCCCTGTGAAAGGGTTGTTAGATCCCCAAAGGGATCTCGACTCACAGGATGAGACCGCTGCTTTAGGCTGAACTACCTTCTCTGGAGTCACAGTGAGAGAAGCGCTGGGCAGGGTGCTAGAATGCCCCCTCCTTTGTCCTGTGCAGCTGGGTAACCTGGACAAGTCACCCCCCTCCTCTCTCAGCCTCAGCCCGGCCACCTGTGAGCACAGACGGCTCTCCAGTTCGAAGCTGGCGGCTCTGCTGGTCAGGAGGCGGCTGGCAGGCAGACTCCACCTGCTTCCTTCTTTCTGAGAAAGGACAGGACTCAGCCAGGCAGGAATTCCAGGCTCCCCAAGGCCTGAAAGGAACCCTGGTGGGCAGTGGTGAGGTGTCGGGCTGCTAATAGAAAGGTCAAAGCCACCAGCCAGTCTGTAGGAGAAAGAAGCAGGTATCTGCGCTGGTAAAGACTTACAGGCTCAGACGCCCTAAACTGAACTCCCTAAGCACCAGCATGCTCGAGGCCATGGGTTTGCTTGGTCTGGGCTTGGGTTTGAGGATCCAACTCACAGACCCATCCAAACCCAGACCCACTGGAATCAGCCATCGACTCCGACTCATAACGATCCTATAGGACAGAGTAGAACCGTCCCCGTGGGTTTCTGAGACGGTCACTCTTTATGAGGAGTGGCTAGTGAGTTCGAACTGGGGACCTTGCCCACAGATAGCCAGGGCTCCTTGGACATGGCAGGAAGTGTCCCCAAAATGCATATTCAGTCAGTGGCTTCAGCTCACAGACAGTGGGACAGAGACAGCCGCACAGGTACACAGGCAGACCTCGCAGATACTGCGGCTTCAGCTCTGGACTTCCACCATGAAGCCGCTGTTGCGATAAAGCAAGCTACACCGGCGGTCTGGGATTCCGGGCCCATACAGAGGAGGCCTGGCGGCATAGTGGATTACACACTGGGCTGCTAACCATAAGGTCAGCAGTTCGAAACCACCAGCTGCTCCTCAGAAGATAAATAGGGCTTTCTACTCCCGTAAAGAGTTAGTCTCAGAAACGCACAGGGGCAGTTCTACCCTGTCCTATAGGGTTGCCATGAGTTGGCATCAACTCGATGGCAGTGAGTTTGGTTTTGTGGGGTTTTATTCTACTCCCTCAGAACCCCCCCGGGGGCAGGTCTACCCTGTCCTCCAAGGTAGCCCTGGGTCA